>NC_133836.1:10121508-10423202 GCF_047830755.1 Zonotrichia albicollis | reverse complement strand
TGAACCAACCGCTGCATCAGCATTTCAACTCCAACACCTATTATAAATGTTTTCATTTTTGAAAATGTTAATTCTGATGGGATTTCATGAAAAGGACTCCCAGAGAGTATTTTAGTATCAAATATACCAGAATAGCCTTAATTAGACCCACACTAGATGAAAATTAAAAATTTGGTCCCCTTTTTGAAACAGACATACTAACCAATACTGGTCAGCTGTGGCCAGTTGTGAGATGTGGATAGAACACATCAGGCTTAACCTCTGGTGACAACTATTTCCTTTCCAGGGTCTGTGCAAAAACTCCACTACTGGAGGTATTGCTGGTTTTTGCACACCCCTGGGAGGCAGGAATAGAACTCAGTGAAAGTTCAGTTGTATTGTTTCTGTGTACTGCTAACTTGCTGCTTGTGACGGTTCTGAAGACTGAAAATCCCTGTAAAACGGAGTATTTAAAATAGCCCTAGAAATCACAGATGCGAAAGGGGGATTAAATGCAGTCTGTTTAGAGAAGGAACATTTAATAAAGGCTCTGACTTTGATCCTTCTGATGTAAACTGTTCTTTTTACAAATGCATTTGTCAACAAACTGTGATTTACTTTTCAGACCTGTTTGTTCTAGGGCATACAGTTTGTAGAGTGGACAGTGCTGTGATCTGTGAAAACCTTTTGCAGAACTGAGGCAAGACAGGGTTTAAAGCCAAGCCAGAACTGACATTTAATGAAATTTGTAAATAATTACTCCTGGTAATTTCCAAAGTATTTTTGACTACAGACAGCTTTTTAGTTACCCAACTCACAAAAAGTCCTTTGTATTTATGTCTTCAAAGGTTTCACAAAATACTTGGCTTTAGGTCTTTTGGTCAATGAGCTGTGCTGCTCTAAGAAAGTCTTTTATTTTATCTGACCACATATATCTCTCTTGAAAAAAAAAATCAATTTACTAATAGATTTGATGTCACTTGATGGAAATACTGAAAATCTTGTTGCAGAATACAAATTTTTAGAAGGCTAAATGAGCTTTACATTTCATGTAGAGCAATAGTTATGTGAGCCTTACCTATTTTATGAAACTCACAGAAGCTGGTTGCACCTGAGAAGACAGAGCACTAAGATTTGTTATTTCATGTGGGTGGGGTGTGTGTGTAATCTTCCTTGCTTGTAACTCTGGATGGCTCAAACCATGATGATGGGAAAACAAAATACACATAAAATTGGAGAGCATGAGGTGGACCCCCATGGGAACACACATTCTGCTAGAAGCAATTTTCTGATTGTTATGGCAGTAGCAGCAAACACAAGAACATTTTTATCATATTCATGCCTCAAACAGCAAGATACAATAGTGAGCAGGTATTTGGGAGTGCTGTGGTTTGTTCTGGTCAGAATTACAAAAATCTGCCAAAAGGTTCTTGGTGCTGTGTCAGTTCCCAGCCTGTGGTGTAGCATCCTGACACCAGATTTGCTGTAGGAGTTATTGGAAGGAACTGGGGAAATCAGCTGTTTTACCCTGTACCTAAGATAGGCTCAGCTCCCACTAAACCATTCCTAGCTGACTGCCACACAATTGTTTATAGAGCATTATAGCATGGAGATTCCATAACCTCTCACTGCCATCTATTTTATTACATGAACTTACCAGACTCTCAGAACTTACCTCATGTCTGAAGAAAAAGTTTTCCTTTGTGCTACTTGAGTCCATTGCTGCCTGTCCTGTTCCCACAGACACTGAAAACAGTTCATTTCAGCAGCAACTGCATCATCACTTCAGTGTCCTTACCCCTGGATGAAATAAATGTAGATTTTCTATGTATTTCCTTAGAGATTTCCATGTTTTCTAAACTTACACTGCTGCCCCTCACGTTGGTTTCATTCTGATTCCTCCTTGCCTCCAGGTCTCCTGGGGAGTTGTTTTGCAAGCCCCACACAACAAACTCAGTTGTCCACCCCAGCACAAGCTCTGGGTGTTCCTTTGCTGCAACACCACAATGTTGTGGACATGTTTAGTTTGTGATCAGCTATGAAGCCAAACTACAAAATGGCTCTTTAGTTAATTATCTCTAATTTTGTATTTATACATTGGACATGTTTCTACAAAACTGCGGTGCTTCCCAGTTGGTCTGATGGAAATTGTGTTCTATTTCATCACTTTAGCTGCATTTTGAAGGTGGTTTTAATTCTGATTTTTGCCTTTCAAAATACTTGTGAATTTGAAATCATCTTAAAACCACATATTTTGCATTGAATTGGTAATACTCAAGAGTGAAAACTCAGCTAAATGCTCTTAAAGATCTGGCAGCTTGGGGCACTGGAATGAGTTTCACCTGTGATGAATTAGCTGTGCTTTGGGATCCCAGGAACAGCAGTTAAACCATGCAATGCAGAAACCTCTGCCCTGAAACATGTACAAAATTTGATGCCACTCAAAACCTCCTAAGAAGGTGTCAAAAATCTCAGTGATTGTACTGGAATCACTCAGTCCATCGCTGCAGCCAGGAAGGAATGAAAAAATGGCAAGTTCTGGTGAAGAATGGCTGTTTGAGCTCTTGATCATGGGCACCTTGGCTTATTCTGATTCCAATTGCTGCTCCACATAAACATGGGAAAGAAAACTGCAGGTAAATGAAGCCTTTTTTATTCACTTGTTCATTTCAGCCAAAAATATATTCTATTATTTTGATGATTTGTATTTCCAGCTTAGGTAGCAGCAAGTGGAAAACCTCATTCATTTTCCCAAACAGCACTTGAATTTCTGTACTGAGCTTAGTAGTACCTAAAAGGGAGGAGTAAAAGGCAGGACTCACTTGCACTTGTGCAGAATATGCTGATTTTTCAGTCACAGGGAAACACTTGATTTGGATTTTGATAGCTACTTTTGCTAAACTATTTCTACACTGCAGTATTAATATATCAGAGATAAAATACCCATAATTTTTGCCACAACATGAGATCTGATAAATTGATTGTGCCAACTTGGAGACTAAAGAATTAATTTTTTTCTCATTTCAAATGTCTTAAAAATACCAGTTGTCAGTAAAAGATCATTTTTCCCTACAACTGATGGTAATAATATCTTTGAACTGTCAAACAGCTGTCTCTGAGTGACAGCGGAACTGTGTGTATTTCAAGGAGATAAAAAAATAATTTATGAGAGAAGTTTAAATTTACAAGGTGCTAAAAACTACAATGGAAGAGAGACAAATGTAAAAGCATAAAATATTCAAATATTTTGATTTTTTTTATGATTAGTCACAGTTCTTACTGTCCATTTTATTTGGTAACATCATGACACTTCACGCTTTTCACATGGTGAGGTTTCATGAGCTTAAAAATAGAAGTAATAGGAGTCACTGTCATTTTGGGTTTGAGCTGGTGGTTTGTGGGCTGGATTCAAGGGATTTCCCTGCAGCTACAGTGTCCTCAGTTACCCTGGTGCTGGATTGCCCCAGTGCAACATATATATCTATATCTATATCTATATCTATATCTATCTATATCTATATCTATATCTATATCTATATCTATATCTATATCTATATCTATATCTAATCTATATCTATATCATCATCTCTTTATCTATATCTGTATATGTGGTGTTTAAAATGCTCGAGTTGCAGAGTGAATGTGAGCTGAAGGTCACATGGGTGGATTGCAGGATGTGAGGACCTTGACGAGGTGGACTTTGAAAACCATAATATGTTTTTCAAGGTTAAGAAAGGTTTATAATTAAGTGGAACATGACCCACTAGACCAGGTTGCTCCAGTCCCCACCCAGCCTGGCCTTGGACACATCCAGGGATGGGGCAGCCACAGCTTCTCTGGGCAACCTGTGCCAGGGCCTCACCACCCTCACAGGGAACAATTTATTCCTAATACACACTCATTTATAATCCGTAACAATAATTTATTTAGTACTAATATACCTCTTCCCATCTAGATGACAATGCATGTTACTAACAGGTTTCATTAACTAACTCAAACTTGATCTCAAGAGTTCAAGTACCAGTGAGAATGTTTAAGAAAAATTAGAGGAAAACTCCAGCACTTTTCTTGTGCCATGTCTCCACTTAGAAGTGGCAATCACCTAAAAAGTGACCATAGTCTGGCAGAATTTGTCTAGTCAATGTCTGTGCAACTGATAACAAAACCACTCAGGCTGCTGGGAGTGCTTTTGAACTGCAGATGTGGCTGGGGACGGTGCAAGCACAGCTGCAGATGGGTGTGAGGTCAAGGCCCTTCCCGAGCCCTACACAGGCACATCTGTGGATTAAAAACCTCAGGCATTTCATTTCAGACTGGCCTGACTTGCCAGGCCTGTGACACACACCTGGGCACTTCCTATCACTGCTGTGGGGCTCCTCACCTGCGGCTTGGGCTGCGCTGGTGACTGTTCCTGCACCTACACAAATCGCCCATTTGGAGCGGAGCTGGGACTGCTGCGGCTCCCTCACGCCTCTTGCACTTTCCTGGGGGCAGTGTCGCTTTCTGCCGCGTCCTAGCACGAGCACCAACGGGAACTGGGGGGGTGGAAGCACGCACCCGACGGCGGCCTGTCGGTGTCTGGACACGGGGGCGAGGACAAGGCTCCCGCGGAGGGGCGGCGGGAGGCTGAGGGCGGCCGTTCCCTCACGCTCCCGCCATGGCAGCCGGCGCGCGCCTGCCGCCTCAACCGCCCCCCCCGCGCGCAGGCGCGGGCGCGTGAGGGCGCGGCCGTTTTCCCGCGCAGCCGCGCGCGGGGCGGGGCGGGGCCGGCGCAGGCGCGGCGGGGGAGCTGGCGGCCCGTGGCGGCGGCCCGGCGCATGCGCGGCGGCGGCCCCGCTGTCAGTTCCGGCTGTTTGTCCGGGAAGTGGCTCCGGCCGGAGCCGCCGCCGCCCCCCGCCCCCCCCCGCCCGCTCCGCCGCCCGCGGCCGCGCCCCGGCCATGGCCCGGGACTACGACCACCTCTTCAAGCTGCTCATCATCGGCGACAGCGGTGAGCGCGGGCGGCACGGCCCGGGGGCGTGGGTAGGCCGCTGGCGGGGTGGCCGCCCCTCGGGCCGTGAGGCGCCGGAGTGCGGCGGCGGGGCCGGGGCCGGGCGGCGCGGGGGAGCCGGGGACGGGCGGCCTCCTCCTTCCGGGGCAGCCGCGGCGTTGTGGTGCCGGTGCCGCGGCGCGGGGCTGAGCCGGGACCCCGCGCTGTGCGTGAATGGCGGGGCGCGTTCGCTTGGGCTTCGGGAGGTTTTATCTGATAAACCTGCGGAACTGGCTACCGCAGGATGTTATGGTAAATAGCTTGGCTGGGTTTGGGAAAAGGCAGATTAGACACGTAGAAGCCGGGACAGCACCGGCGGTGCTGCCGGCATCAACCTTGGCGAGCGCATGTTTTGACGGCGCCCACTAATCTGTTGCTGGGATGGGCAGGGAATTCCCTTCCCCTGTGACAGGCGGTTTAGGGATCGATGGGAAGGGCTGGCTGCCCTAAGGACTGTTGTTTCCAGTGTGGCAGCTAGTACGTTTTAACAGTCATTATTATCTTAATTATTATTCCTTAAGACTTCTTTTGTGCTTCAGCCTGAAGTCTCAGTTCTAGAGTTCCTTAATTTTTTTTAATGAATCCTGGAAGAGCTGGTAGCTTTGTGTGCTTCTTGTTGTAGCATAGGATGCAAATATCTAAAAAGAGGAGATAAAGGCGTAGTTTGAGGTTTTATTTGAAAATAGACCTTTAAATACTTCAGCAACCTCAGAAACTTCTGGAGGGCTGAGTGTGTGAGCTGTGCCAGTGTCTGGTGCTTTGGTCTGGGTTGGGGCTGGGAGGATTGCTGCCGTCCCTGCAGCTCGGTGTTGGTAGCACTCCAGTAGCTTACAGCTGAATTTCCATAAACTGGAGAAGGGTGCATCCACCCTCTTCTTTTAGCAGAGGTGTGGTCCTTGGGGCGGCAGGTCCCGGCATGCAGCGAGGCACAGCTCTTGATGAAAGGCTAATGTTGCACGATCTTGGCAATTGTCACCTTCAGAAGCTTTAGCTTCATGCAAAAAAATTGGTTTTTTCTACACTAAACTCTGTCTGCATGAGGGGATCTAAGGAGGGAGACAGGACAACAGCTTCAGAGCAGCTTAAACCCCAGGCAATTCTGGGAACCTTGGATTATTACAGCTAAATGCTGCATTCTGAGTAGAGCAGTGGCTTTGTTGGTTGCTGATGAGTTCCAAAACTGTTCAGGCAAGATAAACAGGATGGTGAAAACTCTGAGGAAGACCTCTCATTTTAAACAATTAAATAAATTTTGTCTGCTCAGTCTTCTGGAGCGAAATCCTTGTAGTGTATCCAGTGAAAGGAGTGTTGTGAGAATTGTCAGGCTGCCTGTGGTTCTCTGCTGTAATCGAATCTCACTGTGTAGTTTGACTATTGATTTTTCTTTGGTTTTGTTTTTGCTAAGCCCAACAGGATGGCTTTGTCCCTGCTTGCACGAAACAGTTTGCTTGCCTTGTTTATTGACATTTATTCCCTGCAATAGGAAGGGGACTGTTACTGGATAGGATAATCTGTCTCATCTGCTTTCCCCTGTATGCAAATCTGTCAGAGGGGTAGTAGGTTTGTGTGTTTTTAGAACAGGTCATCTTGAAAAGCTGCTGGTGATTTCAGCTGTGCCAGATATTTAAAAATAATACAGATGATCTGTGCTTTGCATCTGCTTCTTTAATTCACTCTACCGTTCAGTAAGATGTGGGTTTTAGAATCTTGTCTGACACTGAAATATACTTTTAATTTTAATTGTGCAAAGTCAATAGGCCTTTTTTTGTCTTGTTTTGTTTTGTTTCGTTTTGCTGTCTTCAAGAAGCTGAGGGCCCTGCAAGCCTTCTCTTCAGATCTTCAACCAGCTCTGTGTGGGAAGTGTGGGGTCACCCAGAGTGTGGTTTCTCTGTGTGAACAGTGTGGGTCAGAGGCAGGGTTTGTTTAGTGAGATCGTTGTCACTGGGAGCATGCAGAACTTCCTGAGTTCGGGAGCTTTCTTCCCTCTGGGAGCTGCCAGCCTGCTGGGAGCAGTGCAGCCTGTGCAGTGGAGGGCAGTGTGACAGAGCGGTGTGGCAGGGCAGTGTGACAGAGCGGTGTGGCAGGGCAGTGTGGCAGTGTGACAGAGCAGTGTGACAGGGCAGTGTGACAGAGCAGTGTGGCATTGTGGCGGGGCAGTGTGACAGAGCAGTGTGGCAGAGCAGTGTGGCAGAGCAGTGTGGCAGAGCAGTGTGGCGGGGCAGTGTGACAGAGCGGTGTGGCAGGGCAGCGTGACAGGGCAGCGTGGCGGGGCAGTGTGGCAGAGCAGTGTGACAGGGCAGTGTGGCAGAGCGGTGTGACAGGGCAGTGTGACAGGGCTGTGTGACAGAGTGACAGAGCAGTGTCATTTGCAGCTCTGCAGCATCGCCCAGGGCCGCCGGAGCTCGGCCATGCTGCTGTGTCTGACAGCTCTGTGGCTTCTGGCCCCTCCTTGCCTTTCACTGAGCTGAAGGCTGCCTGGTCAAGAAGCTCAGCACTTGCTGCTGAAACATCCTTGTTTTCTCTTAATTTCTTTTTTTTTTTTTTTTTGAATTGACCAGTATTTGCAGAGCTTTAATTCTTGCTAAATAACCAGTCCTCTGAAGTACAGGAACTGCTCTGCTACCTTTTTTGAGCTCAGATGTATTGATTATATGCATGCTGCAGCTTTGTATTTTTTAGTTCCTTTCCTCTTTTCCTCCTTACCTTGGTAGTAGTGAGGAATGAACATGGCTTCTCCAGATGGCTGGTGATTTGAACTCTGTGCAAATGAGACCTGGCTTACTGTAATCATGCAGATTTTTAGCCTGGTTTTTATTTTTTGTTGGTAGCTGTTGTCACATGCCAACAGCTGAGAACTACTGGAGTTCTGCATAGCCTTTGCATAGGTCTTCTATTAAGAAGAACTTGCAAGTTATACATCATCAAAATAATTACCTTGGATAACTTCTACCTGAAAAGATTTAATAGATAATTACCTCAGTGAAGCTGGATTTCCTATTCATGCCATAGCAGATTTATTTTGGGGAGGAACGGTCATTAACAGCAGAGATGTTATGCAGAGATAACAACGTGGAGGCATTTAGATAGCCAGATTCCCTTGGGTGGGTGTGCAGGAATGAGTATCTTACAGCTCTTGTCTGAAGCACTGTGAAAAATGCTTCCCTGCAGCAGGGTGTGATCAGGGTGCAAACAATCAGTTACGGAAAACCTGGATGAAGAGCTACTCAAAGCATTTAGAGGAATGTTTCATGAACATTTTGGCAACAGGGACAGCTTCAGAAAGGTGTGTGTCCTTCCTGTGAGATGTGGAGCAAGGCTGTTGTGGATGGCAGTACAGGACAGTGATTCCCAATTCCTGTTTAGGCTCCTGTGACACTGTGGCCATGCTGATGTGAGCTTTGTAGTACCGAGCCCGGTGGGATTGTCAGAGCAGCCCAAATTCCACTGGAACGGGAGGGAGGCAGTGCTGTTACTGACGTCACACACGATGTGCAAGTGGAATTCAATAGTGCTGAATTCAGAGCACTGCTCTGAGCACTTGTGAATTCACAGGACATGCTCAGCTTTGGCTCTCTCCCTAGCAAATGTAACCTACTGATTGTGAACTTGCTTTTAGTTATTATTCTTCTCTGACCTCTTGAACTGACCACAGCTGAGAAGCTGCTGTTGGAGGTTTGCTGAGGCTGGAGGAGGGAGGGCACAGGTTCCCCCTCCCTGCACTGCTACCAGGAGCATCCTGTGCTTGGTCAAATCTCCAAGGAGAGTGTGGAGATGAATAGTTAAAGTGGATGGTACTAAATGATGTGCTGATTTTTATGCAATGCATGGATAAAACATTGTTATGTCCCTGACCCCCAGGATGACTGTATTGAAAGTTTGCTGTGTTTGTTTGTTGTAGGTGTGGGCAAGAGCAGTTTGCTGTTACGTTTTGCAGATAATACCTTCTCAGGTGAGTGGTTTGTTTTCTTCAGTAAGTGAAATGCTCTAGGTTTGCTGCTGGTTGTAAGGAATTGTGTTTGCCCACCGATAGCTGTGCTGGGAATGCATCATCTTTTAACTTTGCATCTCTTGGGAAGGCCTGTGCTGGCCATCCTGCCTGATGTTCACTTGCAGCTGGAAGTCCCTGAGTATTGAAATACTGAGGTGGTTCCAGAAACAGCTTGAGTGGTTTAGGTTGTGCTATACTCTGCAGACTTCCTATTAGCCATTTGGGATTTAGATTGATTGAGTGTTGTGGTAAACCACTTACATTTGTGATATAACCAATTTATTGGGAGGAAGCTCCTACAACAGAGTATTCAAAATAAGGATTGTATTCAAAATAAGTGTTTCCACAAGTATTTAAAGCAAAGTGTTGTCTCAAAATTTTCACAAGTGAAATGCTCTCATAGTTACTATGTATTTCTTGAGTTATTTGGGTGCATACTCTTGATCAATGGGATAGAAACAATAATTTTATTTTGTAACAGTGAGCTGTTAATTTTAAAGGTGGCATGGGAGAAGTGGTTTTATGGCTAGGAAGAAAAGCTCTTAGGTACAGACAAAAATATGTAAATCAGCATAATATAAGGCATTTTAAACAGTAAGCAGATATGGGGAACCTTGTTCTCCTGTCCAGTCTGAGGGCTGCTGCCAAGTAATGTTCAAGAAATGTGCTTTGAGACATCCAAAATAAACAAGCCTTAGGTTCTCACTTACCCACACTTTCCCTCCAGGCAGCTACATCACCACCATTGGGGTGGATTTTAAAATCCGGACAGTTGAGATCAATGGAGAGAAGGTGAAACTCCAGATCTGGGACACAGCTGGCCAAGAACGCTTCCGGACCATTACATCAACGTGAGTAACCCCAGCCTTTGTGCTGGGCAGCTCTGGCTCTGCATCTCATGGGCCAGACTTGGGGTTTAGCTATTGAAGTGCTGCACTTGATTAACTAATGAGAGCTGTGTGGTCTGTGCAGTGAAACTTCTCTCAGCTCTGTCAGAACTGACTGTGCTGGTGATATTGGAACTGGGATTTCAGAGTTCCTCACCCTTCCTTGCATTTCTGTGGTGGCTTTGTCTTATTCCTCTGCTGGTATTCCCTTATTCCTCTGCTGGTAGAACTGGAGTTATTAGTCTGCATGGAGTAGACACCTTGTCTCAGTGCCTGTCCAGGTTTGTCCTCTGATTGACTGCATGGCAGAAGCACAGAGTGCAAACTCTCTGCCAGTGTCATGTAACTAATGAACAGCTTGAAGGTTGAAGAGTAGGATTTCTCCTGGTTTTCCTTTAGGACAAATGCTTCAGCAGCTATCTTTATGTGGAGTTCTGCTGAAGCAGACGCCCACATGATATTAACCTTTTCCTTGGTTGGAATTCAGATTCGAACTCATTGTCCTTTTGAACAGCATGTGCAGAGCTTTTCCTGTTCCTGAAGAAACCACACCTAGAGCTGCGGTGGTGGGAACTAAGAATAAAATGTGTTTGTAAACTGATTGCAGTAAAAGTGGACTGCTCATGGGGGGAAGAGGGAAAAGTGCACTTGGAAATGGAACTTTTGTTCCTTGGGTTTTAACCAAAGTAATTCTTGGAAGATCCATGTGTTTCACTTGGTCTTTCATGACTCACTTCTCCTTTGGCTCTTACTTGAGAGGAGGATAATTTTCAGCTGATGAATTGATTAATTTGCTGAGGCCTGAAAATAATGAGATTGGTTACATCTGTGTTATGTCTAGAAATGGCAAAGCTGACCGTGATGTGTGCGCCGCCCCTTTCCTCTGCACTCCTGTACGGATATTGCTGGGTCACTTCCATTGTTTCTTAAGTGTTTAGCTTGAAAAAAACTCGGCTGCCTCTTGTAGGGTTCCTGTGTGTGACATCACTTCTTGTTGGAGGCTGCAGGCAGTTTTGGGAAGGAAGTGGTGAGGGGAGGCAGCCGTGCAGTGCTGCAGCCCTGTCAGCTGTGACAGGCGAGTCCGATTGTGCTGAGTCAGCAAATGGCCTTCCTGTTTGCAGATTCCCTGGGCTCAGGAATGAGCGTTGGCTCCTGGGGTGATGCCAGGCAGCTTAGAAAGCCATGGTGTGTCCAGCACTGAGCAGGGATACCAGCAAAGGATTCCTCTGGCAGTGGGAGTGGCTGCGGATCGGACCTTGTGCAGTGTTTTATGGAAATTCTCTTCTTCATTAACATTTCAAATAGATCGTGAAATGGTTTGAGGCATTTGTGCCATGACCTCTTGGAATTCTGCTGCTACTTCGTTTGCATTGCTTTTTACCCCAAGTGGGGCATATTTTACTTTGGGGGATATAACCTTTTGGGGTTTCTGCCTTAGAGCTCTCTTTGTTACTGAATGGTAACTCCATGGCCAGGGAAGAAGATCTGCATTTTTTGCAGCTCTGTGCAAAGAAGTTCATGTGTCCAAGTGCATTTGAAGTGTTGAGGAAAAAGCTTTGGAAATGCTCATTGTAGTGGGATGAGGGCTCCTCTTGCTATGTTGGTTGGCTGTGCCTGTCAAGTGTTCCTAATCATATCACCTATAAAACCAGGCCATAACAAAAGTTAAATTTTAGAAATGGTTCTGGCTGGCTTGTTTTGTTTTGTTTTTTTTTTTTAATTAATTGGGAAAGTGGTACTGTAACTGATTTATTTATCCTAAACCAACTGACAAATCAAGTAACCTTGCTTATTCTTACAGAAGGGCTTGGCTATCAAATCATGGGTGGATTGGGAGTGCCCTGTCAACAGAACGGAGTAGTCTGCCTAGTCTTTGACTAGATTGAGGTTTAGACTGAAGTTAAGAATATAAAAGGTGTTCCTTCAGTATTACAGTAGGTCAGGGAGTCCCTTTACAGTGAAAGGCAGAGTTCAGATTGATGTTGAGCCAAGCCTGGCAAGCAAGCCTGAAATTAGAGCCCATCTGGTAATTACAGTAATAGGTTGGTAGTGCTGCTGTGTGGACTTAGAACTGCAAAATGGTAGAGGTGGTAGGAAGTTAATCGTGGAAAATTGGGAAACATTAAAAGGTTGTAATAGTTTGATTTCACGTGACTGTAGCTACAGTCAAAAGCTGAAAAGCAGAATAAAACTGTTAAGGAACAGAAATCAAGTTTGTCTGGAGTATTCTACAGAAGCTCAAGAAAATTTCAGCCTAGGAAGTATAAAGGCAGCTGGTTTTATTGTCTGTTAAATGTGGAAATACTGGGATAGCTGGTGCCTTCTGGGAAGAGAGGCTGATCTGTGTGAATTTGGTTGCCATGGAATGTCATCCAAATTAAATTTGATTTAAATTCACCAGGGATTTAGCATGCCAGGATGCAGCTGTATTAGCAGGAATACTTAAAATGCATGAGCAGCCAGTCCCTGTACTTGATTTCCTCTTGTAGACAGGACTACTTTGTCCTGATTCAGGACTCTGGGTTTAGGATTCAAGCTTCACATAATGGCTGTCAGATGCCAGCTCAGGATGAATAGTGATAGCAGAGGGACCTTCTGCCATGGTTTCCTGTGGAATGGCATGTTTGAGAGAGGGATAAGATCTTGGAGATGACAGAATTGCTGTGTATTGTAAAGCAGATATGACTAAAAGGCCAGGAGTTAAAAGACTGACAATAGATGTGCTTCCAAGAACTTGAGAAAGATGAGTATGAAACCAGATTATTAGAAGTCTCTGGAAATGGTTAGAATTCTAGATGAATGAAAAAAAGGAAGGAAATGTGTGCTACAAAGTAGTGAAATATGAACAAAGAAGCTGAATTAGAAACCAGTACCTTGTCTTTCACATTTGGCAGTTAAATGTTTTCCTGAAAAAAACAACACATGGGTCCTACTGGACCAACATAGTGTCTCTTTTAAATCTTAGCTACTGCTGTGCTCCATGGAGCTGCTTGTTATAACTCCAGATGTTAATATTGGGAATCTGAGAGCTTTCTCACTCTTTCTCAGTGGTTTCTTGCAGCAGCAAATGCCCCAGTGAGTGGCAAATGTTCCCTCATGTTTCCCAAGGCTGTGTTCAGGGATGTGAGGAGGGGATGCAGGTGCCTGAAGGACATGTTGAGTTTGGGTAATCCCCAGGTAATTCTAGTGGTAGAACAAGCAATGAGGTGTTTATTTCAATTAACTGTTGGCTTTCTTAAGTCTTTTCCACACCTTAGGTAAATGTAAAGCCTCTAGGTCTAGGGACTTCCAGCTGTATGGGAGATTGTTGGCTACCACCAAGCATCCAGAGGTTGCACAGGTGAGGTTTGGTTGTGTTTCAGCTCAGCAGGATACTTTCATGGATTCTCTTAACATGAATAACTGGTCTAGAACATATTTTCTGTATTTCATGAAGGTGTTTCCACCAGCGGATTCTGGCTTTGGGGGTTTGCAGAGTACATGGCAGAGCACTCCCACCACACAGAGCACAGCCAGCATCAGCCTGTGACTGAGAGGCTCAGATTGAGGACTTCGGGTCTCTTCTGCTTTCATTTCTGTGGTCTCCATTTCCCCAAAAATGTGGATGGGAAGGAGATAAGACATTCTTTCCCTTGTGTCAAAGTCTCAACTACCTCTTGGTTGCCAAAAGCACAAAATTTACACCTACTCCTCCCTGAATGCCAAAAGCCCCATCTGTTCTCTACTCGCCAAAGCCCACAACCTGTTATAAAAGCAATTCTGCACTGCATCATTCTGGAAGTTGAAGTATGGGATAGGATAAATTAGATTTTGTTTGCTAGTACTGTCCTGCATTTGGGGTTGGAGAAGCTTCTCTGTACTTGTGAAGCCTTAAATGTTATCTGGGATGCAGAGCATCCAACAGCTGATGGAAAACAGCATCACCAGCTTTTTGAGAAGAAATGTGTGCTGTGGGACTTAAGAGTTTGAGAATAACAGGTAGTCATGGTGTTATCTCTCAGGCTTATCTCTCTTGGTAATAACAGCCAATAGAGAAAATGACATTTTAGTGTAGATGAGGGGTTGGCAACCTTTCTAGAACGATGTGCCAGACAATTTTCCGTTCCAAAAATAGCAGCAGTGTGTGCTGGTAGGCACTCAGCAGGAGTCAGGGGTTGCTGTCTTGCACAAAGGAAGCTATTTCTGATGAGATGGTTGGCAGGATCAGTGGCAGGAGCTCCAAACCCCATTGCTGTGGTGGTCTCTGCTGCAGGGCCCAGCCCACAGCCCCATCCCAGGAGCAGCACGCAGCCGGGCTGACGAGGTGTCAGGAGTGGGATTGGTGCATTCAGGCTGCCCCTTCTCCACTCCCTGACATCATGTGCTTTGCTCAGGAGAAAATGTAGGTGCGTGGGCAAGGTGGGAGCAGCAGGATGCTGTGCTGGGCCCTGCTGGGGCTGACAGGGATGCCAGGCTGGGTTTGTGTGCACAGCAGAGAGGCAGCTCTGCGTAGGTGCAGCCGAGGCACCGCTCCTCTCCAAGGGCTGCCTTGGCGAGTGCAGTGCTCAGTGCTGGGCAGGAGATGGTAGGGCAGCCTGGGGGCTGCTGAATTAAAAGATTATTAGGTGATGATATGGGAGAGCTTGAAGATAATTGGTTTATTGTTCTGCTGTGGAGAAATGCAGTGTGTTGGTAGGATTGATGTCACACAAAACAAGATTCATCAAAACCGGTGTGCAGGGCATGCCAGTATCAGGAGAGGATGGGTTATTTTTGCAACATGTGGATTCAGGCCATGGAATGCTTTTCCCTCTAAAGGATTCAAGTTATGAATAAAGTTGTGTTGTAATCAAGTAAAGCACAAATGCAGTGCTGTAGCAAGTTTTGAAGTTGTTGAAAGAACTGACTGTGAATGGAGTAGAACATTTGAAAGTGCAGAATTTCTTATGGGCTGGGAATAAGTAATTCTTACCTGAGTTAGTTCTTGCCAAGGGAAGCAAATGCACAGCATAAATCACTGGTAAAACGTGGCATGGGAGAAGCATTTGGGTGTCTTGTGCAAGTGCCCAGCCAGGCAGTAGGAGCACTGTTGTGCTGCTGCACTGGTGCCCAGGGGCTGTCCCTGCAGGGATCAGGAGAGGAAGGGGTGACCCTGGGGCGCTCTGTGCCTCTCTGCAAGTGTCTGATGGTGCATAAAGGCAGGAGGCTTCTCTTGGAGAAGGATGATGAGGCTGGAGGTGGAAGAGACAGTGACTTGCTGAAGCACTTCAGTAGCAGAGTGAGCTGCAGCTTTGAGATCTTCTCAAAGGCGTGTTCGGGTTAGGTTCAAAGCTTTGAAGTTCAAAGGTGTGTTTGCTGAGTTGGAAAAATCAAAGAGGAGCAGAATGGTCTCAGTGGACATCTCTGGAGTGCACTGGATGTACTGCAAGAAGTGCTTGTGATAAGACAGCAAGGTCTAGGAATGCTGTCACAGTTTAAGGGAAAATCCTCAATTTTGTATGCTGTTTTCTTGAATTTGTTTTATTAAAAAATTTAATATTGATCAGAAGAAAAAGAAGAGGATGAAAGAAGAAGAATAAAGCTACACATAATACAAAAAAAATGGATCCTGATGAAGACCTCACTGTTAACTGTTTCCTGTTTCAATTACTTTTTATTTTTTGGGTTACAGCTGCCTAATTTGCCCTAGGGAATGTACTTGTAGGCCTTGTGATTGTTGCTGAAAACTGAGAAGGTAGAGCTTGCTGGTTTTCTATTTAGCATTTTCATGGTGCACATTCTGTCTGTCTTTGGTAGCTTCATGCAGGTGATAATGTTGGAACCTGAATTCAGATATTTTTCATGCATATCAGACTTGTGCATCATCTTCTAAAGGTGCCAGTTGCCCAAGACTAATGGGAATAAACTGAAATAAAGCTTATTTTTAATGGCTAAAGGTAGCAGAGTGTATTGAATGCACATATGGAGTGGATCTGTTGAGTAGGAAGGTGTGATCAGAACACAGTCGCTCAACAAGACAGAAATTTTTGAGAGCTCAAGAGAACTGTGACTGAAGGTTGAGTATATTTGGAGATCTGCTGAAATTTTAGTCTGTAAGTGATCGTTCACAGATAAGAGAATTACTGCAAAAACTTGATGTGGCTTGTACAGCCCCAAGGATCACATCACAGCCCGTTCTGAGCATGTGCTGGGGTACCATTGCCTTTGCTCCTGTAGCTGGAAGACAGCAGTCATCTTTGAAGGGCTTGACAACCTGAACAAGGAAGATTTTAGAAGACTTTGGACTTGGAAGTGTATTAGTGTAGAGTGAATGAGCAGGGAGCTCTGTAGCTTTGGACAAATACGCTGGGATCAAGCTGTTATATAAAAGAGCTGCATGAGTTTCAATGGAAAGAAAATGAGGGCACTTGATTACCATAACTTGAGGATTTGTTGTGAAGCCTGTAGAAGCTCAATGGAAGAGAAGGTGATGCCCTGGGTTAACATTTGCTGTCCTTTGTGCCCCACAGGTATTACAGAGGAACACACGGGGTCATCGTTGTCTACGACGTAACGAGCGCAGAATCTTTTGTGAATGTAAAACGGTGGTTGCATGAAATTAATCAAAACTGTGATGATGTCTGCAGGATACTTGGTAGGTAATCAGGGAGTTACAGCATCTTATTTAGTGAGCTGAAATACCAAACTGACTTTTATTCTCTTTCCTTTTTTAGTGGGCAATAAGAATGATGACCCAGACCGAAAAGTGGTAGAAACAGAAGATGCCTATAAATTTGCTGGGCAGATGGAGATCCAATTGTTTGAGACCAGCGCCAAAGAAAATATTAATGTGGAAGAGGTAATATAATATTCAGAAGAGTAGAGATAGAATGATTTAGGGATAATGGTGTGGGAAGAAATAAAAATTCCATTCTTCCCATTGAGAAAGAAAAGGTCGTACGAGTTGCAAGTAGTGGGTAAAATGTCAAAAAGAGACATTCAGCTGTTTTTGGAAGAGTTGGGGAAGCAAAATGAAGGAGGCTCACACTGCATTTTCAGTAGCTTTGCAGTGCTCGTGTATTAGGCTGGAAAGACTTGAGAATGCTTGTAGGAGGTCAGACTGCCCAGACTTCACTGCTGGGCTCAGTTGCCAGACTGCCCTGGTTTTATTTACTGGTTTGGAAAAAGGGATAGAGGTGCTGTTTAGCTTGGGAGTGGGTTGGGAAAAGGTGTTGGATTTCCACTTGGGCCATAGTGGGTTGGGGAAGGTCTCTGAAGTGTTACTGAAACATACAGAAAAGGGGAATGGCTTCCAAGGAGCAGCCCCCCACAGGAGCCAGCCCGAGTCCTGGGGTGGTCTGAGTGTGCTTGTTTCTCTTGCAGATGTTTAATTGCATTACAGAGCTTGTCCTGCGAGCAAAGAAAGAGAACTTAGCAAAGCAGCAACAGCAGCAACAGAACGATGTGGTGAAGCTAACGAAGAACAGTAAAAGGAAGAAGCGGTGCTGCTAATGCCCCTTCCCTGCTGCAGAGACTCTGCTCTCAGACAGATCAGCCCCTCCAGCTAGACTCGGGCAATTCCACTGGGGCAGGCTTTGGGAGGACTTTCTCAGTTTTGTGCCGTTATTTAAAGATTATTTTTTCTCCATGTTTTCTATCAAGAGGCGCTGGCACCTTCCCACTGCAGTGCCAAGAAGGTATCGGATGGAATCTTGCCCCCCTCTCCTCCCCTGCTCATTCCAGTGCGCCTTGTAGACAAGAAGGACGTTGCCTACCAAGTGGACTGATTAACCCAAGAGTTTGTATATAATGTATATTGCTTTAACCAGCCTCGCCTCTCTGTTGTCGCTTTGGCTTCTGCCTTCTTAATGTCAACCAATCATGGACTGCAGAGTTCATCTTTTTAAAGAAAAAGTTTAAAAGTTCTTAATTTGAGTTGGCCCCGGGCTGGCACTGCTTCCTGGGGCCTCCAGCTGCATTTCTGTTGGGCTCCGGGCTGGCATCTGCTGCCCCTGGGGCCCCTGGCTTCTCCTGGAGTCCCTGGCTGTTCCTGGGGCCCGGGCTGTGTTTTTCTAGGTACCAGGATTGCAGGTGTTGCTGCTGGAGCCTGGGGTTTCATTTCACCAGCCCCTGGGCTGGCAGCTGGAGCTGCTGCTGGGGCCTGGAATTTCAGCTTGCCATCATCCAGATTTGTGGCTGGATCCTTGGGTTTCACCTCCTTGTGCTGCAGCCCAGCTGTACCTGTGCTCTCCTGTAGTTTGTATCAAGATACTGGAAAACAAACTGACCTGCAGAAGTGGGATTTGTTTGGATAAAACCTTTTTGTTTTTTTTTTTTTAAAGCAAAGTTTAACAACTTTGACCTCTGCTTCTGGTTCTGCCAGTGTCCTAAGTGAGGGTCCATTTCTTTTGAGAAGAACAAAAATCATGTGATTCTGCCAAAAACCCCAAACTTCTCCTTGTTGCCCTGTCCACAAATAGGCAATCTGAACTTGAATGTGAATTTTGGTGGCAAAGCTTTTGTTTTTGAGAGAGAAAAGGCATGAAAAAAAATCGAGCTCTTCTTATTGATGTCTGAATATGAAAGCTGCAGGATCATTCCCAGGATTCTTCAGTTAGGAAGGAGGACTGCTGTTTGATGCAAAGACATGGAAAGCTTGCTTGCTTGGGTTATGTGCTGGTGGAGGATCACACTTGGAAACAAACTGGGCTTGCTGTGCTCAGCAACACTTTCCTGGCCCTGGTCAGCCTTTCTGGGAAAACAAGGGCTCACTTCCTCAGCCTGAATAGATGTAGTTAAAGGTGGAGAGTGTATGTGTGTGTGTAACTAAAATATCAAATGTCTGGGCTGGAAGGACATGCTCAGCACCTGAATTATTGCCTAAATAATATTAAAAAGTAATTTTACCTTAAAAGGCATGGAGGGTATGACTTCCTTTAAGGCCTTGAAGGTTGGACATACTCCATGTGCCAGTAAGTGGCCCTGTGGAATTGCTGGCCTTAGTTTGGTAGGATGTGATTCACCCATGTCCATGAGCTTGGAGTCAGCCCACTTCTCTCCCTTCCTCACCCTTTCTCCAGCAGAGGCTAAATTTTAGTCACTTATTTTGCCTGCATTTTTTTAGATTTTTCAGGTTGTGGTGAGAGCCCTGATCATACAATCACATCACAATCAATCACTTTAAAGACTTTTTCCGAAGTGCAAACGATGAATGTGCAACACGTGGGGTTTTTAACGGGTTCAGGTGCTGGGATGTGGATCCAGCTGCCTTCACCCACCTCTTCTCTTCACATATCCTGCATTGGTAACCCAGAACGGGAGGGAGCTGGGCTGGTGCTGCTGGGCTGAGCTCTGGTCAGCGCTGAGGGGCTGTGCAAGGGGGTGGCTTTGGTCACACCAGTCCCTCCTGCCTGCTCTCCAGTGTGCAATGTGCTGTGTGCTGGGGGTTCCCCTGCAGACTGAGGGGCCCGGCTGTGTTACTGTGGGAATCTTGTTGGTAGCTGTGTGCAGATCTAGGAGGGAGTAACTTCATATAGGCAGAAGTAAAGAACGTGTCTGAATTTACTGGAAATGATGCAATAAAATGAGGAAATGGTGCACCCAAGCCTGGAGTGTTCTCTTATATGGAAAAATTGGTCCTCTTTGAGTCCAGGTTTTTGTGGCTGTGGTTGGAATTCTGTCAATCCAAGTCCAGCTTCCTGGCTTAAAGTGGGAATTTCTTTATTTTTTCCCCCAGAGCTGGCTGTAGAGGAGCAGTTACCTCTGCTCTTGCCATCACTGTTCAATTGGAAGGGGTGGGGACCGTGTCTCTAGTGGTGCTGATGTGAAGTTTCCTAAATGTTGAGCAATGGAATGTCTAACTGGTTTGCTAGGATTATTTCTGTAATGAAAGTTTCTAATTATGCTTTTTAAATAATTTTAAAAAACTAAAAATAAAGGTTACAAGCTGCCAAATCTTTTTTTGAGGCTCTGTTTCCTCTGCTGTCCAGCACATGGAGGTGGAGGGTGGCAAGCCAGGGGTGAGCTCTGCTGCTGAGTGTAAAGGGTTATTTCCTGAGAGGGGATATTAAAAAAAACCATAATTAATGCTTTCAAATGTTTAGTTGCTCTTTTAGTGTGAATGAAAGAGGAAGGTGGAACTTATTTCTGTGTGAAATGAGATGCCTGTGATTGTGCTGAAATCTTTTGTCATTCTGCTCAACAAAAAGTATTGAGTGAGCTTTGAAAGCTCCTTGTCCTGAGGTAAGTAAAAATCACCTTGAGTCTCTCCTCACTTTCCCAGGAAATTGCTGTGAGTTTAATGAATCTGTGCAGGAAGTGCAGCTGTGCCCTCAGCACCCCCTTGCCCTGCCCAGGCTGGCAGAGATGGAAAGCTGCTCGGGAAGGTGCCCTGGCTGTGTCTGTGCCCTTTGGGAGGAGCAGCTGGGGGGGATCCTGGGGAGCTGTGGATGGCCTGAGCTGCAGCTGCTGCCGGGTGTTTGTCACTGGCTGTGGCTGCTGCCTGAACCCCTTCCAGTCTGAGTCTGCCTCCATCCCAGGGCAGTAAAGGACACCAGTGGCAGGAAGGTGAGATGATTTACCCACCTTTAGGTGTTCCTGTGCATCAAGAGATGCAAATGTTTCAGGTGTTTCTGCCCTGGCTCCTTCTCCCCTAAGCACACAGGGGCTTTACCTGGCTGAATTTCATGGGATGATGCAGCACCAAAGATGCTGCTGGCTGTTAAATGGCAGTTCAAAAAATGAGCTTGTTTTGCTGCTGGGCACAGTAAAGTGGTGAGAGCTGAGACAGTATCGTATAAATGATGTTTTATTCTGAAGAGAACTATTTACAAAAGAAGTAGAGCATTGTTTTTACTAAAAATATGCCTTTATAGATTTTTATAATATGTATCTTATAAAAACCATACATTTATTTACATGACTGCTACATACAAAAATTACAGCACTGTGGTATATGTACATATCTATAGGTACATTCTTTCTGCTTGTCCCTGCTGTGTGCTTTTTCCCTCGCAATCCAAGGGAATCATTGCTGCAGCACCCAGACACTTCCTTTCTTGGCTTTTTGGTTCAAACAATCTTGCTTTTTATAGCCGAGTGGGGAGTAGAGAGTTTGCCTGATGGAGAGGCAGATCTGGAATCTACCATTCTAAGTACGACAAGTGCATGTGGCCCTGCCTGCAGCCTCACTTCCCGCTCTCTCTGCAAAATGACTCTGTTGTCAGTAACTTTTTGATTTACTGTTCATCTCCATGGCAAGTTGCTGATCTGTTTCTATGAAGATAAAGTGCTAGTGACTTTCCTTTCATTTCCATTTGTTCCTTGTTTACAGTTGCTTTCCTTGCAGAGTTTAGGAAGGGGAGACTGATCCCTTTTCCCTCAGGCTGGCATAACAAACATTTGCCCAAAGAGTCACCTGTTACCTGTGGGAAAGTCCTTTTAACCTTAATCTCAGCAGGCATCTCTTCTCTGTGCAGTATTTGAACAGTGACTGTGCAGCACTACTGTTTTATTTACCATTATCTCAAAAGCAAGGCTGAGGGTTGTGTTTAGAGCTGCTGATCCCACTCATTAAATCTCCTTTGGGATCCTGAGTACCTGCTGGATTAATGTGCTTCCTCCATCTCCTCTCCTGGAGCTGATGTGTCCTGGAAGAGTCAAGTGCCACACGTGAAGTGTCTTCCAACCAGCACTGCAAGGCTGATTCCAGGCTGTGACAGGATGGAGGGCAGGGAGTTAATGACAGCACAGAGTGAAGCAGTCGGGACCTTGTTCAAACACAACGTGACAAATACGGGTGAGGTTTTTCAAGACAGAAGACAAAACCTAGCTGCTGTGTTAAGGCAGTTTCTGTTCCTGTGGAGTAGCAGCTCAGCACAAGGAGGTCTCCTTTGGTGTGTTGTCCAGTTCATTGCACCCAGTTCTCTTGTATCTCTGGGTTTAGTAGTGCAACTAAGTCTTTAGGGTGAAGGGGCTTGTTTGAAGAAACCATACCCAACTGGCACCTTAGAACATGCAGACTTTCCTCTTGCAATCTCTTCTGCCACTCTTGTTAAATAAATAAAATTGCAATGGGATTAAGGATTCTCATTAAATGAAGAGATGAGCTGTGCCTACCCCTGCAACCGATTGAGTCACTTCCCTCAGCATAGCAGAAGGCACCTTTCTTCATCTCATTACTGCATCTTCATGGGGAAATTAAGGCCCTTGCCTCAGGATTGCATCCATCCATCCATCAATCCACCCATCCATTCATCCTCACTGGGGTACAGTCCCACACATGGTGGGCACGTGGCTTGAGCAGAGCTGGTGGGGTCTGGGAAATGACAACTGCCAGCAGAAGAAAGGTCCCTGAGGACCGAGGTGTTCACGTGGCTCACCTTGATAGAGCATCGTTCTCAGTGTTCACTGTGTCACTGTGTCACTGTGTCACTGTGTCTCGGGTGTCACTGGCATCCACGCCTCATTCTGCAGGGATCCAAGGCTGGGGTAATGCACGAGGGTGTGACTGAGTCCTGGCAGCAGGAGATGCTGAGCAGGTGCCTCGTGTCCCTGCCCTGTCCAGAGTCACAGTAGAGGCAGGATGGCAGGATGAGGACACGTGGCCCTGCACTGCAGCCCTTCCCCTCACTTGCACAAGTGGCTACAAGCAGATACTCAACAGCTGAGCACTGCCTAGAAAGGGGAGGCCAAGTTTCAGTTTCCTTCCCTGCCTGTGAGGCTCCCGATGCCTTTCCCCAAAAGCATCAAGCTGTATTGGTGGGGCTTTGCCCAAGCATTTCCTGAAGCAGCTCTGCAGTCCAGGGTTCATTGCTTTCATGTAGATGGGTGTCACCACTCAGCTCTTCACTATCATGGCCAATCTCGGAGCACTCTGCTCCCTGCAGCCCAGAGCTGCCTTAGTGCAACATGGTCTCACACCAGTGTGGTGGTTTCATGTACCAAGGAAATACAGGAGCGCTCAAATCTTCATAGGCAGAAAGGATTATTTGCACTGAGGTATTATGGATGTTCTATCCCACAGGGAGGCTGAATAACACTAAAACCCAAGCCACCAGCCTCTTACCTGCTGCTTACAAGGTGACTGGTACCTGTTCTAGCAGAAAGCTTGATCCTGTGAGCAGAGATAGCAGCTCCCTGTGGGATGGTGTGTTAGCACCGAAGTTGCTGAGCAGGGCAGGGCTGAGGGTGCAGCCAGCTCTGTCTGCTGTGGGACAGTGTAGGTGGTGGCCTTTTGAAAGCAGCAGGAAACAAACTGGGGCCTGCCCATGGGTATTATGAGCTGGGAGAATGTGTGAAAATTGCATGACAGCAGCAGGACATCTCTGAACTGAGCCTGGTGCTCCTCACTGGCTTATGATGGCAGACTGATAGCAGAGCTGTGAAGTGCCCATCCAGTGCAGAGGGCAGGTCCCTACTTGAGTATTGCAGGATTTCCAGCACTGCTGTGTGCTGGCATACACCAAAAAAGCCACGTTCCCTCTTGCTGATCAAGTCGTGCAAAGCAGGCTCTGGTCATTGATCCAAAGGACCTTTGGCTACCTGCTCACTAAAGGGCTGAGTAGCAACTGACCCCCAGGCAGGGACAAAACTCCTTTCTGTCAGGCCACAGCCACCATTACTGCATAGGGCAGAGTAACCTGCAGGCTCTCCAGAGCTTTGTAGACACCCTGACAGCCTCTGGCTTCAGTGAAGGCAGATGCCAGTGTGCTTTCTGAGGATGGAGTCTGCCAACCCAGTGTCAGTGTCAATGATGTCTGACTGACATCATTGGAGTAGGCTTCCAGTGAATTATTAGTTAGGCTTTTGGGGGCCTATCCAGTTAAAATGCCAGTTTTCTTACTCTGCTTGGGAGATGTGTATGGCTTTGGGGAAAGGTGTGTGACTTGCTGAAGCTCCCAAACTACTTTTGGCCATTGGAGGAACAGCAGGTGCCCCAGGACTGAACATGCACAACGTTTATGCAGTCTGTAATCTGTTGTAGATGGTCAGTCTCCTGGGGAGAAATCTGTGTAGCTACAGCCTGCAACTCTTACCTCTGTAACAGGAGGGAGCTGGAGAGGACGGGGACAGCACCCATCTGTCCCCTGCCCTGAGCTGTGAGGGGGAACGGCCACGCAGAGCTCCAGGGGAGATGGTGCCCAGGCAGGAGCTGCACTGAGGGCTCAGCTTCCAGCACGGAGCAAGCTACATCTGTCAAAACACGGTATTGCTGGGGCCAGAGTGACTCCAGTCTCAGTGGGATGGATGAAGGATGTCACAGCTGCCAGGGTGACACAAATGGCTCCCTTCTGTCCTCTTGCATTCAGCTCTCTTCTTCCCCTTCTGCTCGCTGTGACAGAAGTTCTCAATCCCCTGCACCGCTCTGTCTTGGGGCTGCTTATTTCCTTCTCCAGCATAAGAATGCTTTTAAGACAATCAGAGAATTCTTCACAGCAGAAACTGGACTGTGTCAAAGCGCCTAAAATATACCCTGAAGTTCATCACTTCACGTATAGAATAAGAAAAGTTTCTTTCTACTAGAATCACATTGTCAATTTGCAAATCTCCAATTCATGTAAACATTTGGTTCAGACCAGGTGTGGTGTAAATAGTGCAGAGTCTCAAGGGTTAACTCCTTTGCCCCCTTCTTTTTTACTCAGTGGATCAGACTTGGGTCCATCAGCAAGCTGGGCAGCTGCCCCACTCCCCATCTTGAAGCAGGAATTGTTGGAGAGTTTTCTCTTTTCCAAATTAATTTTTCTTGAAGAAGGAGAAGAGCCGGTTTCCTTCGGCCCCGCCGGGCTCGTCCCCCTGCTGCTCCGGCCTGGGGGAGGGCCTGGCGCCCCGCCTGGCGCCACTGGAGAAGGAATAAGCAAGCTGGCTCCATTCCTTCGGGTGTTTGTCCATCAGCTGCTGGTCAATGACCCTGTGCATGTCATCCTGCAGCAGAGGGACAGGACAGGGCCGTTAGTGGCAGCTGATGCCCAAGGGGAGCTGGGGCGGGGCGGCTGAAATGGGAATGGAACGTGCAGTGATGAGATGGAGCAGGGATGAGGGAGCAGGGACAGGTCTGTGTCCCCAGCCCACAGCAGGCTCAGCTGTGCCCGCTGCCATGAGGCTTCTCAGGGAGTGAGGAAGATCAATCACACAGTTCTGAGGGACAGATTGCTCAGGTGGTCTGGCACAGGAGCTCTGTGCCTGCTTGGGACTCTGTGCCGCCCCTGAGCTGCGTTTCTCTGCAGCCTGCAGATGCCCCCTCTGGGGAGAAATAAATAAGAAGAACAAATGCAGCTGAGAGCAGAGGCCAGCAGAAGGATGGAGGTCTGTGCTGAGCAGCTCTGTGTGCACAGCAAGGGGACAGCAGGGGTGGCAGAGCTGCTGCATGGCCACTGTCACTGGGGCCACTTTGGGGACAGTGCTGAGGGGCTGGGGCAGGTGTGGGCCCACCAGAGCCCTCCTGGGCTTTGCACCAGACTCACCAAACAGAACTGAGCTCATCCCTTAGAGCCCCTCCTTCCCCTAGAGCCAGCACAGCAGTGGGAGCTCTGACTGACAGCTCAACATGAACTGTGGCTTTTCAGGTGTACCAGGAATGCTCTGATTTCGTTCATGTTTGCTGCACAGTGAAACTCCTTTGTACAAAATAATTACCCCCAGTTCTGTTGCCACTGATGATGTGCTAACATGTTTCTTGAAAACCTGGCTATAAATTTTACAGATTTTAAACTTTCAGATCCATTGCTTCTCCTATAATTGAAACATAAACTGGCCCAGAGGAGGAATCAAGTACTCCCCAGCAGTCTGGTCCCTGACTAGGGCTGAGGACACTGTCAGGATACTCTGGATGGGCTGCAGTGGTGGGAGTGCTGTGCATTCAGCACCTGGGGAGGGGAGGCTGTCAGGGCAGCCCCAGGACTGCAGGGAAGGTGCTGCCATTGCCCAGCAGGTGCCCCAGCTGCTCTGGGTTGGAATCAATCAGCCAGCTGGGACTGCAAACTGAATAATGGCTGATCTCTTGTTGCAGCATTTTCTGTAGGGAAAAGGACTGATAGCCATGACCTGGGCCTGAATTCAGTATGGGGGCTTCCCCTGTGGGAGCAGGAGGGTGCAGAGCTACACAGACTGGGGAAGTTTTGGGTCTTTTTAGAGCAGGGCTGGAGAGAGGAAAGGCAGAGGGAGAGCTGAAGAGGTTGAGGTGAACATCAGTATGAAATATCAGTGAGACAGGTTTCCAGAGCTGAAGCTGCCATGTGAAAATGCACAGCACTTGGATTTGGAAGGCACCTCTTCTGCTAAATGAAGTAGGTACCCAGGCTCCTGCATGGCAGATCTGTGTCCTTGGTTGACCATACAACAAGGGATGAGAAGGATTTATATGTATATTTATATATATATACATACACACAAAAATATCATATATATAAAAATACAGTATGCACTATTGAGAGAGCACTGCATTGGATCCCTGTCTGTCAGATGTGTGAGTCAGAGAGAAAAGCACTTGGATGGGGAGGATTTTTTGCTTGAATCCTATTTTGCAGCCTGTATGATTATGTCCTTAGAGAACACTGTCATCTTGTTGACAGCCCTTGGTGAAATGCAGACTAGAAGTGTGCAAAAGCAAAATGTTACCAGATTACAGAGTCCAATTATGCCCAGCTATAGCAGAGACTTTTATCCTATTTTTATCAGAAACTTTTCTGCAAATTCTTTTGAAAAACAGTCCCCAAAATACATAAATCACCCCACTTGTTTTGTGCCTCTGTGGCTGAGCTGCTGCTGAGGGGACAGGAGGTGGCTGGAAATGATTTTGCTGCTGTGTAGCAACACCTCAGGTCAGTATGTTGGAGACAACTGACTGCCATGAAGTGGCCTGAGCCTCAGCTCAGAGAGCTGATGGCAGCAGGTCTGGGGTTGCTGTGTTACTGCAACAGGACCTGTTCTTAACCCCTAAGCTGGGTTTATTCTAACACAGAGCAGGCCTAACTTTATAGCACCCATCCAGACTGAATTTGGATCCTCACAGCTCCTGTGCAGAGCAGTGTGTCACTTGGACAATGAAGCTGAGAGCAAAATCCCAGTCTGTCTTTCAAGAACCTTTCCAGATACTAAATATGTGGCTAGAGAGGGTTAATAAAATGTGCACCTCAGCCTGGCTTTGCCCGTGGTGCCCTGGTAAAGCCTCACCATGGGGTGCAGATGCTGCCCTGGCTGCTGCTGGGATGGGGGGGTGGGCAGAATATTGGTGGGTGATGGAGACCCCCACTGGCCCCTCTTGCCAGATGATGGTGAGGGCAGAGGAGGATGTGGGTGATGGTGGCAGCAGATGGAGAGGGCATGGTGGGTGTGGGGAGCTCACCTCAAAGGCAGGAGGGGTGAACGACTAAAGCTGTTGGTACAGGAACTGAGAAAGGCCACTAGATCAGAAACCAAAGGAGCCAGATAGTAAAAAGCCCTGAGGAAGCAAACTGTAAGCAGGAAAAAGAAAAGAAAGAAGAAAAGAAAAGGGAAAAAAAAAGAGAGAGAGAGAGAGAAACGAAAACACAGTGGAGTTGAAACAGGAGCGAGGTTGTACAGGAAAGGTTTCTACTGGTCAGGCTGGTTTTAGAGCTGGGGGCTTGCATGGTCTGCAACAAATCACTATAAATGGCACAGACCTTTGCTCCTGAGTCTGCTCTATTTTCTGTTGAAGTAGCCCTCGCTTGGTGCTGGTTTGGGAGGAGGCAGCTTTGTCTGCTCACAAGGGTTTTCCCCACTGACCCCAAGCGGAGCATCTCCAGGGCAGCTGTGGAACTGCCATGACTTTGTTTTTTCACCTTGGTGAAGAACTGGAATTTTAGCTTCTCCTTCTTGATGGATCTTCAGAGTTTATGCAAACAGTGCAGCAACAATCAGCACAACCTTGTTCTCCCACCTGTCTGCTCCATCATGGAAATGCACAGACATGCTGTGCCCTGTGTACCAGGGTGTGCCTGCCTGGGGACACCTCCTGCACAGACCCCTCCCCACCCCAGGGCAGAGCAACATGCACATTTCCCATGTGAGGCACAGTCTGCTTCTCCATTTTCAATGAGTTTAGAGCTGCAGAATTCACTGCTCACAGCCAAAAGGGTCGGAGCAGGGAGGGGCAGCTCCCCCTGCACCCCACGAGCATCGCTGGCTCCTGCAGAGCCAAAAGCCCCAAACACCCCCAAGCACCCAATCCATGGGTGCTGAGGCAGAGAACAGGACACGCCCACAGCAGGGGGGACAGTGGGCTCATGCCTCACCTGCCAGGCCTCCAGCTGCTGCGAGAGGTTCACCTTCTGCTGGATGGCATCCAGGAGTTGGCTGTTGAGGGACATCATGTCGATCTTGCACTTGGTCAGCTCCACCTCCACCGCGTTCTTCCTGCAGGGACAGAAATCCAGGCATGGCACCTCCTTCTTTTAAAACAGTCAGGCATATTTAAATAAATCTACAATTTATGTCCTTCACTGGCAACTCCCCACATCCTAAGGTGTTCATCTCTGTTGTATTCTGAACAATCTATTAATCTGAGTGAAGAACTTTTGACATCTTTACCTTAAAACCAGCAGATTTCTGATATGCACACTGATAAGAATACTGAAAAAAAAAATCTGATACATTGCTGTGTAAGGTAATAGTGTGCCTGGATAATGTGCAAGATGTGCCAATAAAATGGAGACCTAGAACAAGGTAGAATCTATATTCAAATGTTTTCTCTTTTTCTTCTGTTTACATGCATAGAAAACAAATGATATGTGCTAAAAATCAAATGACTCGTGTCTGATTGCTCCATCGATAAACTGCAATATAAAACAAACATTAAAATCTCTTAAAGAGCACAATCCTGCTTTCCCCTGGGACTTGACTGAAGGAAGGATCTAAGGAAGAAATGAAAGAAACAGCTTATCACAGCATATACTTTTCAGGAATGATAAACGGTCAAAATTATTTAAATTAAATGTTAGACTTTAAGGACAGCTCCCAATTTCAGTGGAGTTGTCCCAGCCCTTGGGAACACCTCTGCTGCATTTCTTCCCAGACATTTGGTGGCCATTGAGTGTGTCATGCCATGGACAAAGTTACCCAAAGAGCCCCAAATGCTCAGTGGCTGAGATGTTCCAGCTGCTCCTTGCTTGTGGAAAGGAATTGTCCTTCAGGATGAGCAATTTCCTAAGCTGCCCAAGCTGGGAAATGCTGCTCATCCTGCTGGGAGCACACAGGTGAGCACAAAGCTTAAGTTTTCAATTAACTGCTGTGTGATAGGAAAGTGTAACATGACTTGCTGGGAACCATCTTTCCTTGCAAACATTTTCGAGATAAATAATTGCATCTTATTAACTGTAGCTCATTCCTTGTCTCGTAATAGCTCCCTTGTGCTCCCCTGCAGAAAAGCAATTTGGGAATTTGTGTTTATATTCCAGGTAGTAGAATATAAACAGAAATATTCCAAGGTTGCTTAACACTTCCAGGTGTTATATTCCAGGTACTGGTTGCTTAACACTTCCTCTGAAAGGATCCTATTTTCCTATTGCTTCCCATGTTGCCAAACTTCAGCTTCAAGCAAAAATTTTCCACACCAGATGTCTGCCTCGGGCAGTGATTTTATTTCTGTTCAGAGCTAAGGATTTCTGGGGGGGATGGGATGAACAAAAGCAACTTAACCCTTGGGCTGTGAGGTGGGAAGAAAATCACGAGCCTCCCCAGGCAGCAACCAGCCCACTCGGTCTGGGAGGGATGTTTTCACTTCAGTGACAAGATGCTCTTGTCTGCTTTCCCTTGCTGCCACTCTCTGCTCCTTCATCCCCCTCACTCGTGCCCCATTCCCACAGCTCCTGCACTGCAGGACAGCCAGCCCCAAACCCTGCTGCTTTGTCCAGCAGGGTCCCAGGGAAGTGGGGAAACTGTGCCCTTGCACTGCGGGCTGTGCTCTGAGCACCTGAGCAGCCTTTTGCTCGCTTCCCCGCCGCTGGGTGGATGTTTCCAGGATGGATGGCAGCGGCAGCGTTGCCATGGCCACGGCAGAGCCAGCAACCCACAGGCACCAGAACAGCCGCGCTGCACACAGCTGGGATGCTCCTGCTCCTTGCCAACAGAGGGAGGTGTTCCAGAGCGCTGCCGTGGCGGTCTGGGGGCCAGCTAGCCCAGCAGGGGCAGCACAGGCGATCCAGCCACTTACAAAAAGGGACGCTGCAGGCTGATTTAGCTCCTGCACCCTCTGAGCTGCAACCCTCTCCTGCTCCTCCTCTTGTCCTTTCCCCTAAGAAGCTGGACTAGTGGAGTCCTGGCCCACCTGCTTGTTGAAGGGATGATCAGAGGAATCCTTTCTAGCAGAGCACAGAGGGGTAAAGGTGTCTGTCCCTCTCCTCGGGGCATTTTGGCAAGCCCAAGGACAGAGCTGAGAAAGGGGGATTTGTGGTATGGGGGAGCAGAACTGCACAGATCTGTAAGGAGGATGGGCAAAATAAAGAGCCAAAGCAGTGGGAGAATCCCAAAAGGAGAACCAGAGAATTACAGGACTGGAGATGCAAAAAGAGACCTTGGAACAGGAAAGGAGAGGGAGTGACCAGAGGAGTGGCTTAGGGAAGAAGCCCAGGCAGGCTGTAACGGGGATGGTCAGGAAAGCAGGGCTGTGTGTCTGGAATAGCAAAGGAAGAAAAATAGACAAATAGGGCAGACCTAGTGTTTGCATTTGGCTCCCTGAAGTCCTCTCCTCCTCACTGTGACTCACACCAGCACCAGGGATGGCACAAACACGGCTCACAGAATGCTCCTAAATGCCCCCAGTCCAGCCGTGGGCAGCTCTGCCTTCAGCATCTCCTGCCCTGCTCCCAAGCTCCCGGCAGCATTTCCCAACACCAGCGCTTTGTCAGAGCTGCTGTGGAGAGCAGGAAAAGCCACTCCAGAGGCATCTCCTGCCATGGCACCCCAAAGTGCCGCCCAGGCTGGCTCTGGCGCTGGTGGCACTCACTTGGCGATGGCCTCGTCGCGGTCCCTGATGGCCTGCAGGAGCCGTTCGCTCGCCTCCTTGTCCTCGGCAGCGCCGCGCAGCCGGTCCCGCTCCTCCTTCAGCGTCGTCATCTCCACACTCAGCAGCGTCACCTGCGGGCACAGGGAGGCTGTGAAACCCAGGGCTGCTCGGGAAAACGCACAAGTGTGTGTGTGGGGAAAGCCACATGGGCCAACCTGCAGGTTGAGAGATCCCCTGGTGATAGAAAAGGCTGTGTCTGCTGAGTGGGGCTGTTAGTGCTGGTGCCACCCTCCCTGAAAGGTGCTGAGTGACTCTGGGATGCTCCACTGGGCAAGATGTGCCACCAGGGTGGCCTCAGTAACGTGCAGAAACAGCACTGAAAGCTGGGCAGGGCAGGACCCACCTGTGACTTTGCTGAGATTATGGCATCAGTGCTAAAATGTCCCTCTCCAAGCAATTTGTACACATCCCTTGAGTCTGCTTGTTATAATTCTGATCTTTTCCAGGGTTAAATTATTGCTAACATAATTTACCAGCAAATAATATTTTTTGAACGGATCCTTACATCTTCTGTCATATGAAGCTGTAGACAAAGGATGTGAAAATTCTCTTTCATGCCATGGAAGGTGTTACTGGCACATCTTACAATTTTAATTAGACTTTAAAATATGTCTGGAGTCTTTAATAGTCTGAGAAATGATCTATGGTTTTGGTCCTGTGCAGAGTGAGTTAATAGGGTGTGAAATCATGCAAGGATTGCATTAGCACAGCTTCACAGTATTTCATACACATTTAATTTCTTTGTCTAGGGCACACACATGCTCTGTTACACTACTCCACCACCTGGAAACCCTTCCAGCGTTTGACCCACCTCCTGCCTCTAAATGCAGCTCAGTAGTGCTTGAATCTTCAAAGAAATCTTTAAATAGAGGGCAGACAGGCAAAAAGGGCTGATCACATCCAGGGCGTGGGAGGATCTGCTGTTAGTGAGGCACGGCTGGGCCGGGGGGAGGAGGGTGTGACTGCACCCTGTCTGTGCAGAGACTCCCCAGGGGACAGGGAAGCTGTGCTCTCCCTCAGCCCCACATGGGGAGCACCACAAAGCAAGGATGTCTCACAGAGCCGTGGTGATGGGGTGATGTCAAAGGTGCTGAGCACTTCTACAGAAATCTCAGGAGACAGAGGATCCAGAGGCCCAAAACATGATGTTTGGGGATAGGTTTGGGATTTTATCTGGTTCTGTCTGGGCTTCAGGTAAGAATGGAAGGAAACAAACAGGCAGAAGGTGTGAAATAGCTTCTCAGTGTAGAGAGAGAAGGAGATGGCTCCTGTTTCCACCTGCTCACTGTGCTCTTGGGCAGGAGCAATGAATGTGTGTGATGCCACAAGATCCTAAAAGCCATTTAGAAGCAGCTCCCCTTTGATTGTATCAATATCAGTGCCAGAACAGAGGGATGAGGAGGCAGCAGAACACTGCTTCCCCCGGGTGGACCAGATTTCCACATGCATCAATTTTCTGTAGCACTGAACAGAAGACAATGTTGCCTCTTAAAGAGGTGGTGAGAGTAATTATTAACCTGCAGCAAGTGTGAGGCTGGATAACAGGCAAAAGCTGTGGGAGACATGTACTGGCTGTGGGAGGCTGGAGTTCCTCTCTGAGAGTAATGGCTGCTGCATTTGTAGCTGTGCCTCATCTTTCCCCACATCACACAGAGGTGTGAGAAGGAAACAGAACAGCAGTCCTCCCTGTGCTTGCTAAATAGTAAGAGCCTTGGCAGCTGGGGACCTCTAAAAGCAGACCCAGAGTTCCAGACCTGCAATCCAGGGCTGGTCTTCTGTCCCTCCTGGCTGGAGAGTTTGGGGAGATCAGACAAGCCTCAAATCTCTGAATAAGTGTCTAAAGGTCTCTGTCAGCACTGCCAGGTTGCAGAGGTTGAGCCCTTGTCTTCTCCATCTCAGGTGTGTTTAAGGACAAGAGAATCTGTGTGGGGTGCACAAGACTGCAGCAGCACAGCCAGGGCAGTGTCTCACTGGGGGCAGAAGGCTGGACCTTCACAAGTGTCTCTTGTGGTGCCCACGCTGCTGAGAGGAGCAGTCCTAGGGAAAGGACAGGCTCCAGGGCTGCTCCCCTCCCACACTCTGCCCTGATCAGCTGCTGTGGCAGCAGGACATTTCCCACCCTTGCACACACACAGCCACCACTGCCGGGGTATTTAATGATGCTCTCACTCTCTTCCCTTTGGTGGGAGCTCCCACAGCCCTACACAAGGCTGTCACACCCCAGGTTGTGCTGACTTTCTGAGCAGGTTTGTGTTTTCCTATTTACTATCCAAAGGGTGATACAGCACTGCTGGGAAGACCAGCCAAGGACATGAATCCCATTCCATGCTCCAGTGCAGTTGCTGCTGCTTCTGCTGCAGCCTCCAGATCCCCTCCAGCATCTGGAGTCTTGTCCCACAGAGCCAAGGACTGCCAAGCACCTCTTTTTATGCCTGTGTCCCTTTCCTGCTCTTGGCACAGGGCTCGTACACAGATGATGCAGGGTGGGGGTGCAATGGGATTCTGTGCTTGGGTGTGGAGCTGGTGTTGGGGTGGACCATTCCTTGCTGTTGAGGTTGCCTCAGCTGGTCCCTGGGGTGCTGCCTGGAGCCAGCCTGGCCACAATTAGGATTCTCTGGGAGTGCTTTTCTGAGGGTTTGTGATGCTGCTGTGGAAGAGGTCAAGCCCAGCTCCATGCAAAGCAGAGCAGCACATTTATATCCATTGAATGGTGCACATACCCCTCACAAGGGCTCAGTGCAGCAATTCAGGTCAGCCTGGATACCTTCAGGTTTCCAGTACCCCATATCAAGAAGCCTCATACTTTGAGGTCTTTTGCTGAGAAGAATTTCAGTAACAGAGACTGGGAGAAAAAAAAAAGTGGACTGGGAGAAAGGCCTATAGGAAGTCTGGCTGCTTGAGATGATGCTTCAGATGGGCCCCAGGCAATTTGTCAGAAATTTTCATCCTGAATGCTTAAATCCTCTGCATTTGGTTTAACAAACCTCCCTCATCCAACCATTTTGTCCTAAATCCTCCTGGGTTATTGATCATGTTGGTCTCTTTGATGGGAGGTGTGTCTTGGAGGATGAACACTGCTGTTACAAGACCACATATAAAGTGTTTGGGAGTTGCTAACCTGGCTGTGCAGTCGCTGCAGCTCCTCCAAACTCTGCCTCAGTTTCCCCCGTTCTCCCTCCATTAACTCCCTCAGGGCTCGTGAATCCTCACTGGTTCTCCTGATCTGCTCCTCTAAGGTGTCGTCGTCGCTTCGCCGAGAGCTCTGAGAGCGGGAGAGAAATCTCTTGCTCAGATTTCACTTTAAAAAAGGCAATTGTATTAATTTGGTACCAGTTTGGGATGAGGGTGCTACACAATGAAAAAGAAAATGTGAATGTGACTTTGGCAGAGCTTTTTGTTTCCATACACCTCCACAACTAAGGGTGCTCAACCAAGGGTAGTGCTTCCACACATGATGCAAAGAGCATGCAGAGCTTGGCATAAACCAAATTTACAGAGACCTACTGCCCATTTGGTAGCCCACATGGCTACAGTCTCTGTTTGTGAACCTTTTACAAGACTCTCTTGTGTTTTATTTAACAAATACAACTTCATCTCTATACTCTGCCTATAGGTACTCAAGTGAGGAGGGTGAGTACTCCTTCACAGCACCCTGCAGGGGTTACACTGTTTTCCTCACCACAACACCCCAAATAAGCACTAATGGCAATACAACCCACTTGTAGGGAATGGGACCAGGCCTGATTTGAGCCACAACAAAAAGTGAGGTGTTTTCTTGTAATTCTGCACTTCTGTGGATGCTGAGTGGTCCCTCCGTGCCACCCCCTCTGCCCAGCAGCCTGGGGACCACATCCTACAGACATCATCTTGTGCCAGCAAAACCCTTAACCTGCCATGAATTTGAGTTTGGCAGCTCCTGCCAAGACATTTCTACCAATGACAATTCACAAGGACAGAACCTCCTGACATAGGGGTTATGATGTTTTTATGGTACTATTGCTAATAAAGCAAGGTTAGGAAAATCCCAAAGGAAAGAACTGAACTGTGATGTGTAAGACAACCTGCAATATATCCACGCTGAAACTCTAACTTACTGAAAATCTCAAAGTAAGCTTACTTTTATTAATTTTCCAGAATGACTCCCAGGCCAATGACAGCTGTATGAGCTTGAAACTTTAAGTGGTCTGAGCACTTCAGGGTGAAACCCCATGTGCTTGCCTCTTGGCTGACCATGTGAGACACAAAGAGTGGGCTGTGCCCTGTGCCACAGAGAGACACCAGGGCCTTCAGGATCCAGCAGCACCTGCAGCAAGCTCTGGGCTAGGGGACATGCCCAAGGCAAGGCCTCTCAGTGCCACCACCTTACCGTGGAGTCTGCCCCGTCCAGCACGTTCTGGATGAGCCTCTTGAGCTCGCTGAGCGCGGCGCGCAGGCTCCCGGCGGGCACGTCTTTGGCTGAGGAGGTTTCTGAGGACTCGTCCATGGAGGAGTCGGTGGACACGGCCGAGTCGGCGCTGTCGTTGCCCCGCAGGTGGGAGCAGAGGTACCTCACCTGGCAGTAAGCCTCCCACAGCTGCAGCCTCAGCTGCAACAACAGAGCCTGCCATTAGCCTGGGCCGTCAGCGCCATGCACAGCCTCCCTCCATGGCCAAGTGCTGTCACAGACATCTTTCATGAAAAATCCTTTCCTTGGGATCTTTTCTCCTGAGAAGCTGAGAGGCCTCAGGAACAAAATGTAAACAATGGTTATCTGCTGCTGTGGAATGCAACAGGTGCATCTGTGATTGGTCTCATGTGGTTGTTTCTAATTAATGGCCAATCACAGTCAGCTGGCTCAGACTCTCTGTCTGACACACAAGCCTTTGTTATCATTCCTTCTTTTTCTATTCTTAGCCAGCCTTCTGATAAAATCCTTTCTTCTATTCTTTTAGTATAGTTTTAATATAATATATATAAAAAATAATAAATCAAGGCTTCTGAAACATGGAGTCAGATCCTCATCTCTTCCCTCATCCTCAGACCCCTGTGAACACGGTCACAAAGTGCAGTGTGGGATTGCCAGCCCTCACAAATATTTGCCATGTTGATTTAGAAATGGATGCAGAGATTTACTTTCATATGGTCAAAGGGTGTTGATGCCACACCCCAATCCCAATTTCCAGCTCCAAATCCAGATCAAATGCATTGAACTCCCTTTTGCTCTGGGACTGTCACAGAGGCCCGTGGGCTTTCCCAGAGGCTGGAGGGCAAATACCTGTTCTCGTTCTTGCTCCAGCTCCTCTGCCTCCATGCTCTGCTCTATCTCAGAGAGCAGGGATGTGCTGGTTGTGTTGAGGTTTTGGAGACTTTTCTCCTCGCTGAGTTCCTCCACCTTGCCCTGCAGCTGCCGGTAGGACAGCCTCACCTCCTGGAGCTCCAGCTGGCTTTGGTGCAGCTTGGGAACAAAATCAAGGAAACAGAAAAATATTAATGGAGGCAATATGGACTGGATCAATCTCGGTTTGTGAGGGAGCTGGGAGGGAGGAATGAGTGACACAAAACAGGGTTTCCAGCCAGGAGGAAAGTACTCTTGGCTGGTATTGCTGTTTATTGGAGCTTAATAATCTCCAAGTGTCATTAGACACTGTTTAGAATCCAGAATATCCAGAAAGATAAAAATAGCAGATTAATCAGCACTAAAATGGAGAACATTGTGAAGAAGTTGGGACTCAGGTAAAGAAATTTGCTGAAAACAAAACAGCAGGAAGTGGATCCAAAGAGAAAGTGCTATATACATTTTTTTAAAAATAAAATTACAAATATACTTTTAGGAAAAAAATATTCAGGGTTGTTTTGCAGAGCTGAGCATCCAGTGCTTGGTAAACCACAGAAGTGAAATGGAAAAACCTTGCTCTGCCCTAAGCCCAAGAGATGCCAAGCTTGTTTTCTGGGGAGTGACATTTGGTGATTCATGGCTGTGAACACCATGGAGATTGTTGGGAAGCCACCTGAGCACTGGGATCTAAGAGGCCAGTGACTGCCCTCTGGAACAGCAGAGATCAAGAGGGGCTTCTCTGGATCTAGAGATGCCCCCTTTGAAACCAATTCTACTTTTTAAGAATTAAATAAAATGAACTCTAAGCAGAGTCCTCTGATTCTTTTTGCATTTACCTCATTTCCCCAGTACCCTGCCTCACTTCCTTGCTCAGATCTCCCTCCTAAGCTGCTCTTTGCTGTCAAGATGCCTCATTGATGTTCCTGTTACCTGTCTTCACGGGGAACACCCAGGACCTTGCTTGCTGCCATTCACTCCTCTAGTTATCCTGTCTCCCAGTTTGTGGCCATTTTTACCCCAAATCATGACTTTTACTGCATCTCCCCGTCTCCTCCCAGTCTCACTGCTGCCTCCTCACCTGCAGGTCCTTGTCATGGCTTTGTCTCTCCAGGATGAGGACTCGGTCCTGCAGCTCCTCCACGGTTCCCTGGAGCAGGTCGTTCTCCTCCATCATGGCACTGAGGCGATGCTCCAGCTCCCGCTTCCTGTCCGTCAGCATCTTGATCTGCAGGGCAAAGAGAGGCCCTGTCAGACTTTGCAGGGAGCAGAGAGGAGAGACACCACATCCCCAGGAGAGCAATGAAACAGCAAAAGGCAGAAGGATGTACACAGATGTTCTGTACCTGCATGAGAGAAACTACCTCTGTGTGTGGTTTAAAGCTTAGGAAAGCTCTGAAAGGAAACAACTCCTTCCCCAGGCTGCAGGGCCTGCTCCAAAGGGGCTGGGTGTGCACTGGCAGGAATATGCAAGGATATTCCTTGAAATCAGTATTAAGTGGAGACAACCCCTGCCCACCCCTTGAACCTTAATATTCAAAAGACTGGGAAGAACTGGTTACTTTTTTGGCTGGTCCTGATGGTGGCATCTTCTCCTCTATGGGTGCTGGAGATCACAGGGTGAGCCAGCAGGATCCAGAGTGAGCCTGTGGGATCCTGCTGCCTGCAGGGCTGTGCCACAGCACTGCCCATTGCTGTTCTTAATTGGTGTGTGTTCATCAGGTCCCCATCAGGGATTTTTCTGTCTTTTCAATTGTGTAGACTCCTTTCTGTGCCATGCTTATTTTTAGCCTCCCAGTGATCGGTTGCCTTTAAAATTGGTTCATTTCTTTTAATTGTCAAGGGCAGTGATTTCAGGCAAGGGACAGTTTGCCAAACAAACCCTCCGTGACTCAGTTAGCTGGGAACAGTGCAAGGGATGAATCAGCACTAGCCAAGGTCACTTCTTCTGTTTAACCAAGAAGAAGGAGCTTTTTCCCACATTAGTACACACAGGATCTCTGGGGTCTGTCCACCAGTCCAGTATAACCCTAAATATTCCTCATGGCCTCCTTTCAGTTAATGGAGTGTAGAGAAATTCAGCAAATTCCCACTGTTTTCTTGGCCTCTTTGGGACCTTGTCTCTTTGCTGCTTTCCAGGTTGCTGGAAAGATCTGGCTGCACAAAGGAGTACCAGCCAAGTACATGGACTTGCTATTTCTGCAGAGTAAAGGCTGCTGGAGGTATTGGAAAGCTGCTCTGAGGTGACTAATGGTTTCTGAGATGTCTCTGCCCACCACCACCATGATTTGCGTGGGTTGGAGAAAGAAAAATAAGAGGTTTAATGGAGAGATTGTGTTAAGATTTCATATTTAGTGGGCAGACCAGTAATGAACATGCTGTAAATAACAATACAACATAAAAAACACTGCTCTGCCATGAGCTCTGGATCAGGGAAAGGCACAGGGGGAAAGGGTTTGGAAAGCAAGACACAGGAAGGAGGTGAGAAGACAAGGTGTGGCATGCATGGTGACAGGCATGCATGGTGACAGCAATGTATGTGCAGGCAAACCCTTTCCAAGGCTCCATACTTACTTCAAGGACTTGCTGCTCCACACCAAGGGGAGGGGAAGAAAAGGCGAGGGACCAGCAAGGAGTAGGTGGGAGAGGGAGAAAAGAAATCGAGAGATTTTAGGAAAAGCTTTTCCAGACAGCTTTTAAATAAAAGAAATGGTTGGGTAGTAGAGTTGGACATCTTCTACCCATCTAGTTCCTCCTATGTGATCCCCAGTGACCCTGTCAGGGAAGGGGAAAGGAAGGAAGCTGTCTCATTCCTGTAAATGTACCTGAGTTAAAACAGGCAGGGGCTCCTTGCTTTCCCAAGTGCATGGCTCAGAGGCAAGAGAGGATTGCTGCTTTCTTTGCAAGCATGAGGAACAGAGGAAAAAAACCCTTGCAGACCTTCCCACCATTCCTACCAGAGTTTAGTCTGTATTGGGCAGCAGCCCTGTAGGAGCACAGCCATGGTTTGGCTCCTGGAAGATCCTTCTCATCCATTCATTTTGCAGGAATGCTGTGGCTGAGGCAGCACTGGAAGGTGCTGTGAGCCAGCCCAGCCAGAACACCATGGAGCAATCCTTGCTGGGGGAGTCCTTTGCCCCAGTGCTGCCATCCCTCTGGTGATGGGTTCCCTCCACTGGCTGACTGTGTTTGCCCAGCTCAGAGAGGGTCATGACACAACTCCAAGAGGCCTGGCTGCTTCCTGCAGGAGGGAGGCAGGTGACTCACCTCGGCCTGGAGGCTCTCCAGCCTCACGATGTGCTGGCTGCTGGAGGAATGCTTCTCCCGGAAGTCCTCCCGGAGCGTGTGGACCTGCAGGGAGAGCTGCCGCTCCACCTCCGACGCCTGCAGGGAGACACAGCTGGAGTTACCCCAAAAGCAGCCCTCTCCTCCTGCCCAGGGAAACCCACCCAGATACACCTCCTGCACAAGCCCAGTTTCAGCAGAAAATGAATTTTCTGAAAATCTCATCCTGGACAGACACTGGGGAGAGCTGCCATTTAAACCATGTTGATTTTTCCCTTGGGGCAGCCATGGACACAGCCCATAATTTTTTTCCACTGCAAAAAAACATGATGACTCCTGTGTCTTAAGGGAAATTCACTTAGCCTACCTGGGGTTGAGGAGAAGACCAGGAAACACTCCTATTAGATTTACACTCTCTAACCTCTGAACATCTCTGGCACAGCTCTAATATAACAAGTACTCTTTGCCTTTGATTCCCAGCTCCTGTCGAGGCCAGATGGAGAAACATCCACCGCACATGACTGTCAGTGAAGGATCCCTGGGCTTGTCCCTCTTTCCCATTTTGAAGCAGGGATGCCCCACTTATGCAGGGTGGTTTGAGGACAGCAGAAAGGTGATTCCTACCTGCAGGATCCAGGCTTGAGGCAGCCCTTACAAATGACAGCTTAGACATGTTAAGGACTCTCCAGGCAGCCTTATGGCTGATTTTTACATGTGAACACACTTGTTTAGGCTTGTGAGACAACATAAGGTTTTTATGACTAAATCCTAAAGAGACAGCAAAATGGATAGTTTTCTTTTAATTAGTTTCCATCAGGTTCCATTACACTTAGGCACAGAGCTCCAACTATGCCACATGGGCTGGGATTGAGCTGATTCCCCTCAAGAGGTGGCATTCCTGTCCTGCTTGAGGTGTGGCCAGTGGCAAAAGCCACAGTGCTTTAGACAGGGAGGTGAGATGGGAGGAGGGATTGGAGTCAGCAGCTTGGTGCAGGCTGGGGAATGCATCTTTAGGTCTGGCAAATGTGGGTCTGGATTTTCTCCAGGTGCTCTGACAGTGCTCAAGGCACAGCTTCACCAAAGGGTGCAATGACTCTGCTCTAGCAGCTTGTGACTGGAGCAATGAGCACACAGACCCAGCCTGAGCTGCCCACAAAGGCAACGCTGCTCCCTTTTAAAAATGGTCCCTAATTTTGCACAGTCTGCAGCAAAATATTCCAAGCCAGAAGCATGAAGTAAAAGGCTGTTCCAGCTCCATCAAGTGGAGGAAACTGGTGGCCTCAGCACTGTTTGCTTGGAGGGGCAGACAGAAGTGTGGCCACCATATCAGGCTCTGACCACTGGCTTCTGAAAAGAGAAATGGGTTCTAAATGAAAAGAAATAATCTTGTCTATCAATTGGTTTTAAGTTCCCTTCTTATACTGTTTTTTCACTCTTATTTAAAGCCCCATATCAGAACCTGTTGCAGATTGCCAAATGGATTTAATAAAGCTTCCTTGCTTGGGCTGGAAACACAGAATATAATGACAGCACAGCACTACAGGAAGGGGTGGTTATTTTTCTTCCCTTAAGCAACTATAGGTTGCAAAGCATCCTGAGCAGCTATTAATTGGTGACACTAAAGAAGATGGATGGATTGTGCTTTTTCTGAATGATTCACTTGCTTTTGTAATGACTGCTGAAACATCTTCACGCTGAAACACTCTGCAGGAGCTATCAAGGATGAAAAAGCACCAGATGAAAAGCACTGAAGGATTTTGCCTGCAAGATGCTGACCACACTCCCAAGGAGCACAAGTGGCCCCAGAGGAGATGACACACCAGTATTGGATAGCTCACTGTGTAACATAATTTATATGCTTGAAGAATTCTACATACAGAGAGTATATAAATGTACAACAGAGCAGTAAGGAAACAAGGCAGTATTAATGGCATTGTAAAAATCCCTGGTAGGAGAATATATAGTTGCTGTAACTCGTTCTGCTCCCCATGCCCAGACAGGAGCAGGTGAAGGGATGAGCTGCAAGGATGATTCAGATTGTGGAAAGTCTGTTATATGAAAGGAGTCTAAAAAAAGGATGGCTTGTTTTATCTCATGCAGTGAATGCTGAGAGAGGACTCCCTATAAATACATCACGGATGAGCACACAGGAGGGAGAAGCGCTATTTAAGCAGAAGCACAATTTTGGCAGAAAAGAAAGATGTGAATAAACCGGATAAGAGTATATTAAGGCTGGCAATAGGAAGATTTCTACATTTCCAAGGACCTGCTGTAGGACTCCTCTTCCTGCACCATTACAGTAGTAGAAATGGTGGCAAAAAAATTAACTTTGTAATGGAGCTGGGTCGCTTTATCATGCAGCTTCTTTCAGAGGGCTGCCGGTGACAGAAGGGAAATGAATTGACCTCAAAGGTCCTCTCCAGTACCAGGCTGCTTGCAGGACTATAAGACTTGTATTCACCAGCATTAAATCATCAGCTGGAATTTATCTACGTGCTGCCCAGCTCACAGGTTTACACATCTTATTGCCACAATTATAACCCACATGGAGGGAAAAATGGACTCAGTTACTGGTAGTATTTAGAGCCCTAAAGGCAGACAGGATGTCACAGTGTCACCTCAGTGAACACCACTTGCATCCTACCTCATGCAGTAGAGAAAAGTAAAAACAACACTTGCTTTAGGCTCACACAGTGTAGAAAATACTCTCTGACCAGCTGTTTAGCAGAAGTAAAGAGAAATTACTGTATTTGGTATTTCCCTCCACAGGCTAACTAGAAACAGTCTTCATCCAGTTTTTCTAGATATGAAACAGTCTTCTGAGCTGAGCTCTGGTCATGGAATCTTCCTTGTCATGCTACATTTGTTTCAGAGGTTATTAATGTTGCTGCCAAACTACCCTTTCTAATTGGTTGTAAAATAGAGATTTTAACATCATCTTGCATTAATTTATGAAAGCCACCTTGACAGTGTCCAGTATTGCTCAGGCTTTGTGGTGTATATTCAGACAGTGTCTGCTTCAGCTCTCAGCACTGCTGGTGGTGTGCACCTGCACAGGTGTGTTTTAAACCATGAGCTCCCCACTGATTACTTCTAACATGCTCTTTTTACTTAGTGGCATCAGTGAAGATGTAACCTTCCATCTCCATTTTCCTCTTTAATGCTCAATATGGCTTTTGCTGAATGGAAGTCAGTTTGTTCTGCCTCAGCCAGCCTGTAGGGCTTTCTCTCCTCCATCAGTGTTTCCTAAACATTAAAAGCTAAATCTTTTGCAGTTCTGTCAATCACTTAGCAATGCACTGATTTTCCTAGAGACAAGTAATATTCTTTGCAGAAAGGGAGACATATATTGCTCAACATCACAGCTTTGCTCTGTAGTTAAAAATGAATTAATTTCCTCAGTATGGGCAAATTGGCCAACGCAGCCGCCAGGCAAGATTTGAAACGTATCTGCAAAAGCATGGACATCAATTCACAATTAGATATATCCAATCAACTGTGAGATTTGTTTTCTGGTCTTCAGGCAAGGTTTCGATGAGATCTGGGCAGTGCAAGAAGAGCAGGAGGACATTTTGGCTTCTGCTCTAATTAAGGGCTTTTCATCATTGCAAACTTGATTAAGTTTCTCTCGTGAATAATTCCCAAGAGTTAAAATACACAAAGATCTACATGTGTATATCTCTGGCAGAAATAGATGCTTGCCAGTTACAAGAACTCCATGAGGTTTAACATCTGGAATGTAGGAGCAATAAATATATAAAACAAATATAAATAAATTGGACCACTGATGTTCCTGTGAAGGGGGGATCTTTGAGAAGTTAGGGATGGACTGTGACAAATTAATGGCCTGTAGGTTAGTCTTAGTCAGAGAAAACCTTCCTCTGGGGTAAGAGTTGATAAATAAAGCCAACTGATTACAAAATATCTAGCTGTAAGTCATGTCACAAAGAAAAGGAGAATGGAAAAAGTTTAATAGACTGTAGCTGGGGGGAGAAACCAATGTTTCCCTATGATTTACTTCTACAAACAAGATGATTAAGATTTAACAAAGGATATTGAAGATTTTCTTGCCTAAAATAGCTAAGAAAGAGAAGTTCTAATTAGTGCTAAATTTGTAACACTCAGGAGAGCGTGTTACCCCTTTTATTAATTTGCTAATAGCCGAGTTCAAGGGACTTCCAGTTCCCACTGTGGTCCCATTAACACTTCAAACCTCTAATTGCTGCCTCCCTGGGCTGCAGGTTCCTGGATTCCCAGCTCTTCTCTGGAAGGAAAATGTATTTGGCTACTAAAACATAACCAGAGCAGGAAACAACAACAACAACAAATTGCTTTAGATTAGTAATTTACAAAAAATTGTTAATCTGGTTTCAGGGGAAGTCCAAGAGGATTGGGATTGCTGTCTTGCCACTGCAGCCAGAATCCTGGTGCTGGAAGAAGCCTGATTTTCTGGGATACTTGATACAATAAATTGGGTTTCCCAGCCCTTGGCACATTGATACCATAAGTCACCATTAATATTTTGCACACCTGGAAGTTGCTCAGTTTGGGAATCGTTGAGAGATTTTTAGCAAAGCTTTGAATGCAGGTCAACTTGAAATTGTTATTTGAAACATTATCCAGGAAAAGTTCTTACATAATAGAGGTGCTTGCATTCACCACCTCTTGGGGCCTTCAGCTTGTATTTGCTGATTGATGTGCCCAGAGTGATTCCCTGTGGAATTCTCTGTGAAGAAAAGCAGTGGCACCCTGGTGGGCTGCCCAGATGCCCACCCAGCTGCTCTCAGCCCCCCTTCTTAACAATGGGGGAGAAAATAAGATATAAAAGCTTGTGGGCTGAGACAAAGACAGGGAGATTACACACTATTAGGGAATTTGAAGTTAAAACAGTGATCAGTAAAGTAAAAGGCAAAGCTCAGACCAGCCATTGCCTGGGACTGGATTAGCAATGGGGATTTCTGTGATGAGGGGGAGGATGGAACTGTACTGAGAGTGGGTATTGTCCACCCTGGTAGGGTTGTGATAGTGCTGTTTCCTTTGTGGTGTGAGGAGGTTTTTTTGGGGCCAATGTCAGCAGTGGAGCTGTGCAGGGTGTGTGGTGAGTGAAGATTTTAATGACCATTATGAAATCAGCATTTTGCTGAGACAAGGGGTGGAATTTATTTGCTGCAGGTGCCCAGGCTCTGCTGGGGGTCTGAGAGACCCTCTGGGGTGAGGCTGGGGCTGCCCCAGAGTGGACATGGTGAGTTCCATCCCAGGGTGGACATGGTGAGTTCCACCCCAGCCCCTCTGCGGGCAGGGCAGAGCCTGTCATTCACCACCTCTGGAAAAATGCACTCAGGAAAGGACAGAACCTTCTGCCCGTGACAGCTGAGGTAAAAAGTGTGTGAAACAGCAACAGCATCGTGAAGGAGGAGTAGGAGGGGATTTGGCTAGGCCTTCTCCAGAGACCTCTTCCTGCTTCTACCCATGCAGCACAGGACATAAGAGCTGGGAAGTGCTGGTGAGAACCAGCACTTTTATTTACAAAATGGCAAATAAAAGAATATTATTTTTGCACAAAATCAACCTCTCCAGAAAAAAGGAAAGCAGAGACCTTGATCCAAAGAATTGCCAAAGCAAGGAGACTCAGTAATGGAGGAAAGGCACAATTATTTTATAAGACACTCTTTTATAAGCATCATGCTGGGGACACATTAGTGATGGGAAAAGCCTCGTGGCTGCAGCATTAAACCTATTCTGAGAAGATTCTGTGAGACAAAGGGCAGCAGTGGCAGCTTATGCTAAGCTCTGCACTACTTCCACAGTTTTGGCATTTTGGAAATACAAGAATACAAGCTTTTATTGCCTGCATGAAAGTGAGAAATTTTTGCTGCAGATTTGTTCCCTTTCCCTTCTGTAGGACAAGTGGGAAATGCAGAATGTGTCCTTTGGCCTCACTCCTATATACCTGGGTTTTACCATAAAAAACCCCAAGAATGTGTTTCCTCTCAACAAGCCCTCGTTGTGCAGTGGGTGGCAATGGGTTAATGCAAATCAACTCTGAGGCTTCACACCTGAGAGGCAGAGACCCAACTGGCTGAAAGAGAGAGCAGGGAGCACCCGGGGCTTTGCATTTTGGGGTGGGGTGGTCTGGCACCTGCTTCTTGAGGTGGAGGTAAGAATGGAGATATTTAGTTCCTTGGTGGAAACATCTACAAACCTTGGCTCTTCTCAGGCTGAAGCTGGATTTCTTGTTTTTGGAAGGAAATGTGTTTGCATTGTATGACTCTGATTGCTTCCTATATTTCTGGTGACTGGAGAACTGTGTAAGTGCGGCTAGAGATGGAGAAAAACTACTGATGCTTTTTTTATTTTCAAGTGTCTTTGAAAAGTCCTTTTATCAAAGATGGTTGACTTTTGCTGCATCACTAAGCAAACTGTGAAAAACCAGATGGGGTTTTCCTGGCAATGTTCTTTTTTTTCCCTTCCTGTAAGGTTAGGTGATACATCAAAACCAGTGTGCAGGGCAAGCACCTGAATGCTTTGGGAAAGAGCTCAGGGGATGAATGCAAAATGGTGGCCTTCATCTTGTCTTTTAGTAAGTGTTCAGATAACTGATTGAGACCAAAAACCATTAGCTGGGCTAAATCAATTTACAGGATTAGGAACTGCAAGGGCAGTTGGGTGCCATATGGGGGTAACTCTACCTGGGTGTAACATTCCAGGTCTGTTATTTGAATGAAACAAAGAGCTTCACAAGTGGCTGTGGGCTGGTTTTAGGAGGTGCTTAAACACGAGCCTCCCTTTTTTTTTTTTTTTTTTTTTTTTTTTTTTGTGGTTTATTCTTGACCTAAACATTTGGCTCTTGTGGAGAAGAAAATAGAGTGTGTGGAAAAATGAGTCAGCCAGCTTCCTGTGGGAGGGACTGCAGGAGGCACGATGCTTTGAATGCTGCAATAAATTAGCACTGGAGATAATTCAGAGGACAAAGTGTGCCTGGAGGACACACCATGCTAAGCAGTGCACGAAGTGGCTCCTGCTCTGTGTGCAAATCCTGCTTTGCAGAAGAAGTGTGGGAGATGAGACAGCTCTGCACTGTGTCTGTTGTGGGGCTCTGCACAGAGAGTTGAACATGGGCTTGTTGGCAGCTGCTCGGCTCCTGGATGGGGAGAGGATGAGGGTAATGACATGTGACACCAGCAGGCTGGTCTGGTGCTGTGGGGATGCTGCACATCACCTGGAGGGAAGCATTTGTTACCTATTGCACATGGAAGCAGAAAGGCTGCGATAATCAAGTCTGGTGGAGCTGAGAAAAACCACCACATTAATTCACTGCAGCACAGCCTGGCCCTTGCTGCAAGGGGGTCTGGGAACCTTCAGGTTAAAAAGTCTGCCATTCCCCTTGTGCCTGTGCAAGAGCACAGTGCCTGGAGCTCTGTACTGGACTAGCAGAGGGAATGGTACATTTTGGAAGTGGACACTTCATGTTTTCCCTCAGTAAGCTCTGTGGTCTGCTCTCCAAGATAACTTCTAATGCATTTCTAATATTTAATTTCCACTGATAAGTTTTTTTCCCCCTGAAAAAGGCATATTTTATCTTGATAGACCATTTTGGCCATTACCTTTGATGTGGGCTTTTAATCCAGATTTGCTGGAGCTCAGTCTATCTTTGCTACATGAGCTAAAGGCTGAAAAATATTTCTTCCAGTAACTTCCTAGTGAGCTAAAAGCATGGGTCAGATGAGAGGACAAAGAAATACAAAATGCCTGACTAGTTTGGAAATAACTGAACTGGAAACACAAATACTTAACCTGGTCATTAAAACCTTTTGAAAAATTAAGAAGGTTACAATGGTGGAGACAAAGAAATGTAACATTCCCTCCTGCCTGAGAGGCTTTGTTGTCTTTACATGGTAGCCTGAAGTCAGGACAGGCAATCTCCATTCTGGAATTAATTCTTTTACAAAATCATTTTAGTCTTAAGACCTTAAACCTGGAGGTGTTCAAACCCAAATGGTTGTGCCTGGAAGAAAGAGACAATAATTAAGCTTCTTACAGTCTCTGGCTTTAAGCACTCTCTCCCCTTTATTTGAAGGCAAATTAACTGAGTTCTGCTGGGGATATCTAATACCTGATGGAAAGCTAACAGTTCAGTCTGCTTTTGAAATCTTCTACACTTAACATGTCTACACCATGTTAAGCTCACAATATACTGTTTTAGGATTTATTAGCAGTAAATGCAAGCCAGAAGTTTTCCAGTGTGTGTAGACTTGATGCTCAAACCTGAAGTAACAAACATGTCTGAATGCATGAAAATAGGGGTGACCATTCCCATATATATGAAATGAGTTAGTGCCAAAAATATGGAACAAAATTCAAGGAGTTGGTTTAAAATATATTAAACTCTCCCAGAAGGTCTTCAGACAGGAAGAGAGAAAACATTTTACCAAATGTATATTTAAATTTTATGGTAGATTGACCTGGACATGTTTGATTAGCTTTTAAATCCCTGCAAAGTTTGATTCCAAATAACTTCTGTCAGGCTGTTTCTTAAAAACGGTGCTCATGTGTGTTTGCTCATTTCCTTTAAAACTTGATAAACTTATTTCAAAAGTGAGAGGAAGAAGAGCTAAGAAGTGGTTTTTGGAGCTTGGCTTGACTAAAGCAAGATGTGCAGAAGGATGATTTCTCATAGGCAATACAGCAGAACTTGTGGCTGCTTTTTGTGGAAAAATAAGAAAACCCAAACTCTGTAGTGAATATTGGCCAGGATGAAAGCTACAGCTTCAAACTATTCCAATAAAGTTTCCTCTTCACTAAATGTTTTAACCACAGATAGGTGCAATAGGGTCACACGTGGAAAGTGAATGCCATGAAAATGAGAAAGTCCATCACAAAGATTTGGGAACTTTGTGATGGACTTGAAACCATGAAACTCACATTGCAGCACTCAAATAAAAAAGTACAAACCTATGCTCTTAAAGTATTGTTCTAGAGCTGTTAAGTAACATTTTACTTGAAAATATTTCTTGGTCAGCTAGTACTTGATCTGTCCTTCTAAACACAAAAGAACTGTGCTGAATACCTGCAGACAAAAAGCTTCTAGACAGACACCATTTAACTTAGCAGTGCTTCTTCCTGCACTCTGGCAGCCTCCAGCTATATCTGAATTGTTCTCCCTCTTGACAGCATGAAAAGATCTGTTCAGAGCATAAGGTCTTTGGAGCAGACTTTGAGCACAAGGCAGACCTTGCTCTTGGTGGTTGCTGACAAAAGATAATTACAATGTGTTAGTAATAACATCTGAGCACTTTGATCTGCTGAAGCTGAATCTATACTTAGTGCATTAACATGGGTAATAAGTATAGGAATTCTGTCTCCTTTTAGCCCTGTTTCCACCCAGGTTGAGCCTGGGGATGCAGGTGCAGCAGATGCTGGAACACAGTATGTTTACCTTCTGTGCAGTGCACAGATGTTAACACTGAGGGGATTAGGTCTTTAATTCCCAGAGCCTCAGGGCAGGGCTTGGCCTTCAGAGCAGTCAGCACCTCCCCAGCTGTACACAGGGGCAAATATGCAATAGTAATTTCTAGAGTGAGCCAGAGCCTGAATTCACAGCAGGTGTATTCAAAGCTGAAGATAATTTTCCAAACCACATCTGTAACCTAGCTTTTGGGAAGTTTCTCAGTACTTCTGCAAGTGGCCAGATCTTATTTATGTGATAATGATCTTAGGCATGTCTCTCTCTGGAGAGACTGCATGGCTGTAGCTGTGGCCAGTGTCTGGATGAGGGGAAGGTCTGGAAACATGGATCTCTCCTTGCAGCTTTGTCCTCCTACAATCTTGCTTTTAAAAAGCTCCTGCATGAATTTTATTGAAATAACAGGTTTTGGCAAACTTGCTGGCATTTTGGTACTTGAAGTCCTACAACAGGTTGTACTTAGAAATAAAAAATAATGCAAGTAGATGTGGAGAGGAAACGTAGCTGAAAAATGAGGTGGGTGCTGGACATGCTGTGGGATGGCATATAAAGGATACTCTACTCTGCCAAACCATACACAGGCAGGGGAATCATGATCAGGGACTGGAAAGAGCCCCTCTCTGTATGAGTGTCAGGGTTTAGTGTATGTGAGTATCACTAAAGGTAAAGTATGGATGATCCTGTATGGGGGAAGATGCTTCATCACCAATCCTTCATGTATTCAGCTATTTTTCTGATGGAAAACAAGTGCAGAGTTATTGGAGGAAGAAAAACCTGCTGCACCAACATCCCAACAGCTCTGTTAGAGTAACTGCCTGGGAGAGAGTCCACTGAAAATGTTACAAAAGCTGTGCTTGGCTGTGGGCAGCCAGTTTGGCACAAACATGTTAGACTCAGACTTGTACCTGTAGCCAAGGTTTTGCAAATCCAGGCCATGTGTCATTCAAGTCAAAGCCCTTTCCTGCACTGTCTAAGATGCTGCTTAGAGGGATAAGAGTCACTGAAGCTGTGGTTTTTTGGCACAGAGGCTGCTGCTTTTTGACAGCTGACTCCATGCAGACACAGCCAGCTCTCAGCAAGCCTGGGCTGAGCTGGAGCAGGTGCCAGGCAGGTCTGGACTGACCCACAGCCCTGGTGTGGGGCTGCCTGCAAACCTGTAAGCACTGCTCAAGGTCTTAGACTGCACAGACAGAATTAGGAGCCTGTCCTGTGTTTGATGCTGAAAAAAGATCTCTTTTCTCTGTGAAGGTTTCACAGCTGAGGCTTTGGTAAGAAGCATGCTTCCCTCCTTCACCAAAGCTTCCTGATGACACTCAGTGATTTGTCTTGGAGGGGCAGAGTTTGTAAACAAGGAGAGTTTCCCTACAGTTGCCCTTTAGGGAAAATATTGTTGCTTTTGGCTTTGATGCTTCTAAGCAGAAGTCAGTACAAACGACATGTACCCTGTGCATCTGCCTTTTGATCCTACCTAGGTCCAAAAAAGGGAACAGGAGACCAACTGTAAAGTGCAACAAGAAAAACACAACAAAAGTGGTGTGGTGGCTGTTTTTCAGCTTCAGAGACTCCCTGACAAGTTACTGTTGGGAATGTGCTTCATTTTCAAAGCCCTGTTTGAGCATGCTCATAATTTACCTGTGGCAACCTTAGTTGCTTCCCAGGTATGTTCATTTAGCACTTTATCTTCAGCAGAGAGGGCTGCCTTGCCTGAGTGTGTGTGGATTCTCCTGCACTTTATCGTGGGCTGATCTACTCCATCTCTTCTGCTACTACAGCAGGATTTTAAACTGGGATCTTCCCTAGCTTTGCTGCACATAAATGATTAACTTTCTCTTCCTCTTGCTGCCTGAAATCAAGAGTAATGTGACCAGTGACAGAAGAGACTGTGGTATTCAGCTCTCAGCAGTTTTTATTACTCCTGCTGCTGTAGCTGAATTTCTCTATGTGCACAAGCCAGTGGTAGCAGCACTAAATCTCCTGAGCCCCTGCTGTGTGCTGGAGTGTCTAAAATGGTGCTGCTTAGAGCTTCTGCCAGTACACAGACATGTGAGTGAGCTAGGAGGGCTTTCATCCTATCAGTGCTAAAAATCACCTGCCTTAAGCCACTGATCCCTTTCCCCCCTCCTTGCAAGTCTTGCATGCACTGAGGTGTGTGCTGGAGCTGGCAGATGGCTGGGGAGCAAACAGGTCCACATGAGCATGCAAAAAAATCAGGCTGCATCAGTGGTAACCAGCCTGTGCCATGACCTGGGTTTTCTTCTGCCTGTCACTGGCTTCCCCATCACCCCTTGGCTTGGCTGTTTGGTGACCCACCTCCTGGAAAGTTTTCACCCCTCCTCTCCCAGCTCTCTCTAGTTGATTAGTCTAAAAGATATCAGCCATGACACATTGTTGAATTCATTTTTAGACACAATGCTATGCCAGAGATTTGTTTGCTCAATTACAGAAATACTATTATTTCTGCTGCAGTATGTCTGGATTTGGTTTTGTTCCTGAGGCTGGTGCTGATTTCAGCCTCCTTTCCTTGGCTTTGCTTAAAGATATTTTTTGTTGTTCTGTTGAATTCGAGCAGATATCCCCAGTCTGGAAAGTTATAAAGCACTGAGTGGACTGAAGAAGGAACAAGTGGCTTAACCATGTCACTACTGCAGCACAGGTAGGCTTTTATCACTTAGATCTTCAGCTCTTATCACTTGTATCTAATACAGGGCTGCTCAGCTCCACACACAGGCACCCTCTGCATTTCCTATGTGGAGACAGGTCTCATGGCAGTGCCACACATGGCAAAAGCTGGCTTTGGGTGCCCAGGATGCCACATGAGACAAGGAACATCCTCCTCAGCAGACCCACATACCATGTGGAGTAGAGACAAGCTTCATGCAAGTGGAGCACGTGTTGAAGCTCCTTGACTTGATGTTTTGGTCATGTCTGCCTGAGCAGTGGGGTATGAAGGTGCAAACCAGAGCTGCTTGCTCAGAGGCACAAAGTCCCAGTACAACCCATGTCAGACAGTGTGTGCACACCAACTGATGACCTGAACCCTGGGTAGTTTTCAGAAATTAATAGGTTGAAGTGAAGCATAATTTTATTAAGCTCTTGCAGGGATTTGGAATTTCCCAGTGTGATCCCACTGACAGCAAGGGACGAAGGAGATAAAGATATTAGAGCCAAGTTTTCAGCACAAGCCTTCTCTCAAGTACTGATTCAAAATACAGCTTTACATGTCAAGCTGTGAAACACCAAGTATATCCAAGTCTCAAAATTATTTATTTAGAGGACAAGACAAATACTGCCAGTTAAAAAGCTCTCTATTGATTTCCACCCTTACTCAGGTTTGCTGAAAGGGTCTAGGATTTAATATTGTTTATGGCAACAATTAAACCTTACCAGGAAAGGAGTGTTTCGGCCAGGTCCCTTCACAGAGTCGGAATTTACACGAGGGTTATGAGGCTCACTGGGGCTAATCCCTGCCAGCATTATACATCATCTGACAGTTGCCAAGGAGACAAGGATAATCTGAGTGAAACAAGATATGTGAGAAGGGTATTTATGGACATTTGCCTAACGATGCTGGTGGAATGCACCAAGAAGTGATTATCTGAGTGCCTTTGAAGTACTACCTCTTCTGTGATGAATATGGAGACTGGTACACATGCAAAAAATGTCCCTGTGAAATTAAAGCAGCAACAGCTTGGCCTTGATTTTTTCCTTTTATCCTATGGTGGCCTCATCCAGTGCTGTGGGTGATGCCTTAAGATTTTAGCCTTTATATTTTTCAAATCCTGTACTGCATTAGTGCAGAACTCTAAACTCCATATAAAGTATTAATACTGTCTTCATATTTTGGTCAAACAAAACAATTCCTCTAATCCTAAAACTCAAGGACACCCTACAGCCTCAGGACCTGAAAAGTATAAACAAAAGTGAATTTGGGGGGAGCAAACTGGGGTTAAATTGCTTCATTACCTGAAGCTGAACCCTGATATACAAATGGACCAAACTTTGTGTGAAAAACTTGTGACCATCATCCATCTTGGATGTAGCCTCTGGGAGGCTTCTGACTGCCCAAGGTGTACCTATTGAAGGCCTTTAATAAACACCTGCTGTTATTCTCTTAATCTTGTCCAGCCTCTGTTCTGGGCAGTCACTCCAAGGCTTCATGGGGAGGGGCAGACAAAGCTTTTCCAGTGCTGTGAGTTCCCTGTCCAGCCACCTGCACTCTGTGGCATCAGCAGAGCATACACAAGGATAAACAGTGCAAAGAAGCCATTTCAGTCTGACAGAGGCTTAATGAGAACTGTCCACTCCACCATGAAATACTCACAGGTGCCTCAGGCCAAGTGGTGTGAGGGGAGGGAAGAGTGGAGGTGTGCAGGTACTCACAGGCTTGGAGGTGTGTGGGCTTGTTGATGGCTTTACAGCCAGCCAGCCCATTCCTCCCCCCTGCACGGTGAGCCCAGCTGCACCACAGACACCTGGCTGTGGGTGCTTGTGTCACATTCACCGAGCTGAGGGCAGGGTCTGCATCATGGCCTACTTGGTATGTGGGTCTAGAAAGGCGTTTTGGGCAATTATGCCACTTTTCCTGACCTGGGGTGCCTTATAGCTCTGCTTAGGGAGATTAAATAAGCCAGAGAGTTAATACCTTCATTTGAACAAGTTCATGCTTGGAAAGGCTTCTGCACTGTTGGTTTCACACAGCAAAATATTTCCTTGGCAGGGTGTTCCATGGCCATGAAAAGGGTCAGAGATTGTTGGAGGAGGCCCATGTCTGCAACCAGAAGCACTAAAATTGTGAATTGGAGCTGTCCCACACTGGGCAAATCTTCCCTTCCTGTGCTGAGGTGAGGCAGTGACATGCAGTGAGGGACAAAGCTGCCCATCTCCTTCCCTCTCCCCCACTTTGACCTTCTTAGACTCTGATACTGTCTCTTGATGGAGGATTAAGAAGGATGGGAAGGCAGAAGGAATTTCCCAAGTTTTGAACGCCTGATGCAAAGAACTCCTTTGAAAGGAGGGAGATGCTGAGAGCCAGCCTGCAGCTGATGGGCTGTGTCTCGTGATGGCAGAGTTAATCTGGGTAAGCAGAGATTAACTGAGCTGCTGGATTGGATAATGCCTGAACTGGTTTATTGCAGCTTCTGCTGATAAAGCAGCCCAAGCCTCAGAGACCCCTCCTTGTCTGCAGCTCTGCAGGGTGAGGGCCTGTGCCCATGGCAGCAGTGCCTCAGGCACAGGAAGGCCCCAGGAAGAGGTGGCATTAATGAAATCATCAATTTTATAAGCATTTGCCTGGATCCCCTAAAGGTTTAAATATTTATGAGTTAGACTTCACTAAGAATCTGGTCCCTTGTGCTAAAGTGGAGAGTGAAATAAAGGAGCAGCACAACATTTAGGGAGAATTTGTGCAGAAAGTGAAGTACAACATCCAGTAAAGCCTAGGAAAATAAATCTCTCTGGAACAGAGAAAAACCTACAGGAACAGTCTGAGTTGGCAAATCCCTGTGCAACTTCATAGCTGATCAATAGATGTTATTTAGACAAATATCACACTGCTACATTCTACCAACAATCTCTTTTAAACAAACATGGTCATTCCAGGCTTTCTCATTTGGCTTCTAAACATAAATCTGCTGAAAATATGACTCCCACAAAATCTGAGTCTATTCAAGCATTTTGAATAATGGCCTGTTTACTTGTGTTTTCACCCTTTCATTACTTTATGTCCATGTAGAGTTTCAATGCAAGTCAGTTCCAAAGCCTTTGAGACCACACCTTCCTTGTGAGCATTCCCTCAGGTTTCTCTGCCTCATTCTTGAGTATTCATTGAATAGCAAGAAAACATAACCTGATGTTAGTCAAACTCTTGCCTGCATAAAAGGGAAACCTCAGAAGGTCTGTTTCAGACTTAACTTTGCCTAGTTCTTCTCGTATCAGTGCAGAAATTGGCCAGCCCTCCATGACTGATGTCTGCTTGGCCACTTCCCAAAAGCTTCCTTTTTGATGGAGACCTTGTAGAGTTTCTGGGCCATCTCTCCTACTCAGCCAAACTTACAGCTGGTTTTTGGGGCTTTTTAAATATCCGTCTAATTTTTATCCTGCAATTTATACACGTGGCCATTTATGTAAGGGACATGGAGGATGAAGAAAGCCTATACTTGGTCAAGGAGTAATGTCTGAGCACTAGCATTACCCTGTCACGCTGTCAGTGTGGAGCACAGAGCACTAAATTCCTATTCCACGTCTTAAAAGCAAACAACAAGCCCCACCCCAGTTCATCCCCATTCTATAAGATCAAGAAAAGCTCAAACTCTTGTGTACTCTGCCTGAGTGGAGATTTTTCATTCACTCAGGTCTTGTTTATTGGTTTACATTGAAAAGTCTGTCAGTGCTTCAGTTTCCTGGTGTTAATAGAATTTATGCCAATCCCTTGCTAACCAAGTAAAGAAACAATGAGAACTCTTTAGGTACTTCTCCAAAAGGCCTTCTCTTGAAATTTGTGGGTGTTTTTGTCCTGAAAGACTTCACCTGTAAAAGCAATTGGGACTATGGATCTCTTCTGTAAATACAGACCCTTCCCTCCAGCAAGTCTTGAGGTTTGTACCTGTCTAATAGTCCTAGTGTGAGTGACAAATCTACACCTGAATTGTAAAAGACATCCATTTTCCTCGATTTGAGCTTGTAGACAGCCAAGTACAATGGGGCCTTGTTCAACAAGTAACCAGGAACAGCTCAGGCTAAATAGCTGCCAAATGGAACAGCTTTCTAAGAGCACCCCTGTCACTACAAAACTGTGCCAAGTCTGGAAGTGGGTTCAGGAACAGAGTTTAAAGGATGTAGAGAACAAAGCAATCACAAGGTTAAATTTCGTTATCTTGGTGCACTGAAGTGCAAAGGAACGGAAGGATTCCATTTAAAGGGCAAATCCAGTGAGCTGGATACTTTAGTTACCCAAACATCAGCAGGTCATGGAACTGTTCTGTGACAGCTCTGCAGCTATGACACATCTGCATTACTGTGCTAATCTTCATAGAGTCATAACCCAGCTGAAACTATCCAAGCAGTCCCTCAGTTTAAAAATGTTCTTTCCATGCTTCAACATCAGAACCTTCCAGGCAAGAATAGTTAGGAGAGGGAGAGAACAGTTAATGGAATTGTTCCCAACACTTCTGACCTCAGCAGTCCCCCCTCAAACACTGACAGGAATCCCATCCATGATGGAAATCTGTTGCAGGACTTGGCATCTACAGAACTGAGCCTCTGCAGAAGGATAACTACTGAGGTTGTGAGGCCAGCCTGTATCTCCCACAAATGAAATGCTTCCTTGAGCTGCTTATGAGCAGCCTTTTACTCCAGCTGCTCTGACATGCAGGTCCCTTGACTTACGTCAGTTGTTTTCTGTTGCACCCTTGCCTCTGGATCCTGTTGTGTCCCTGTCTGAGGTGGCATTTCCCATCCCTGTGGTGGTGCTGCCAAGCACGAGCCAGCTCTGCATTGCTTTGTGGCCACCAGAAGTCAACAAGAGTGTCTTGCTGATCCTGTATCTCCACTCAAAATAAACTGGGTTCTGCTAAATGCCATTCTAAACAAAATGTTGGTTAAGCTCTTGGCTGTTTAGGAAGAGGCCTCTGATTTCATGGGTAATCAGAGCACTCAATACAGCTGGCAAAACCCTCTCAGTGTAGAAGAGACTTCCCTCTTGAGCTATTGTCTACTAAATTGCATTTAGAAAAAGCAAGGCTGCTTGAAAAAACAAGACTTTCATTATAAGGTGTGCAAACTTTATAAGCCAGAGTGGGTCTTTAAAGATCAAATGCTTTTAATTGGTTTTTTCTTATGTAGCTATTTGCAAAGCTTTCAATCATGTTTGTCTCTGGTTCTAGCTAGTAATGCAGTGGCTGGATACAAACACCTTCTGTGTCCTACTTTCTAGAATCTCCTGGAGGAAGTGTTTACAGCAAGTGTGAATAAGCAGAAATATTTTGAAAAAATTTCTTCTGCCCATGTGTTCATACCTCTGAGCTACTGCATAATAAAACAATTCCAATAAACAACCTGGATGTAAACAGAATAGCCACTCAAAAATTTTAGTGCAGTGTAAGAAGGGAGGAAAGGACTCATTCAGAATTTTATCTTCGTACTCCAGGACAAGTTCAGCTTCAGTTTTATGTTGGATTCTGGCTTTCAGATGTTCACAGATTAGAGGTGCTGCTGATGTCTCAAGACAGAAGCCTTGCATGAACTTTTGAAATGTCTTCTAGGACCACTCGCCAGAGGAGAAAGCTGGGCTATGAGCTCAGCTGAAGTGCAGGAAGAACAGTGTATGGCTGACTACCCAGGGCTTCACACCTACGTGTATTTGTCCACTCATTCCTGCAGATGTGCTGCCCGGCGAAAGGGGGGTGGTGCGACAGGAGGAGTGGCTCTGTGATGGCTCCCGGGGCAGCCCGTGCTGCCTCATCCAGGCACGACAGCGTCGGAGGGTGGGAGATGAGCCGTGCACAGCCTGCAGGCTCAGTGCCTCGGGCAGACAATCATTTCCCTGGTGCCACGGCCGAGCTGGACTCCCGGGAGATGCTCTGTGCCAAATCCCCAGCAGGGTCACTGCGTGGGCTCACTGATCTGCTCACGAGGGGCTCTTTTCACCCAGGATGTACAATGTTTGTCTGTCCCAGCAGGCTCGGGAGCTCATTGTGGATGGTACAGACAACAGGCTGCCTGGGGCTGGTATCGCTCCAGCGCGGTTTTGGGGGGGAAATCGCCGTGAGCAGAGGAGGGAAGGCGGGGAGGGGCCCGCGGGGGCTGCAGAGAACACGGCCCGGCAGCGAGGCGAGCCCACGGGGGTGGCAGACGGGCCGCGGCCACCGCCCGCCCGCCTCGGACGTCACAAGTGCGTCTCCCTGCGTGTCCCTGACTGTCGTGGCGTTACAGGCACAGAAATCACACCCGGTTACCACGGCAACAGCACCAGCCGGGACATGCCGTGCTGTCATCATCAGCAACCGGCGAGGGGTCCCCGGGGACGGAGGGGATGCTCTGCTGCCCCAGGGGAGGGTGAGGGTCCCACCCAGCCCCTGGGACCCAGGGATGCCACCATCCTTTTGCCCAGCAGCAGCGACTTGTGTAGTTCCACTGCCTTAGCAGGAACATTTTTTTCTAATCTAAATAGTAGTTTAATCCTTTTCCTAGGGAGGGCTTTGCTATTCAGGAGCCCCTGTTTTATTCCATGCACAGCTTTCATAGAAGCATGAAATGTTAAGGGATTGGAATGGACCTTACAGATCATCTAGTCCCAATTCCCCCTGCCACAGGCAGGGAATTTTCTCTCTAGACCAGGCTGTTCCAAACCCTGTCCAACCTGGTTTTAAACATTGCCAGGGTTGGGACAGCCACAACCTCCCTGGGCAACCTGCTCCAGTGTCTCAGCACCCTCACAGGAGAGACCTTCTTGCTAATATTTAACCTAAATTTCCCTTCTTTTATTTTTTCCCAATTCCCCCTTGTCCTATCACTACAGCCCATTCTCTTTCTGCCCATTCCATAAGTGTTCATCAGCCAAAGGACTCAAGGGTAAAAATCTTTCACAAAATGAGTGTGTGCAAAATCCTTGAGCAAATTCTGTAGGGGTGCTCCCTCTCATGTTTGCTGAAATTACTTTGGCACTTTCTGTATTTATTCCTTGATGTCTGGATGGCCCTGTTCCTGTTGGGTCCCAAAGCTCTGTGTGTCCTAAAATGGGGTTAATGGGTGCTACAGGCTTGGGCTGACTCTCAGCAGAGGGTTGAGCCTCTCTCCTTGTTCTCTCAGAAGGACAAGTGCCACTCAGCAGTGACCTCAAGGTGTTTCTCCATTACCTTCTAGGGCACTGAGTCATTTCATTGAAGGACTCTGCAGGCAGCTGCAGTCACGTCCTATATTCACAGCCTCAGCATGGAAAGCCTCAGCACTCCAGGCCTGATGTGGCACGAAGCTGAATTATTAACAAGTGCTCTCTGCTAGAGGAGAAGCAACTGGAGAGAAGGAGCCTCATTTCTCATTAGTATTCCCTGGGTGATCAGGGATCTGGCTATGTGGCGTGAGGATCTGCTGATGCTCCAGAGGGGTGGGGAGCTGGGGAATGAGGTTACTGGGAGCTTCACTGGAATCACTGTTTGGCTCTGTCTGGTGCTGGTGTCTGTTTCCTCTCACCTCAGCATGTGTGACACGAGTGTGTGCCTCATGCCAGGCACAAAACAGTGCTCAAGGGCTGTCTGCCTTCCCCCAAGGAATGAGCAGCCCCACCAAAGCTGCCGTGACAAGCAGGTCCTTCAGCCCCTTCAACAGGAAGCAGTGCTGCCCTTTCTCCTGCAATCTCCCCTTCCACTGAATTTGGATTGCTCAGTGGTGCTGCAGGTGAAGATTTGCTACTCAGGACTCTGCTACTCAGGACTCTGTGCTTGAGGAGTTCAGTGCAGAGCTCCTTCTAATAATCTACTCACTAAATAGGTCCTGTAAACATTTTGACGAGTAAAAACTGGAGAGTTTTTATGAAAAAGAATTCAGTGTAGTGGTTGATCTGCACCTTGAAATGTAGGGAGAGTAAAAGCAACTCTTCTATAGTAGGAGTCCTAGTAAAATATATGTATTGTATAAGTGGCCTTGCCCCAATCCTAGTCGTTCTAAATGGGCTGCAGCTCTGATGTCCTTAATTGGGTGTCAGCTGTGGCTAATGAAGATAACTGGGATAAAAGGGGGTGGGTTGGCTGGTCAGGGAGAGCCTTGGAGGAGCCCTGATGGAGAAGCAGGAGTAATACTGCTGTGAAGAGCTGTGTGTGAATAAACCACCCAGGAGGTATGGGACTCTAGAAATATAAATACAACAATGTAATAACAACAGTCTTCTTTAGCCCAGGTTCACTCAGGATCTTTGGTTAAAAATAAACCCCCTGAAGCAGGACTTAAATTCAGCCTGACTTGCATCTCTGCTAAGGATGGAGCTCCCAATAGACCCTGCTGGGCTATTGGAGACAATTTAATAAACAAGACATAAGGAGGTTTGCATTAAGCACCTGTATAGATAAAATAAGGAATTAAAGACATAATTTATAGTACAATTGCTACAAATCTCTGGCACGGCAAAAGCAGTGCATCTTGCCCCAGCACACTTCTTCCAATAACTTTCTTTTTCAGTGAATAATCTGAATTTCTTAAAATCAACATTGTTCCTATGCTGATAGACCCAGCAACAACCATTCAGAAAAATCTCTTCAAATAACTGACAACAGATCTGCCTCTCCTGTGTTCTTGACCAAAAAAGGATATATTTAAAATACAAGTAATTTGGAAAGGAGAACACATTATGGTTAGCTTGTTCTTAAATAAAAACCTGTTTCTTTCAAAGCAAAGCCAGGCAGTGCCTGCCAGTTCTCTAACATCCTGCATGTTAGAGCATGAAGTGAGAAACTTCAACTGAAATATTACTGAAAGGAGGCTTTTGTGGTTAGTAAATAATACCTCCTTTGGAGAATTGTGGGCTGGCTGCTCCTGTTCCTGCTGTAGCAGAGGGATTGAGTGAAACACCTCATTCTTTGTAGCAGCATGCTGGCTCTGGATGCTGAGTGAATCCAAGGAGTTGGTGATGGAGGGCCCCTCTGAGGGATGCCACAGCAGCCCAGCGTTCCCCTCTCAACACAAGGAGCTGTTTCAGCAGTGCAAGATGACACTCTGCCACTGCCCTGGGAAACAGATTTGCATTGCAAAACCTACCTGAGCCTGACATTGTGAAATCGCTCCCGGTGCTCCATGAACCACAAAAGAAGCCCAGCTGAACCGGGCAGGATGAGCCTCGCCCAAGCTACACGCAGCAAACAGCTCCAGGAGCCAGAGCTGGGGAGCAGGAAATGTGTGGGAAAGCCATCTGGTGAAGGCACTCAGAAACAGCGTGGAAGTCTTTTTTCATTCACTTCCTGACAAAGTAGTAATATGCTGTCTCATTATAGGAAGATGACGGCTTGTTATTATTATTTGTATTAGTAACTCCTAGAAGCCCAAAGGTGGGGACAGTCTCTTGCTGTGCTACCTGCTGTGGGCACATGTAAGAGGAGACCTTTCCCTGTACACACTCCTCCATAAAAGGACAGAAGGCATAGGATTGTGGATTTTGTGTTTTTCTTTTTTCTTTTTCTTTTTTTATCCTTGTGGGGAACTGAAACAGATGGGAGAGACTGAAGGAGCTGGAAACAGAACATGTAATAATTCCCAAGCCTTGACTTTCTCAGCAGAACTGTTCCTTGTCTCATCCTTTAGCTCTGAGCAGTTCTGGTGAGTGGTTTGTACCCTGGCACACTGCTCATGAGGAGCTCTTCAGTTCTCCTTGGTAAACTTGGCATTTAGCTTGGTGTGGACACACTGCTGAGAGCTCCTGCACCCTTTGCTGTGCTGAGGCAGGGGGAGGGAAATCAAAGCAATGTGCAGAAGGGATTTTAATCATCGTGTAGCAAATTAAAAAATACTGTGGAGGTCTTAAACTTGCTCTTTGGCATTTCAATCATGTCTTTCATCATGTGCTCCCAGTCCAGCCAACCAAATATTCCCCATGGTTTAATGCTGCTCTAACCTCAGGCAGTATCTTTGTTCTGCTAAAAGCAGAGAACCAAAGGCTGTATTTCAAGAGGAGGCAAAGTTCCTTATAGCCTACTTACTATTATTAGATATTTAAAGTTCTCCTATATCACCACCTCATTGGAAGACCTCAAAACTTTTTAAGGACCTTATTTTAGCCTCTTGGTGACAGAGGCAAGAGGCTAATTTTTAGATACTGGAACGGACTTAAAATTCCTATCCTTGAGTTTTCCTTATCAGTCTTTGCTGGAACTGATGATGGATTTTTTCAGTCCCAGGCATTAATTGCAAGACAGAGCTTTCCAGGTCCCCTTGCTGTCCTTGTGTGGGTGTGTGTGCTTGGTTGGTTGGCATTAGTGCCAGGTTTAGACAAAGTGAGTATGTGTTGGCTTTTCATCTCTGGGGAAGGCAGAGTTTAAAAAATGTCCTAAGGACTAATTAGTTGGTGAAAGCATGGCAGCAGCAGGAAGGAGGAGGGGCAGGATGGAGGAGATGGTGGCTGCTGCCCTGCTTTGAGATAAAAGAGGCTGAAGCCCAGGGAATCCAGAAGAAGCAAGCAGGACCATGTGGGCTGGCAGCTCCTGAGGCCGACTGTCATTCAACACACAGAGCCCAGTGCCAAGGGGATACCTTCTCCAGGAGTGAGATGATCAAGTGTTGTTAAGTGGGGCCACGAGGTGTTAATTGCTAAAAACGGTAGAAATTCAAATTTAAGGAGCTTTTAGTGTAGAATGACTCTACCAGAAGGAAGCCTGTCTATGTGTCCTGTGAGTGAAGCAGGATGGGGCAGACTTGAGGCTCTGAATAAGGCTTTCATCACCTTATCCCAGACTTCTCATAACCCTCTGCTCCCAAACAACCCACGGAGACACAAATGCAGAGCCAGGAACAAAAGGAGGATACCAGCAACACCTTAAACCTCACAGAAGCTGTTACAGCACCTCTTTGTAGGACTTCTCCTCTGCCAGTGCTCAGTTCATGATCCCAGGAGAGACTCCAGCCTATGGCAAGCACATCCATGCTACTCTTATTTGTCCTTTTTATTAATTGGAAGCCTAAGTGGTAACAGGAGCCAGAACTACATGGGTGCAGGGTTCAGGCAGTGCCACTGCCTCAGGGATTACATGTGTAACCTCTTCAGAATAAGAAACCAGACACATGAGACTGCAAATACACTATGGAGCAGCAAATATAGAATATTAAGCAGCTAATATAATGCTAAGATTTTAAAAAGCCTCAGCTAAAGCCCTGAGAATGACAGCAGATTGTTCCCTACTCTCTTTCAATTTGTACAGATTTTCCTGACTGTGGGAGGACTGTTTACACCCTTGCTATACCCATTGCTGTTTTTGAGCTACTGGCAAGTTTTGGCCAGGTGACAAACTCAACGAGCACTGAATCGTGCCTCGGCAAACATCAGCTCTGTCTCTGTCAGAGCTTATCTGCATTGGAGAAAAACTGTCCTCCAGGCTGGGAGCAGGGCTGGGCTGCAATGGGGAGGGCAGCAGCAATATTCAGCATTTTTGAATGTGGCAGTTCTGAAGTGGGTCAGTGAAGACCATTTCTGGCACTAACAGGGAGTTAAGGGCACAAAACCCATGCTTGGACACCACATGCTGGTAAGCTTGGTGGTTCCTCTGACAAGGCTTTGTGGAGTGGCTCTCTGAGCATCTGGCTGTGAGAGGTTCCTCCAGCACAAGTATCACATGAGGATAATCCCATCTGGTTTAAAAGCCCAAAACAAGCTGTCTGGTTTGCCTCTCCTACCTTCTAGTCTGTTCTTCCAGTTTGTGCTTATGCTGGGACAATAACAAATCTTACATTCCCCAGCCAGTGAGAGAAATCATACACACACAGAAGGAGCCAAGTTCTTAGCCCTGGATAAGAAACCTGACACAACACAGGGCTTGTGCAATCTTGGGTGGAAATCCTCATCCATGGTGTATGTGGAATATGCTCTGTCCAGAGAAAAGGTGAAAGATCTGTAGCTCACTTGGGACACATTGCTTTAAAAACATGGACAAACTTAGCAGCATTCCTGAGCTAAGGAAGATCACGTCCTTTTGGATTTTTTTTCTCTCTTCTTTTTAAAGTTAGTTAACCAAATTGGAATAAGTGACTTTTTAAATCCTTGACAAGAAAATCTACAGTGGAATGAGGAATGATTTCCTCAAGTGTCGGAGTGTCATACCCAACACTAGCTCCTCTCACCTCCGGAGGCACAGGACAGCTGCACACACAGCTTGAGTGAAGACCTGTAGATCTGGCCCTCTTCAGAGTCCTTGGATCCCAGTGCTGTGGTTGAGGTGTCCACCCTCCCATAGGCAAAATCCCTGTGTCAGCCCCAGAGACACAGCTCTGACAGAATTTAGTCTGAGAGAAGTTCTTACAGCATGAGGTGGGCCTCTTCAGCCTGAATCTGTGTGTGTTTTTGTTCTATGCTATTTTAGGAATAAGCAACTGATAACAAGCAAATGCTTTCGTCTGCTGGAGTAACTGTGTTCTCAAGCATTAAAATTATGGTTTGTACTAACTGTCCAGTGGGGAGGAAAAACATCAAGGCTCTTAATTCCAGAAGACAGGTTAACTTCTGTGGGAAGGAGGCAGAAACTGTTAAGTCTTTTGCTGTCAGAAAGAAACTCACGCTGCAAGTATTCAGTCAATTAGGCTGATTTGTAGCAGCCTCACTATAAATCCTCTTTCATTCACAGGCAAGTTAAGCTCTTTGATGAAACACGGCATTCCAAGGAATTTCAGTAGGTTCTCACACATCTAACCATGGCAAAGTTATCTGTAGTGACACACCATCTGAGAATGACATGGTATGTTCAATTCTACAACATCACAGCCAATGTATCTCAAAAGAGGGAGGCCTGCAAAAAGCTTTTTGTCCCACTGTTGCAGATTAGCCTTCTTCTTGCATGCTAAATTTGTTCAGCCTATTAGTAAATTAGAAACAGATTTTCTACATCAGTTCTAGATATAAAAACAGTTGAGAGAGATAACTATGCAGTAAATGACCACTCAACCCAGAAACACAACTGTTTTGCCAAAGAAATGCATCACTCCTTAGAGGTGTAAAATCAGTTTAAAGGCAGTGTGTGTTATCACAACACCTGTGTAACATAACCAGAGGCAGAACCCTTTGTTTCCCTGGAAGCTGGAGCTTCCCCACTCCTTTGCCCCAGAGGAGGATGACAGCAGAGCTGGGCCCCTGTCCGTGCCCAGCTGTGCCAGCCAGCTGACTCACCCTGCTGAGCTGGTCCAGGAGTCTTTGGTTCTGCTCGGAGAGTTCCTGGACAGCGCGCGTCTTCTCGCGGTCGGCCTCGCGCAGGTGCACCTGCTGCTTCTCCAGCTCGTCCTGCAGCTGCTTCACGTCGCTCTCCAGCTCGGACACCCTTCCTTCCCACTCTCCCTCCTTGTTCTCAAAGCGCCGCCGCAGCTCGTGCTTCTCTTGCTCCAGGTGCTACGTGATGGGGAAGAAGAGGTTAGGAGGGGAGGGAAAAGGGGTCAATGTCTCCTTTTCCTCCTCTATGCTAGGGCTAAAACCTCGTGCAGGAAAGAGGATGGTGCTGGAGCGTGACAATGCCATGGAGATAACAATTCCACATCAGGGCAGGTCACTGGCACTAAAGCCATTTTCCATTTCCAGCAATTGGCCTGTCCTTGGCCACTGGAGTTCAGCACATTGAATTTTTACTGAAATAACTGCCAAAAGAGTGAAGTAGGCTGCATGTCAATAGGCGAGATATATAGGTCAGACAGAGCAATTGATTTAGCAGAGCCTAGTTTAACTCCAAAGCAATATTTCAGTGGTCAGTGGCATAATTTTTTAAAAATTGCCTTTATAGTCAAAATACACAAACTGTATACCCTCACTGTTGGTGAGGAATGTAGATGAAGCATCCTTGTTGTCATATGGGTCTCATGAACAACAGCTGAATCATCTATCCATTTGCTCCTTCTATTCCTGACCTAATTAGTGTCTGAGAGTTTGATAGTGCACAGTAACTCCATTGTTTGATGCAGCCTGCTCTGGAATGGCAATGGATGCAATGAACTGGTTGCTACAGACATTATGTACATCCATGTTCTGGGTTCAGGTTTCTTAGAAACCACTCTAAGTTCTGGAGACTCTGCTCTGCTTTGGATTGGCTGGAAATGAGGGACAGCACCAATCTGGTGAAACTTTTGCATGTTTTACAGGCTCAGTTAAATGAGGGCTTGATTGAAACAGAGCTGCAAATCAGGTCAAAGCAGATTTATGTTGTGCCCATTTGAAAGAATCCCTGCTCCAAAACCCTGAGTTTGAATTTCCCTTGGTGGCTGAAGACACACATTTACTTAGAACAGTCACAGATTGGGGACATGGGCACGTCCCAGGATCAGCAGGAAACCTGAAAAACGGGAGTCCTCTCCTTGTTGGTTGTCCTCTGATCCCCAGAATATTCTCCTCCTACTCTTTATCAGATTCCCCAGTCTTTAAGGAATGTATCTTAGAAAAGAACAGAAACCCACTGGGCCAAGCACTTGCCTATTGCTCCCAGGTGAATTGTTCCCTGGTGAACAATTCCCATGGCACTTCTGATAGGAGGGAAAAATAAACCTGCTAGGTGGAAAAGAAAATTGCACTGCATTTATGTGAAGTGGCTTTTTATTGCTTGTTAGAAACACAGGCTGTGAGGGGGCTGTTTCCCCAGGGTGCCTACTGCTGATGACACACAGCCTCCCTGGCAGGGTCCCTGTCACCTTCCCAAGCAGGTCTGAATGTCAAAACCCTCCAGTACCTCTCCAGCTTCTGGCCTGTGTATTGCTAATCTTCCACCTTTTTTTGCTCTGCCACACAGATGCCATGTTTTCTCTTTCTTCACCTGATCCCCAAATCCTTATCTCCTTATTTCCTATTCTCCTTCCAGCCCAGTGTAGCAGCATGTTGCTTGTGCCCTTCAAATCCTTCTGCAAATTCCAGACTTTCATGAAAACCCTTAAATATGAGGGAAAGTTGATTAGAAACAGTGGCCCATAGTAGGGGATTTCCCCATGTTTCAGACACTAAAAGAATGAGCATCCTTGCAGATGAGAGCTAAGCAGTAATATAAATATTTTAATGCAATAGGTAGGCATGAGATCCCAGCACCTGGCCCATGACAACCATTGCAAAGAAATCTTGTTTGTAGTCCAAGTGTGGCTGGAGCAGCCACAATTTCACTTTCAGCAGCACACTGAAAATTCTGTCTTTTATAGCTCTGCCTCTTTCACTGCTAGGCAACGTTTAGAAAGATCCAGGGCCTTCTCTAAATGGAAAGTGGAACTTCAGCCTGCTGAGAAGCAGCACTGCAGCTGAAGTGCCCCAGACACCCAAATGTGATTTAGAAGCCACCGATAAGCCTCGTCAATCATTTAAAAAGCACTTTAGTTTTTTCACTGCAAAAGAAAATCACCACTACACAGAGCCCCAGTAAATGGCCATCACAAAGGCTCGCATTAGAAGAAGGTGAAGCATATGAAGTTTATTCTGTTGTGACAGAGAAACCAGAACAGAGCATGGGGGCACAGAGAGGCTGTTGCAAAGAGGAGGAGAAGCCAGAGGAGATGTGTTGACTGGTCCCTCCTGCTCCTGTCAGCAGCCATCTCTCCTGGCCTGCCCTCACCCCAGCACCTGCAGGGGATTTCTGCACCTAGTGCTGAGAGGGCAAACTGCTGGCCTCAGGAGGGGAGTTTCTTGTTTCCTGAGTGTCTGTCTCTCCATTCACCAGCTGCTCATTGATTTTTAAACAGAACTGCTTTCTAGAAGATGTTTTCTTCTGAAAACAGCTATCTTCAACTTAGCTGGGGTGGTCCTCATCTGAACAGATGAAAGCAAGGGGAGGTTTCCCAGCTGATAAAGAGGGTTCATACTGTAAAGTGCTTGGACACAGCAGGCTCCTGTGTGTCAGAGAAACAGCACCATTAACTGTTTCAATCCCTTAGAGAGGATAAAACTGTCTAGGATCACATATCAGAATTTATTACAGAACTTTAATTTCATGATTAGAAATGAATTTAAATTCAGGCTGTGAAATGAAAGGTTTGCCAGAGTAGGTGCATGGCAGGAATGCTGTACCTCAGCAATGAACCCACAAAACTAGAACAGATTTAATCTTGAGGCAAAGCACCCAATGAGCAGACCAGGAGCTTGGCTGTTGTGAAATGGAGAGGCTTCACTGAGCTCTTGTAACCAATTCTGAACTGTGAACTGGGACAAAATATCTCCTTTTAAGTGCTAAACATCATTATATCAGGCTGTTGGCAAGGATCTCATCTGAGACTTTGCTTTGTGTCACCATCAGAAAGTTCTCAGCACAGGGAAGGAGGGAACAGCTGTGGGTCCTTCCTCTCTGCTCCTCTGAAATAAAAAAGCTTATTGTGAAATTTTATTCACTTCAGTGGCAACAGGAGGAGGTCGAGATTTAATCTGCAGAGGCTGGGATTATCAAGCTTGTGTTTTAGAAGATTAATGTTGAAATTTGATTTTTGTGTGAAGCAGCACTGGGTTAAATTTGCCAAAGACAATGGAAAAAAAATGACCCTAAAGTAGATAACACTAACTCCTCTCAAATGGGTAGCCTGGAAAATAGCAATCTGTTATTCCACTGGGAAGTTAGGGCGATAGTAATGGGATGAAAATATGTAAACAGCCCGTTGTGTTTACAGTCTCTTCCTTTACCTTCTGAATGGGCCTGTGAGAGCAGAGGTAAACATTTGTGGGATGTTATTTAAATTACTATAAAGTCGTAGTTTCTCCCCTCTCCTTTTCACCTCTACATTTTGCAAGCAGTGAGTGGTATTTGAGGCTCCTGAACTCCCTAAGAGGCAGCTTGCTGGGTACCTAAACTCGTGCATTTTTCCTTTAATGGTAGGAAAGGTTTTACTCCAACTCCTAAGGAAAACCATGTCAGCACAACACCACATATGTCTGTTCTGACTTAAAGATCAACCTGGAAACATTCACTCAGGAAAATTTTAATATTCTGGGAAATTCTCATCTGATAAACAGAGCCACTAAGCAACAATTTGAGCAAATGTCACCTTCACTATTTTTTTATTAAAATAGCAAAGGCAGGGAGATTGCCTTGCAAAAAGGAAGGGATCAGCTGAGGTAACTGACAAGCTTAATAAGAGAGAGGAATTTTTGTCAGGAGAACAAAGGGCATACAGTAATTTCACAAATCCTCTTGAACTTGAGAAATGTTAAGTCTGTGAGGAAGGAATACAGGAATATTCAGGACTGTGCAGAAAGGACTGGTCTAGGGCTGTGACTTTAAATGTGAATGTTAATCCAGCACTGTTCAAACTCTCTCCAGAAAGGTGAGAGAGGCTTTCCTTAGCCTTCTAAGCAGTATTACTTATTGGAAGAAATACAATTTCAAGAGCAGCTATGAGGAAGAGTGAATAATAGTGGTTCTCTCACAATTGGGCAAGAGTCGTTCCAAAAAAAAAGCTGCCTGCACAAGTCCTTTTCTTTGTAATAGCTCTATTTTATCTTAAAAAATCAATAAATAGCTCAATCCCCCGAGTTCCTGGCAAAGAGCTCTCTCCAGATACCTGTAGGCATTTTTTAGAGCCAGCAGCTAAGAGCGATGTATCATTAGGGCTTATCTCCTGCCATGCCTAAAGCCTTAGCTGCAACAGCTTAAGCATAAGGGTCACATATGCTCTGTAGCTCAGTACCTGCTGTGCAAATTTAACTTCCGAGGTATTTCTGTGACGAGATGAGCCGCGCACATCTCTCCCAGGTGGTCCTGGGGCAGAACGGCCCCCCAGGAGCCTCCGGAGCGCGGTGCTGCAGCCCGGCCCCGGCCCCGGCCCCACACGCCGGCTCTCGGCCGGGGGGATCGGGGGAGAACGGCAGCTTTGCCTCCCCCAGGCCTCGCAGGCATTGCTCAGACCCTTTCTTCCCCGTCACGGCCGCAGCGCGTCCCGTGGGCTGCCCGGCAGGGCCCGCGCCCGCCGCTCGCCGGGGAAGCGGCCGCGCTGCGCGAGGAGAACCCGCGGGCCGGGGCCGGGGCCGGGGCCGGGGCCGGGGCCGGGGCCGGGGCCGGGGCCGGGGCCGGGCGGAGCGCGGCGGGGCCTCACCTCCAGCTTGTCGGTGAGCTCCTTGTGCATCCTCTCGTACTGCCGGCTCATGTCCTGGTTGCGCTCCAGCAGCGCCTTGCCCAGCCGCGCCGCCAGCACCAGGTCCTTCTCCTTCTGCCGGATCAGCGAGAGCAGCTCGGGGTCGCGGGCGGCGGCGGCGGGCGGCGGCTCCGGCGGCTCCCCGGCGGCGGCCAGCAGCGCCAGCTCCTCCTCCAGGGCCAGCTCCAGGGCGGCGGCCCCGGGCGGCTCCATGCCGCCGGCGCTGTCCGCCTCCGCCGGTGCTGACCCGGCGGCGGGCAGGCGCAGGCACGGCGCCGACATGGCCCTGCGCGCCGCCGCCGCTCCGCTGCGCCCCCCGCGCCCGGCCCGCGGCTGCGGCGGCTGGGCGGGGAGCGCCGCCGCCCCCGGCCCCCGCCCCCCGGCGCCGGGCCCCGGCAGCGCATCGCCACCGCCACGGCCACCGCCACTGCCACTGCCGCCGGCGCCGCCAGCGGCACCGGGCCCGGGCGGCGCGGGGGAAACCGGGTCCTGCTGGCCCCGGCTAACCCGGGCAGGTCTCGCCCCTTCTGCCGCAGGCCCAGGCCAAAAATCCCCCCAAAACATCGGCGAAGTCCCGGGAGGGAACTTGGCACCCCCGAGGGGCACAGCGCGTTCTCCTCGCTCGCCGCTCGCTCCCCCAGAGCTCTAGCGGGGCTCTTTCGGTTGCCAGAGCAGCTCTCGGGATCTTTGTGCTCAGTAGTTCACCCCGCAGAGCTGACTACAGCTTCCAACAGCCACCGGGGCTTGCTTTCAATTTCAGATTGTTTGGCATGTTCTCGGGTAACACTTGTCCTAAAGGTACCCTCAGTGAACGTTGGGAGTTGTAGTCAGTTCAGCTCCCAGTACTATTCCCTATATTAGGGGCAGGACTGGTTGGGGTTTCAGTTTTGGTTTTGTTGATTTTTTTGATCTCCTTAAATCCCAGTACAGGAGGGAGGCTGAGGCAGAATACAGCAGCATAAACCTGTATATTGTCACCTTTGCTAAGACCCCATTCCCTCAATTTCTGATTATACTCTAATTTCAAGCAAGGCTTTAACAGTGATGGCACAAAAAACATTTTAAAGGGAACTTGTGCTTTTGATTCCTAGATTCTGCAGACAGGAATTATGAGTTTCACAGCTTTTTTCTTTGTACACTGCTTTCTTGGGACTTGCTTTCCTTTCCTTCACTTAGACTATGTTCATCTGTATGCAACAGCCCCAACACATCAGTCCAAGGATGTTTTTGGCTGGGACAGTTGGTGACTGATGCAGGTTTCAAGCAGGGCTGGCTTCTGCCTGGCGTCAGACCCAGGGCCCTGGAGAGCTGCTGATTATTCGTACCAGTTAGAACATGAATTGTGGCAATGCAAACTTCCCTCTGGCCATCTGCCACTGGGACTCGGCCTTTCGTGGGGATACACCCCAACAGCCCGGCTTGGGGGACCTGTCGATCCTTGGCCTTTTTCTTGGCAGCATCAGTTAACAGCAGTGCTGCTTTCTGATATGTGAGCACCTACTCTCCAAGGACCTGGCAGACTGGTGCTGCCAGCACCTGTCCCAGCACGGTAACTGTTGGTCCTTATGACCATTGTGATTTTCTTTGCACTGGTGACCCAGACGTGACACCTCCTTTATCTCACAGCAATTCCCCCAGGCACTGACTTTTCCCTGTCCTTTTGTCCTTGCAGTTCCACAGACGCTTACATTGCTGGAAAGAGGGATTGACCATAAGGTGAGATGGTTTGGACAATATTGGCACTTTTAAAAGAATCCCCGTCCCAAGAGGAGCTGTGATTGCACAGATTTGATCATCTCTATTTAAACACAGGAGGGCGTTTAATATTTAAACTGATTGTGAGCACCTTCTGCTGGAAGTGCCTACTACAGCAAACCAAGCTCCTGGTGTGATTAATGAAATCCATTGTGGCATCAATTTTCATCTCTAATGCTTCCTTCAGTGTATAAAACAAAAAGAGATTATAGTGAGATGGTTTTAATCTCCCAAACAAAGCCTGAAACAAACCCCATTGCTGCATCTGTTAGGAGAGGGATGAAGAAAATCTATTGCTTGGATGGAGAGGAAAAAGCACATATAAATCAGTGAAATGTATTGTAAATATGCCACCATCTTAGTCAGGCTTCTATACAAGCTTAATGATCTTTTGGGGACTATTGACTGCAAAACATAACTGTGTTATCTGGAGCAACCCTGGATTAAAGCTTTGTTTATAGCACAACATATTATTGACTTCCACTTAAAAAAAAATTAAAAATCCATTGTCCTGTGAATTTAATTATTGGTTTGGCTTTTTAGAAATATGGTATGTTACTGCCTCTAAAACTCCTTTGTATGCTACTTTATTAGTATTTGATTTTGTATGTGTCATCCCAATCAAATACCTATGAAAAACTGTTAAGAATGTAACAATGCAGTTTCTTTACAATGGAATAGCGGCATTATCTTTTAGGATCCTAAAATGTATTTCAGCTGAGAGCTGGGACAGTTGCTGCCTATAAGCTCCCATTTCTGCTCTTCTTGCCCTGCTTCAGCTTGGTCATGTCCTTTGGAGAGCCTCAGCCCAGAAAACAGAAGAACCAGTTATTGGAAACAAGTCAAACATGAGGTTGTTTTGTTTTAATTGCACTGCTGAAGGCTGATGTGACACTTCACTCCTCAGGTACTGCAATAGTGAGTAGCTCTTGTGGAGATTAGATCAGGCATTTCAGGAGCTGACACTCTTGAAACACAGAAGGTTTCTGTGTGTACAGAACAAATGATCTTTCAGCCTGGAAATCACTCCAGGGATGGCCCTTTCTGAAAATGCAAAAAGGCCAGACTGACTCAAGCACACAGAGAACCAAGAGCAAGTGACTGATGCCAGTGATGTCATCACAGCACAGAAATGTCACCTTGCCCAGGACACGCTGCCTTCGTTGTGATATTAGCAAACAAGGGTGAAAATAAAGCATAGGTGTAAGAGAGTGGTGTAAGAGTCTTCGTAAGAGGGTCAATCATTCTTTCCTTGCTCAGATCAAAATCTTGCATAGTTCTGTATAAACTAGAAAGCAAAAGGTTCTATTCTTATGAGTCAAAAGGGTGGCACTGACCTTGCCTCTGAGTCCTTTTTTTTTTCCTTCTTGCTTGTCCCCATCCCACAAGCACTGAATCCAGTAAATAAGCCATGGGGAGGGTTGGAGAGCTTGATTCAAGGAGCCATCCAGGGCAACCTGCCAGTGCAAATTCCCTCTGCTAAACAGGTTCCTAAAAGAGCAAGATACTGAAACAGGCAATCCAGCTTAAGCTGTGGATACAGCAGTGGGTATTGTCCTTCCCACAGGGTCAAGGGGAGGTGAACTCTAAGCTGTGCAGGCTCTTCAAGCCCAGTGTCAAGTATATTGTTAAATCTGATGCTTTGAAATCTGTATTCTGCCTTGCAGGGATTTCACTGGTTGGTTTGCTCACAAAGGAAGTGTGGCAGAGGGTCTGGACCTTTGGTGGTTACACCAGCAAATGTTGGAACATGTAGGACTGTATGACTTGAGCAGGACAAAGCATTTTTCACACATCAGAAAAGCTGCAAATCCAATAAATGTCCAAGTGCTTCAATCAATACCTTCACCTCAGCTGTGAGGGCAGCACTCAGATAACAGGCACTGCAAGGGATCATCTTTTTTTGTTTAGAGTAAGGGGAGAAAAAGATGTGTTGTGGGAAAGCCACAGCCAGACCTGTAAAAGTAGGTTATTGTCCTGTGCTTTTAAAGCCGACTGTGGTGAGAAAGGAATTCCCATCAACATCCTTAATCTTCCTGCCAGTGGGCTGACAGACTTCCAGGGGAGGCAGCACAAGCTATCAGGTTTCTTTTGCCATTCTCTCTCTCTCTCTCTTTTTCTCTCTCCCTCCCTGCCCCACTCCCCCCTTTCTGAATGATGAATCGCTTTATCCTTCTCTCTGTTTTTCTGCACTTAATTTCTGACAAATGCCTTACGTTTTCTGGTTGTTTGTGTACTTCTCTGTTGAGGTGTTACAGCCACAGCCTCCTCTGCTGCAAGAGGTGCAGGCAGCCTCAGAGAATTTGCAGTTACCCTAATGAATAATTAAAGGCCATCTGTGTCTTGCTTGCAAAACAGGCCAGAAGTGTAAAGCCAGAGATAAAACTCATGTGTGACCTTTCTTTCTCTTTGCTTCTGTAATGTCCAAAGCTATCCAGTATGTGTGTGCCCAGCTTTTCCCTGATGCTGAGTAGAGGAAATACAGGGTGGGAAGGTGTATTTGCAGAGCTTGGTAAGGGTGAAAAAACCAGAGATTTATCATTAAACTCTGGAAAGTTTTAAGAAGGGAAAGAAAGTTGTTATGAGTGTTAGCCTAGCAAAATGCAGTAAAAAAAAATAAAAAAATAAAGGCCATCCTATTTTCCTCAAGGCTCAATATCTCCACGGAGTTTCTGACAAGTTTGTTTTTCCCCAGGGTTATCAAAATAACATCAGGTAGAACAGAAAGACCACTCATCCACCATGGTGACTCATGGCATTGAAGTCAGGGGGAAACATCCCTTGACTGCTAAGGGGGTAAAGCATGGATGACTCAGGAGTGCCCAAGGACAGGACCAGCACCATGCTGTGCTCACCCTGCCTGTGTGTAAGGAACAGGGGCTGCAGAGGGAAAAGAGCAGGGGAACAGTTTGCCTTGTAATATGGCACAGAGGAGTTAGAGATGTAACTGTTTTGTACCATAGGTGTTAGTTTCTGTGAAGTTTGGAAGCATTCTGCAACAGTCTCTCTATACAAAGCTGACAGTGCTGGGAACAAGCAGAACTAGTCCAGACCTGGAGGAGTTGTGTCACCAATATTTCAGGCCAGCTTGATCTGTTTGGGGTACCTCTCCAACAATTTGGCTTTGGTTCACAGCTGGCCCTGATCTGACACACATGCTGCCTTGCACCTGAGGCTCCTTCTTGGCTTACCATGATCCAGGGAGACTCTGGACACAGGATCCACGCTGGCTCCTTAGTGGGATGACCTTCCAACACTTATGCCAAGAGGGCTCCCATCCTCACACACCCTTGTGCCAGCTGCTGGGATTGCAGTGTGACACTGCTGGAGCTACTCAGAGCTGCTGGAGAAGCTGCAGAGAAACAGAAATTGTCTCAGGTGAGCACAACAGGGTGCAGAGGAGAGCTGGGCTGGGGATGTACAGGGTGGCATTGAACACTCATGTGAGAGGTGTTGGGTCTGAGTGCTCCCACACAAACCCAGCTGTGGGCTGGCTGCTTCTGCAGCCCACAGGATGAGTAAAGATGTAATGGTTCCATGGGAGATGTACATCTACATCGTTTTTTAACGAACTAGGTGTTTTCAGCAGAGGGTGTGAGTTCTCCCTCTGGAATCTTACCACATGACAATGTTTGCCAAGCCTTCGTGGAACAAACACTCCTATTAAGAATTAAAAAGTAGCTTGTGCCTTTTCCCATTTTAAGGCACAAACTGAGAGAGCTGTTCTTGCTTGTATTTTTTTACAGCAAACCCTTAGGTCCTAAAATTACCTGTCATGGTGTGGGCCATGGAGTTCTGCAACATTAAATGATTGGACATGACTTTGTGCTTTGTTGTAGGGAAAAATACTTGTTCACTATGATCTCTCTGCTTCTTAGGGATATGCTGTGATTTGTAATGACTTGTTTTAGGAATGCTGGTCTTTGATCTGGCATTACTGGATTGTAATTGACCATGTTGACACAAAGCAATGGTGGGGGTTTAATGCAGCCTCTTTCACTCACTGTTGTGGTCAATTATTTCATGATAATGGCAACTCTGCCAGGTATTTTTGCTTCATTGAGCAATTATGTTGTTATGGAAACTGGTATTCTATAAATTATCTGAAGAGAGGCCTGATTCACTTCTTGGGAACAAGAAATTTTAAAGTAAAAAGTACAGGATAACAGGGGTTTTTCATTAGCTGTATACTTATTTGTGTAATTACTAATCCTTAGAGCTGTTAATTTGCACTCCTTGGTGCAAATATCAGCACCTTCGTGTCCCTGCAGGATCTCTCACATCATCAGGAGTCAGACCATCCTGCCCAGGGGGAGGCATCCTGGCTATGTGCAGCACAGAAGCTTTCAGAGGAGCTTTTGCAGCACCCATTACCTATGAGAGTAATCCCCTTTCATGCCCTGAGCTGTTTCCTCAGCACTTTCCAAGAGCACGAACTAGATAAACATGTGGGTGGAAAACCATTGAACAGAAGTAATTAAGTTGCTCCTGGTGAGCTAAAGCTCATTCTACATGGATGAGGAATCCTGCATTAGCTTGAGGTAGTCAGTGCTATTCCCCAGCATCTTTCTCCTTTTTCACGCTTTCAAACTGAGATTTCTTCTGGTTCTTTTTAACAGTTGAGCTACTAAAAAGAACATTGCCTCCTTTTACATGTGCAGCTCACAGGACAGGGGGCACACTGCCTCCCTGGGCCCCAGGAGTGCTCTGCACTGTCAGGAGCAATAACCTCTCCTCCTCTTGGCTCTGGAGCAGCAGGAATTCTGTCTTTGCTGTGTCAGCCTGGCCATGGGGAGACCTGCAAGTGGCAGGGAACCAGTCTCCAGATGATGTTTCCCTGAGTAGTGGGGTTTAATTTGGGAGGCAGTAATCAACCTTGCTATAAAAATAGCCAAGTCTTGATTTCTCCAGAAAAATGAAAATCCTGTGTTTTCTCATGCTAGTTGCTGGATTCAGTTTTGTCAGCACCCTTCTGTTTCACAGAATGGCGAGTTGCCAGACTGGTGTATCATCTTCCTGGGGTCTGCTGCCCACGTAGCAGGTATTCAAATTCAAAATAGCAGACTTTGTAAGAGTGCAGGACAGCTTCAGCTGGCAGGAAAAGATTTGGGTTCCTTACAAATGTGGTTACATACTGGTGTATGAGAACAATTCACAATGAAATGAAACCTGCTATGAGTGATTTCCATTTTAAGCTCATGTTATGTATAGGAGTTTTCAAGAGAAAAAGAATTGCCAAATAACAGCTAAGACATACTGTTGAATTATGGGTATTGCTTTCTGCTGTTTAATTACTTGCAGACTGCACTACCCTGTTGGAAAGGCAATGGCAGAACAGTTTTCATCTGGCAAAAGTATTTCTGTAGGATTAGAAAGTAAATTATTTTCCATCACTTGTACTGCTCAGAAAACCAATGTATCTTTTTTTGTCCCATTTGGGGACTTGAATTACAAACAAAAGCAGAACACAGAAAGCTTCTTTATTTTCTTGTTTTACTGCAAACATAACAACTCTGTACAGCACTGTGCAAGGATCCCTGGATGTGGCACATGGCATCTGCTTTTGGAGAGGAAGCAAAGCCAGACCTTTCCCAAAACTACACACCACCCCTCCCTGTACTGTCTGCTTTCCAAGAGTTCAAAGCTCTTCACAGAACCATAATGAGGCAATTCTGGGGGTGGCATTGTCCTGTAATCCCTGTTCCCTTTCACAGAGGGATGAGGAGAAGCCAAGGCAGTAACTTGCCAACAGCCCCCAATGCCAAGGCATGCAAATCTCATGATCGAGTTGTGACCTACAGTCCTAACCCTTAGATCACAGTTTCTCTTCAAGAGCAAAGTCACAAAAGGAAATCAAAGGAGTTCCTGTCAATATCTCTTTGCAATGGCTACAATGCTTTGGGTTTTGAGTCAGACTCCCAAGGATCAAGGAAGGAGCTGCTGTAACACAGCTGAAGTCACAGATATATAACAGTGATGGTATAAAACAGCTGAAGAGAACAAGAGCAAGAGAGAAGGCTGAAGCTCCAGAGGCCTCAAAACATAAACAACATGGAAAACATGAAAGAGATTGGTATTAAATACTAGAAAGCACCAATGGAGAGAATGAGTCCATATTACAGTAATTTTACTCATCCATTTTACAGTAATTTTTTTAGATTTAAAATTGTGAGATAAATTATTCTTGTAATTTTAAAAAGTATTTCTTTATTCCTGCTGGGAGGACCTAGTTGACATCAGTTGTAAATGTGTTAGGACAGAAAAATCAAAGTGTTTAACTGCTGCGAGGCACTCTCATCATATCATAATGCCTTTTGAAGCGGTAATTCAATGATTGATCAGAGGAGATCTAATTAACTGACTGCATTATATGAAAAAACAACCATGGAGAAAGCTGTGATACTCTGGGTATCACATTCATCAGAATCTTTGCTCTGCTGCAGGGGTGTGGGTGTTCTAAGGAAAAGCCAAACCTTCATTCAATAGATCACCTAAAAATAAACCTTAAGATTAAAAGTTTCCTTTCTCTTTCTATCCTGCCTTTCCCATATTATTGCTTTGCATACTTCTAGACATTTTAGGAAGTGCATAGACCATATTTGTCACTAAAATATTCAGCATTAAGCTAACTGCTTAAATCTAATATTCACCCACACATTATCTATATGGGAGTGAAATTAAGATGTGAACATTACCTTAATAAAGTGCCTTCTATTCTTGTTTCCCATTTTTGCATTTTGCTGTACAGCATTCTGTGCCTGCAGGGGCAGGGTGAGCTCAGTTGCATTGGGAATGACATTTATGAACATTTAGTGCAGCCTTGGTGTGAGTTCACAGCCAATGTCTCCCATGGGGTGTGTGAAGGCAGTGATGTGACAAAAAGGGAGCCAGATACTCTTCACTGGGATCAATGAATACCTTGACATGCTGTTGTCAAAAGACATGAAGATTAGGGTGCATATTTTTCTTTCTCAATGGCCTTTCATCCTGGATGTAGAGACTGATAAAATCCACAGCAATCCAGGCTCTGGGTTTGGCTGAATGCCCTTTGGTCTGTGATCCTCCTCTCTCTTGAAGATCAGGTTGTTTTATAAAGCTCCACACCTCTGCCTGCCTAGAATGACATGAAATCAGCTTTGTTGAGCAGGAAGGGAAAAGTCATCAAAAATCATATTTTGTGCATTATTTCAGGGCTGTGGGTTAGCTTGCCACTTATTGGGGATGTGGTTTCTTTCAGCAACACTTTGATATTAAAAGTCTATCTTAGGATGTTTTTTCCTATTTTAGTAATGCTCTTTTAGGTCAGTGTCAGATGTAGCCTTATGTGAAGAATTTACTTTTTATTTTCCCTCACTGATTTCGTATAAAGCCATCATATAGACAGATAAGTTTTGCTTCCCCAAATTTACACTTAAATGAAGACATTTCAGTGAAGACCAAAAAACAAAGGTAGCAACTACCTTCCAAACATTCCATTATTGAATATCCTTGCAGAAGAGCCTGTATGGCTTCCCATTCCACTGTCTGCCTCATAATCCTTGCTACTCCCTGGGTCAGTTTTGTGCTACTCAGTATAAAATACACACTGTGTCAGTTTTACTCCAGTTATTTAACTCCAAACCAATACACAACTAGCTGAAATATTTATGGGTTTGCCCTTAAAGTGTTTTTGTTTGTTGAGTGTTCCAGAACTTACTCAGTGGGAAAAAGGAGATGTTTTCACATAGCATGATATGTCTGCAAAGTTCAGGAAATATTGTCTCACTTTTTGATGCACACCAACATCCCTGTCCAGTGGAGAAGCCTCCTGGGAACTTGCTGTGGGCAAGAAAGGTAAGAGCTTACTGATATTTTTAGTGTGTCTGTACATGCGTCACCCTTGGTTGCTTCTCTTTCTCTCCTGATGACTTTTCAGCTCAATAAGTTGTAGCATAAATAACCTGCAGTGCTATAGCCACCAGAAATTGGAAAATCATTCAGCAGCACAGCCTAAGAGCCACCTCCAGCCAATGGGGGAAAGGCCTGTGGGTCAGGGAGGTGATTTATGAGAATCAGCTCTCAACTGCCATAGAATTAGCACCTAGAGTTGGAAAAAAAATCTGGAATAAAGCAATCTACTTCTATGGAAAAGTGCCTCACTCTGCACTTCAAATGTTTTATTTTAAAAGCTGGAGATGTATTTATAGAAATTAAAATGGGGTTCCCTAGTGCCAGCCTTTTGTATCTATTATTCTAACGTGCTTCTATTAAATGTGTCTGGCTTTCTGCTACCATTAATTGTATCTATTAGTTGTTAGTCTGTTGAATCCTTCCTCTATCTCAGTTTTTGAAGAATAACAGCAGTTTGAGTAATTAGAGAATGCTGCTTAGGCCAGTGATTGTGTTTATAAAACAGAACCATTATGTTCCTCTTTATTTACCGTCATTGTAAATGGAAAATGCATCTATTGTTTGTGTTGCTCTGAAATTATGTATTACTCTTTCAGACACCTGAGGACCCATTATCACCTCCTGAATTTTTGTGTTTGTCTGTGAGAGAAAGTGCCCTTTATTGTCCTATCTCAGAAACACCATCTCATCAACTGGGAACCAATTTAGAATTCTTTTAATTCAGCAGATCTTTAGAATATATATGACACTTCCAGGGAAAATTAAACCATGTGGAAGCAATGAAAGACTGGCAGTTATGTCTGATCAACAGTAATAGTCCAGCATCTTGGGAGAAAATAATGTATTTTAATTCAGAAGCCTCTCAACATTTAACAAAACTGAATTTTGTATTTTTAGCCCATTACAAAATTACCAGTATTTGGCAGTTGGTTTTGCATTGTTTTTTGTGCATTTTGTTGTTGTTGTTTTGTGGGTTTTGTTTGTTTTGTTTTGTATTTTTTTGGTGGGAATAAGGGGGAAGAGTGAAAAGACAGACAGCTGCAAGGACTTGCAGCACATTCTAATGCTTTATTTTGTTTGACCTGATTTAACAAGCTTCCTCTGTTGAAATATCATCGTCTATGTCGGGAATTATGTCAGGAAGCACAATATGTGCAGTGTGGGTGAGTGAGCTTGCAAAAACTGTCAATGAAGATCAATTATAGGGATTTTTGAATTACACATTAGATAAGAAGCAGATGACTTCTTTTCCCTTGCCACTGCGCTGTTCACTATTTTTGTCTAAATTCAAATGCAGCCGTAGAGGCAGCGCAGATCTGTCACTGAGCGTCACAGCCTGCCCAGGCTTATTGATCATTCTCCTCTTTATGGCTGAGGGCCTGCAGAGCCCCGGCTTTGGCACAGAGCTCTGTGCAGAGGCAGCCAGAGAGCAGCAATGCACTAACAACCCAGGATTTATATGCAGCTTGGGCAGAAATGGCCCTTTACAAATGAGTTGGTAGGCATGAAAAGAAAAATGCTATTTAGGAGTTGCCATTTTCTGATGTGTTGGTACTGCTGGGTGATGCAGTGGGGGCTGTGTGTCCTCACACCAGAGCAGGGCAGGCAATGACAGGGGGAGGCAGCCTCGCTCCTGCACCTTCACTGGTTAGAAACACCTTGGATCTGCCTCTTCATTGGCTATTTCTGAATGTGGAATAGCATTTTTTTGCCCCAAGAGGCTTCATGTAAGGGGGGAAGACTTTTGCAGGCTCTACACAGCTGTGGAACACCACTGCCAGCATTTCCTGGCTGTGCCTCTGGCTCAGTTTGGAGCTGAATTCCAGAAAACAAGTAGGATTTAAAGAACCCTCTTCAAGAGAGCAGTAGCAGTTCTTATTTACAGGAACTAGATGATACATCATCGTTTGAGGCTGGGATACTGAAAGGCATCAGAATGAAAGCCAGGGGAATGTAGAGAAGAAAGAGGTACAACAAACTATGCAGCCTGTGTGCAAATCTCTTTGATTCCAGCATCTTGTATTCTAAATAATCTTTATTTTGTAGTATCTGTTCATGGAGGAATAGGTTGATGCAGAAGCCAGACTCCTCCACTGATTTAAATGCTGTTTTCTGGAGGATTTTAAGTGGTAGCTGGTTGTTAACAAATAACAATTACTTAAGATAAATTTTTAAAAATTATTTATTTATTTTAGTTGTTGTTGTTTTTTGTCATTTTGAGGTTGGCTGTTAGCCTTTTATTGATAGCTCTTTGATATGAAAAGCTGACTACTTTCTGCTTTGTGCTTAAAAGCTTTAAGATGTGGGGTGTGCCAAGTCTGCACCTTCCCCTCATTTCCAAGGCACTAATTGATTCTAATTGTTCTCATCCACTGGCAGAACTCATTAATGCTGCATCTGATCCATTTCAAATTTCAGAGAAGCAATGCACCAGATCCATTGCTCTGAGGAAAACTGGAGGGCAAAGTGGTGAGAGAACTAGAAAGAAGAAAATATTCTACCTTAGTACCTCTATAATTCAATTATAGAGGAATTTGAAATAGTAGCATAAACCCACCTTTCATTAAAAAGTTCTTTTCAAAACAAAAGTCAACCTGCAGTACTTTAAAAACACAAGGGGGGAAAGAAGCCTAAAGCCATTTTTTATTCAGGAAATGTTTATTCTACAGAAACTCTTTCACATGGAATTTCCATTCCTCTTTCAAGATTTGTATTTTTGTATCCAGCCTTTGGCTAAAAATGGCAAAATGCAATTCCTTGGCAGACCATGAGCATTGCACCATTGCAACAACTTCCCACCTTCCCAATTTTTTTTTTTTTTGAGGAAGAATATACTGGGTTTGGATCCTTTTCTTTCCAGGTAGTAAAGGAAATTTAAAAGTGAGAACAAACAGTGTGAGCCAGGCCAATGAGAAATGGTGAAGAGCACTCCAAAAAAAGCAATTTCACCATGCAGTGACCTCCAAAGCAGCCAGAAATTGTCATTCACTTCCTTTATGAACCTTAAATTACTTCACTGTTTGTCAGTGTTATTTCTTAATCATGCATTCATCACAATTCTTAACATGGAAAAGCTGTTTAAAAATGAGAATCCCACCACAGTCACTGTAAAATATCTCCTGGCCTCCAAGCAAACATTATAGAACTAATTCTAGAGGAATTAAATAAAGTAACATGTAGGCTGTCATTGCCGAGCTCTTCGGGACAGGAACGAACACACCCACTCAGAGCGAGAACATCGAAAATCCATGAGGCACCAAAATCGTGATTCCACATTAAAAAACAGGCAGGCAATCAAACCCAAACTTCTTTTAGTCTCACCTGGAAGAGTCCTTTGACATTAAAACTGTCATTGCCTCATCTGCTGCTTTTATTTATGCTCTGCACCAAGTGCTACTATTGTGCTTTTCTCCCCTATTGACACTGCCCACCATGCCATAGGGCTGCAGAGCACAGAGTATTGGTTACTGGAAATTTTGGAATAAATCTTCTATTTCAAGTTCAATTGCACAAAAAATCCAAGTCTACCTCTGTATCTTAAATCATCAGAGTTAGTAAAGACTGGGTTTGTTTTCTTTTAAAAAGCTGGCATCATTTTAACAGACATATTTTGTTTAATCTATTTTCATACTTAATTTTGATACTTGAGTCTGATGGTATTTGTTTTGTAACAAAATACCTGGGCACTGATACCCAATCCCACAAACAAGTAAATTATTGCTGTAGTTGAGGAAAGGATGTCTTTTCTGTGGATTTGTTGATTTAAGGCAAAGAAAAGAGTCCTGCTGTGAACATCTAGAATTAATTCACCCTAGGACCAACATATGATTAAATTTTAATAATAAGTTTAATTGTGCTCTCAAAAGAATTCTGTCTCTTCACCATAATGGTACTGCTGTTCTTTTTTTCTTTTAGAATCTGAATAAAATATATCTGGATATGGCCATTTTTACATGATGATTCTATCTAAATTCCAGAGTAATTGAGTGTTATGTTAGATGCAGTTGCCATCTGATAAGCAGCACCTGCCCTATTCTAGGTTTTATCTTGTAAACCAGAGTTGCCTTCCCTTCCCATCAATGAAAACATGCAAGTGGTTCCTTAGGACATTTAAAACAAAACATTTTTTTATAATGGCTCAGATACTTTATCAGTTTTGCTTTAATTAAACTCCTGTCACCTGTTGCTGTGCAACATGTAATTCCCATTAAGTCATGACAAATGCAGTTTTCAGCAGCTCCAGGAGTTAATGTGAATACATCAATATTCATGTCTCTTGACAGATTGGGAGGTTTAATAAATTGCTTTCTATAAAATAATTTTTGTGGAATCAGGGATGTTCCTGTGATAGCACAAAGGAAGCCTGAAGATGAGATATCTAAAATATCATTTGCTTTTCACTGCATCTGCAAGTTAATAAATTATTTCTCTGGAAAGTAATGAGGGATTTGTTTTAGGCTAAATATAAAAAAAAAAAAATGTAGAAGACAATTAGGATTAAAAAAAGCACTTCACTTTCATGAGGTTAAATGCTCAGTTTGCACATAAAGATTCTTAGTGACCCAATTCTGTTACTATTTCATTTTGGTCACACCAGAAATTTATCATGATTATGTTTTGGCTTACAGGGAAATTCAACATATGGCTGTGTTAGGAGAGTGTGGTCACAACTGAGCAGTGAGTGCTGGAATGAGGAACCCTCAGCACTGGGATTTGGTCTGAAGAGCATCATCACATATGTCTGTTTGCATTTTTATGAATAAATCAAAAGAGAGATGACAACTATGTATCTAATAGGATGTGTTTTAAAAACTGTTTTAATGGATTTTAATTCTTTAAATATAAAGAAAATAGAAGCAATACATAAAACCCCCCAGTGAACATTAGCACTTGTATAATACAATTATTAGCATATTAATAATACAAACGAAAAAGAGCTTTAATATTTTAGTCAAAATAACCTTGAAGAATATTATCTCTGTGCCTACCCTCTAGTGAAAGTCTATGGAAGAAACACCAAACAGCCTTTCAGGTCTTTTAAAGTTTCATTTCCTTTTTGCTTATCCCAGGAGGATGACAGCAGAGTGGTCTTTTTCCAAAAATTCTCAGAAGGAAATTAAAAATACTGCAGAAGGAAAGACAAAGTAATTGTTTGCCTGGTGATTATTTCTCTTTGCCTTCATATATTTGATAAGGAATTTACTTCCCTCTTCCATAACTCTTCTTCCCAAATCTGTGTTTTACAAATATTCCCATCCCCTGTAGTGTGCATGGCTATTATGTCAGGTTGGATATTTTGTGATAGTTTGGGAAAAGAAAGTGGAACAAAATGTGTCAGGAACCTAAGGATTATTTAGGTCCCATTAAGCAGTGGGGAGAGCTACACTTAGCAAGGGTTTGTGACAGCACTGGAGTCAGCCAAGTTAAACCCTTTATTTTGAAACATGCAGTGGTAACCCAGGTGTGATCAGGGCTAGGGCTGAAAAAGAGCTTGGTTTATTAAAACCTCTTTTAAATATTGGTGAGTTGGAGGAAGGGATAGAGCTGATAAAGGCAAATTCATTTTTGTTTTCATATAGAATTACAGATTGACATATAGATTAGCTATGGTGAAGGCCTTGCTGAAGAGCATGATTTATTTCTGGCATCCACATCCCCTGGGAGCCTTGGCTGCAGACCCACCTGCATGTGCAGCATCACAATTTGGAAAGAACAGAGCTGGAAAGATCTGCAAGGCAGGACAAAACCCCAGTTTTTGGTCATCCTTAGCTCTGTGATGGCACAAGCCCTGTTTATTGTTTTCTGAGCATATATAAATTCATCAGCATCTTGGGCACAGGCACGAGTGCTCAGTGCTCCACTGATGAAGAGATTTCCAAGTAATGCTGCTGTAAATACAGAAGTTCACAGCCAGATGGTGTTGGGGGGGACTTGGCAGCTCTGTGCCCATTAAAATATGGTGAGGTTAGTTAGGAAGAGGATCTGAGCACCAGGCTCTTGGCAAAAACCTGGAGTACCTGCCTGCCTGGGCGTTTACCTCTACATTTACAGGGTATCTTAGACCTCAGGCAAGCCTGAAGGGTGTTACTGTGACAAGCAATCCTGGGAACAGTCACCTTGGAGCACATTGCAGCAGCATCAGGGAGGAGAATTTGGGCCAAGGAAACAAAGGGAAACCCCAACTCTTACAATAAAATAATGTCAAACAGATGGTAACCAATTCAGTGCATGGTGAGATGTCAAAACATGTTGAGCACCATATTGGGACCTGCTTAGGGAAAATCACAGTGCTATTTATGCTGCTGCACTTTTGAACAACCTATTAATTTAATAGCAGGAATGAGCCCTTGCTTTGTACAGTTGCAGATCTGCTGCTGCTCCTTCCAGTTAAGTGAGGCTGTACCCAGGAGCAGCTGTCAAGTTCAAGGAGTGATCCATAATTTGGCTGTTACAAAGGACTGGTGCACTATGATTCCTCTTGATAAAAATATCAAAGGTAGGAAGGAATCATCACTTTCACTCTGAAGGCTTCAGATCTTCAACTTAAACAAAAAGAAAATATGTGTTCTCCTGAACAGGTATGTATTTCTTTTTTACCCAAGACAGTAGAGATAGGTATTGAGGTGTTAGCACTGAAACTGCAGGGTTTTTTCTTTCTCTTCTCCTCCCCTCATCTGCCACTTCAGTTGTTTCTTTAGCATTTGATAACAGTTCTAGTGCAACTGCATTTTTATGCTACTATTTCATTTTGCTGCTAGACTTTCCTGTTTACCTAAGTACAGAGCAACAAAGAAGGAAAAAAACAGTATGTGATCTTGAATCACATGGCTGCTTCTAGCAAAATATGCATTTAAAGGCCTTCTTAAAGGGAACTAATCTAACTTGAGTCCTCATCTAAATGATGAGGAAAACTGTGTCTGTCCCAAAGGGCTTTAAGAGCCAGCTTATTTGCTTGCAAACGCTAAAAAAAAATCTTAAAAAAATCTTTATTAGGGAAAATGAATTATAAATTAATTTACTGTAAATCAGTAAACTGATGCTATTGCTGAACCTGTTGGGCAGCTGAGAGAGGCCCGTGGTCCAGCCCAGCAGCTCACCTGGCTGGTGAAATTTGGGATATTGTGTGGGACACCAGAGCCAGGCTTCATGTTCTGAAGGGAAAGGGGAGCATTCATGTGGATGAGATGAGACCCTTAATGAGCTGTTCCACAGCACCCTGCAGAGAGGAGGGAAGGAGAATCAGCCACACCTTGTGATTTGAACACAACACAGAACCGAGCTGTTCAGAAGAACAACCCAGGTCTTCTGCTGCCCCCATTTTTAAAATCCAAACTGATGTGCAGATATGGTGATATCCCCAGTGTAATTAGAAACAGTGGGGATATTTAACAGTAATTCTGGCAGTTAAAGCAGAGGGGGTTAATGATACTTGCTGAAGAGACAGGCTGCAAGCAGGGAAAGACAAGAGGAACCTGAAGGTCTCTTAGTTTGGATGGCAGACTTGTTCAAAATCTAGGGTAGAGCACCTTTAGACATGGCAGGGCTCCAATGTCAGGGGAGGATGTGGCATTTTACTAAAATGCACGGCCATGGCAATTGCCCAGTTCATGCACAGGAAGCTCTTTACTGCATTTCTATTTAAGAGCTGATCTCCCTGGGAAATGCGGATGTGGATGAGAAACAGCCAGTCACAGTGTCCTGAGTGGAGTCCAAAACCAAATTGGCAGTGCAGGTAGTGGACAATAAATTAGATTTTAAAAACTCTTTCAGGCTTTGTAACTTGAAATGAACCCAGCTATGTAAGTTTCAGATGAGAAATACACCACAAATATGTCAGTGTTCCAGGGGTGGACTGGGGGAGATGAAAGGAAGCACAAATATGTAAAATGATTTGTAGGAAGTCAACTGTAATAAATCCATGAGTGCATTACTTGATCAGCAAGATGCCAAAACAGCATTAGCATCATTAAAATGAATGTAAGAGAGCAAACATACGACATGATTATTTTTAAGGGCCACACCACGTAGATTTCTGTTACCAGATTAAATCTTGCCCAGGCACTGTCTGACAAGGGGCTGTGTTTTGCAGCCCTGTGATGTCCGCAGGTCTCAGCAGTGCTCCCTGGCGATGTCCCACGGACATCTCCGCACGGATCCATCGGATCCCTCCTCACACAAGCTCGTCCCGCATCCCCCTGCACCTGCTGGTGACGCCTCACTGACACAGGGCTGCCGAGCTGGAGGCCTTTCACCAGTGCCTCACTTTAAACTTAATCACCCTGTATCTGAATAAAACGGCCCTAAAGAAAGGGTCAGAAAGGTCAGGCAAGCATTTTACAGAATGAAATTTAAAGCTTCTGTAAACCTTTCCATTTCCCCTCTGGCTGCCCTACCTGGCAGCAGCTGCTGCCAACTATGACGTCTAGGGTAAGGTTGAGCCAGCTCCACTCAGAAGCACTGGGAATGAGTCATTTTTCCCTTTTAAGATTCGGTACAGGAAAATAAACAAACAAAAAGACGTGAAATACACGACAAGCGCGAGCAAACCCGTGAGGGCAGAGCAGCGCCAGCGGTGTCCGAAGGCTTTCCTGTGCTCCCTCCGGAGCTGGGGAAGCCCCGCGGCACCGGAGTCCCCTCAGTGTCCCCCTCGGGGTCTCCCCAGAGCCCCCTCAGAGCCCGCGGCCGCTCCCGCCCTCCGGGGCCGCCGCCACACCCAGGCAGGGCTTCCGGGCCCGCCGGCCTGCGATTGGCCCGCTCCGCGGTACCAGAAGTGACGTCAGCAGTCCCACGCCCACCGCGCCGTTCAAACGCTGGCGGCGGTAAAAGCGGGGAGCGCGCGGGGACTGAGGGGATCCGGGGGGCTCCGGGAACGGGGAGACCCCGAGGGGGAACGGGGCTCGGAACAGGGTGGCGCTGAGGGGGGAACGGGGCTTGGGGTGGGGCACCTCTGAGAGGGACCCAGGGCTCGGCACGGAGCAGCTCTGAGAGGGATCTGGGGCTGGGGACGGGGCAGTTCTGAGAGAGACCCAGGCCTCTGCACGGGGCAGCTTTGAGGGGGACCCAGGGCTTGGCATGGGGCAGCTCTGAGAGGGAGCCGAGGCTTGGCTTGGGACAGCTCTGAGTGGGATCGGAACTTGGGATGGGGCAGCTCTGACGGGAACCCGGGTCCGCCCGCTGTAACCTCCGGAGTCTGGGGGGCTCCGTGCCCTCCCCGCAAGGTGGTGGGGTCACTGTCCCTGGAGGTGTTTAGGGAAAGGCCGGCCGAGGGGCTGAGTGCCACAGGGAAGGTGGCAAAGTGGGGTTCGCTCACTGGTCGGTCTCTGAGGGTCTGCTTCAATGTAATTGCTTCTGTGCTTCTCCCCACTTTATTGCTGGGGTGCTCCAGGTGCCCTTAAACTTATAAATGTTGTCCCCAAGGAAAAGGAGATGTTACTTAAATGACATCCCCTCTCATCCATGTTTTTTGCTTAGAGTGAGCCAGCCAAGTGCTTCCTGAATGTCCCTGTTCCCTTTTTCAGGTGCTTGTTTCAATGAGATAAGCTCTAAAGATGTTGAAGTTTAAATGTGGAGCCCGAAATCTGGTCGAGGCAGGACCGATGGAGCCCATCACCAGCCGAGTGTCTCGGCTAAATCTGCTCTTTCAGGTGAAGGACATCTGGCCTGGGAGCAGCTGATCCTGGTTTTGTTCTTGTCCTGATCTTCAGTATCTCATAATACAGCTTTGCTTTTTGGATGCTGGAACCATGCCTGTGTCATTCTTTGGGGTAAAAGGAAGGTGTAACTAGGTGAAGTTCAAAGTGCACCTGGTTTGCACAAAATTCAGTGGATAGTAACTGGTCTAATGTTTTATGCATTTGCTGATGTTTTAGCCTGATAGATTTTTCCACTTAAATATGGAATATTGCTTTCTGTAATCTTTAGTTTTTTCATGAGTGAAGGAGCTGTGGGTTTGTCCCAAGATAAATTTACCTAAGGGGCTGCTTTTTCGTCATCTGAGGTCCAACAGCTTTTCCTTCCAGAGCTACTGTTGATGCTGATTTCTCCAGTTGTTTGTACCATGGAAAGACCTGCATGATACAGTATCAAGGAAAAGGCCAGTCAGATCAGAGTCATCAGGAGGATATAGATTGTTAAAATTTGAATCACAGCTTTCTTGAGACTGCTAGTTTAGTTGCTTGAAACTTTAAAGGATTGCTTTGTCTACAAGAAAAATACCTGTAGCAGCTATTACAGATAGTCATAGTGAGTTGATATATTTACCTCACACTTCTGTATCATTTGCCTAATTTCTGAAGTAGTGATTTTAAAATGGATATATATTATCTGCTCTATACATCTGTTATTGATTTGAGGCTTTTCATTGTTGTCTGAGACTCCATCTGCTGTTGCTGCTTTTTTTTTCCAGGGGAAGCCACTCTTTGTGACTCAACAGCAGATGTCTCCTCTCTCCCGGGAAGGCATCCTTGATTCATTATTTGTTCTTTTTGAAGAATGCAGAAACCCTGCTTTAATGAAAATTAAACATGTTGGCAACTTTGTCAAGAAGTGTAAGTTTGTTTACACTAATTTTCAGGTGTCACTTTATAAAACAGTTCTTAAGAATCTGGATGTTAGAGTAATGCTTTAGTTGCTTTGATTGTAACCCAGGACTTTGAGCATCTGATTTTTTGTTGGCAGACTCAACTCTGCAAAGGGGATCTTGGCAATCTTGGTAAGGATTTGTTCAGGTCCAAGAAGATCAAATGCAAGTGGCTTTTGAAGTGCTGTGACTCAAATGTGCCTCCTCCTTAGTCTTTACTGTATTTATATTTGAAGAGGTGCTTTCTTGGAAAGTGAGTACTGGCTACAGCAAAGCTCTGAGTGTGCACCACAGAAGGATGTCAGAAGTTTAGAGCAGGGTGGTGACTCTGAGAAAAAAAGATTTGGTAATCTCTGCCTCTTTCACCTTTTGGGTTCTATGTGTTACCCATGTTCTGCATGTGTAACTTGTAAAGAGTATTTCTGTGCTTCAGAAATACAGGTCCTAAAGGTGTAAATATTTTATTGATAGTGTGTCCAGAATCCTTTTGGAGAAGAGCAAAGAAATTTTCCATCAATGCTTCCATTAAGATGTAGCAGAAAGACATTGGATTTCAAGTAACATGTTGTGCCCCCTGTTATAATTCCACCCAATGGTTTGTAGTATTATTAGCAGACAGTAATTTTCTGCTAGTTTGAAGAATTTTTAGAACAATCTCCCAAGAATGAGTGACTGATTATCACAGTGCAGGCTGGCTGGAACTAGTCAGTGGGAAACTTGAGCTGAATATCTGCAGGAAATGCCTCTGGTTGGCTGTTAGACAATAGACTGGTGCCTCCCTCAGGCAGAGGAGCAAACCCTGCCCCTGGACCAGAACTTGCTGGGTAAAGCCCTCATGTTTAGAGAATAAACTTTGTATTGATAAAGGATGGCTGGAAAGAAATTAGAACCAAAGAGGTTCTCAGCCTCTGATGTTATGAATGGGACAGAATTATGGTTGCCATGGGAACTGTCTTAGCATTTCCTGATCCTTTTGTATGTACCATATTTCAGACTTAACTCTGCATTGATACAGTCTTTTTCTAGTTCTGATGCATGCTGTTATTTTTAAGAAGCATATTCTGGAAAGATTTAACATTTCTTGAGAATCTGGAACTGAATGTTGGGATTTTTTTTGGTTTTGGTTTGCTGGAGCTTTTTAAATTTTATTCCCCAGTTTCTATGTTGTTGCTTTTTTATGAAATGCCAGTTGCCAAATGTAAAAACAAGTATTTTATTTTTATAGATGCAGAGGCTATCGCTGAACTAAAGGAACTGCAACCCAGTGTGAAGGACTTTGAAGTGAAGAGTGTGGTTGGCTGTGGTCACTTTGCAGATGTCAAAGTAGTGAGGGAGAAAGTCACTGGTGATGTCTATGCCATGAAGGTGATGAGCAAGGAGTCCTTGCTGGCACAGGAGCACGTATGTATATTTTTCTCTTATGAGACTAGGAGGATAAATTGCAATTTGTTGAACACTTCCTTTCTGTCACTATAATTAGAACCGAGTTAAAAATATATCTTGAGAAAGTTCATCCTGCATTTGAGTGAAGCAATAAATTTGTGTGTAGTTTTGCTGTGTTTAAAAGCCACTGTCACAGTCTGTGGGTCTGTTGGATGAGGTGCCATCCTCAGGTACCAAAACATGGCCCTTGTTGTAAAGAGCTTCCCATGTAATTATAAAAAAAAGAAAAACAGATGATGAAAACACTGAATCAGTATTGATCTTGTTGAAGATGGTTTGAATTTTCAGACAATCTATTCATTAAGGTTTTTTTTTTTATTTTAAAGAGCAAAGTAGAATGTCAGGAGTGGGTGTGAAGGCAAACTGTGGTGACTGGATTTTTATGGAGAGCCTCTCACTAGCTTGAGAATGTGTTACTTGGAAACTTAAAAAAGGGATAATGGAGGTTGTTCTCATAGTTTGGTGAGAAACAGAAGTTAATCTTTGCTGACATGAAATGACAAGTAGGACAGAGATACTCCATGAGAGACCCCATGAATTTGTACAATATCTGCATCAGTTGTTCCCAATGCATGGTGCACTAAGGTTGCTCCTGATATCCCTCAGCATTGTTTGTGGCTAGGAGAAATGGAGCCCGACTAAAATTATCCTTTTTGGGCCCAGATTGACAAGAAAGCAAAGTAGGGTGCTACCCTCACATGGCACTTGCTCAGGAAACAGCACTTAATGATTTCTGTGTAATTTTTTGTGATGTGTGCCAAGTTTTTCTAAAACTAGGGGATTATAATGTATTCTCACTGCCTCTCATCATGATGTAACTGAACACTTTTTTGGTAGGTGTCATTTTTTGAGGAAGAACGCAGCATATTAGCTCAGAGCACCAGTCCATGGATTCCACAATTACAATATGCATTTCAAGACAAGAAAAATCTCTACTTGGTAATGCCTAGTTTTTGATTTTCTCCTCTACTGAACACCATTGTTGTTGGTTTATTTTAAAGAATAATGTGATGGTTGAAATGTGCTTGTTTTCTGTACATTTTCCTGCACTGTTTGATATATGCCCAGTGTCATACTGGGGAGTTGGATGGAATATCTTGTATATCTGTTCCTTTAAAATTGTATGCAGGTTATGGAGTATCAGCCTGGAGGGGACTTGCTGTCACTCCTAAACAGATATGAGGAGCAGCTGGATGAGAGCATGGTGCAGTTCTACCTTGCAGAGTTGGTGTTGGCCATCCACAGTGTCCATCAGATGGGTTATGTCCACCGGTATGTCAGGGTTCCTTTGGGTGCTTCTGTACTGTGTCCTCTTTCAGTATTTCACATGCTGTGTCAGAGGACAAAATTAGAAAATTAATCAGACTCCCAACTATAATTGTAGCTCAGGGCATTGACTTTGATGTAAAGTTCAGACCAATATCAAGAAAGGATTGTTACATATATTTTTCTGGAGGCTCGGTAAAAAGAAGCCTTAATGTTGCACTATAAAAAATTTAAATATTTTCCATGGATTGCTGCTTTTGGCACCAAATACTATGGGGAATTAATGTAATTGTTAAAAATGGTTGTGTGCTGATTGGTGAACAGGGCAGTATAGGATGTTGGAGTAGTTAAATATCAGAGAGCTTTCTCTCAGGGCTTGGAGACAGTTACTGTGTGCATTTTCAAATCATACTGGTATTTTTAAAAAACAATTCCATTCTGAGAGTGTGGAAATATTAGGAAGTATATTATGTTCCAAGAGCTTGTAGTGGCTGCACTTAGAGCATGGGCTGTGGCTTTCTAGTGCAAGGTCACTGGCTGAATTTGGAAGATGTGCAGAATAAGTTCTGAGGGAGTTTGGGAAGAAAACTACAAAGTACTTGACTGTAAGTCAGTTACAATGTGGTCAAGATGCAAAATCACCTTATCTTTTCATCTGCTGTCAATAGTTATTAACCTTCCATGAAATAAAGGGAGCTGTAATACTCTCATATCTGCTTGGAAACAGGGAATTTTTGGAGAAAGACTCCCACTTGAAAGGCTTTATGCATATGGTTGATATAGCTGAATAGGATATCCTGTTATCTGGGTGTGCCAGTAGGGAATGGTCTGGAAAGGTTCTGATTGTTTTCTTCTGGCTTACAGGGACATCAAACCAGAGAATGTTCTTATTGACAGAACAGGACACATTAAACTGGTGGATTTTGGGTCAGCTGCCAAAATGACAGTAAACAAAACGGTAATAATGTGGATTTCAGCTTTGTCTGTGCCTTGTTTGGATAGTCCAGTTGAAAAGGGAAAACTAACTCAGTATCTGTTTTTTGATTACACCTTGCTCTTCTCTCTTCTGCCTTTCTTGCCCACTATGAATCTATTCACAATTGTATTTTTCCATTTGTGAATGGCTTTTCAAGCATGAGCTCAAGTATCTTGTTCAACCCTCAGCAAATACATATTTGCTTATTAAAATATTAATAAACAAGAAAGCAGACTTACCTTTACCTTTCTCATGGTGCTGCACTGGGCATAAAATCATATTTCTACAAGTTCTTACAGCTGTTCAATCCTGTGTTTAAAGGGGACATGGATTTATAGTTGGAATGAAAATCATGCCTGTTGTAACCAAGTTCACGTAACTTTGAAGACTGGGGAGCTCTTGATCAAAATGAGTCACATTTAAATATTCTGGGCTTCACTCAGCACAAAGTACTGCATCAAATCTAAATCAGTGGAGTTTTTTATAAGTTGCTTGTAAGTTTTGGTAACTGCACACAACTTCCAGTGAAAATTTTTAAAATTTAAATGTGTCTAAGTGAGAACATGAAGTTCTGCACCATATTTCTGTCTTGTTTTACAGTTTTTATTTTTCCATAACATTTTCTTTGTAATGTGATTCTTAATATCCTGTTTTTCCCTGCTCCTACATTTTCAGTGCTTCTCTGCATTGCATTTTCCTTTGAAATTTTTTGTTCACACTATCTCTTCAGTCACTCATAGGTTTTTGTGTTAGCCTGCCTGCTGTTTTGTTTCATTCTTTATGCCACTCAGTACAAAAATGATTGTAGCATTGGCTCCTGAATTACCTTTTATAAGCAGTCCAGAAATTCAAATATTAGTTCTTTGCTGATCATGAACACTAGGTGAAAAGGATGACAGGGAATGTAATGAGGGCAGGAAATATTTATGTCTGAACTTGACCACTTTTGAAATTTCAGCTATGATGTCCCTGTTAATACTAGTTGAAGCAGAGTATGTTTGCTGTTTAAAACAAAATCAGTTTAGTATTTCTGTGCTTTTTGGGATGCTACTTTTCTACTTTACCAGTTTGTACTTTATAGTAACAATTAGCTCTGATAATTTGACTCTTTATATCAAATATATCAAACAAATCCCTTTGGTTATCAGCAGTTTTCTTAACCTGGTGCTTATTTGCGGAACAGCTTTGGTTAAAATTACTTTCTGAAAATTCACATGGAGGGCTGAAAATTATGTCTTTTTTAAAAAATAAAAAAAGAGTGGGGGGGAAAAAATAAAACCTTTGTTTTGTTACCAAGATGCCATTGAACAGAAAGTGCTGTAATTTCACTCGGTGTGTCTTTGCTCGCAGGTAAATGCCAGGCTCCCTGTGGGCACACCTGACTACATGGCACCAGAGATGCTGACAGGGCTGGGAGGGGATGGCAAAGCCTCCTATGGCCCTGAGTGTGACTGGTGGTCCCTTGGAGTCATTGCCTATGAAATGATCTATGGGAGGTCTCCCTTCACTGAAGGCACTTCAGCAAAGACTTTCAATAACATCATGAACTTCCAGGTAGAGAAATCTTCCCTGTTCTCAAGTAAAAAAGGCTGTTTTTCTCAGCTTTACATAAAAGTTTATGGATGTCTCTTACTTTGTCATAAAATATTTGGAATATGTGCACTGTGCTGTATTTATTATAGGTATTATAGGTGTCAAGTTATTTTTTGTAACAGGTGTCATCATTCCCAATTCAAAAATCCTGTGACCCACCCTTTGGAAGTTTGTGAGAATTTTCTGGGGAAATGTCTTGTTTTACTCTAACATTTGTGTGTGCCATTGGCCATTGTTCAGCATAAGATGCTGACCTGGGATACCATTTGCCTGGGTGGGAATGGTTGTTCCTGTGTTCTTATCTTTACTGCAGTAAATGCATATAAAAGCCTACTTGGATAAAATGCACCAGGCTTTTATTTGTGTGCTATAAATATTCATCCTTTGTACCTGACATATCTCAGAATAATGAAACTTAATCTTCCTGTTCTGAGCCTGTTTTCCTACTGAGTAGAAATCCATTTCTTTCTAATGCAGAGATTTCTGAAGTTCCCAGAGGATGTGAAAGTTAGCAGTGACTTTCTTGACCTGATCCAGAGCCTGCTCTGTGGGCAGAAGGAAAGGCTGGGTTATGAGGATCTTTGCTGCCATCCATTTTTTTCTAAAATTGACTGGAACAATATCCGTAATTGTAAGTAGAATAAAATAGTATTTATAAACAATTTCTGGGTTTTTTTGGTACTGGGAAAATTTGTACAGGAGTATTAAAGAGTGTTTGAGCTGAATTATTCCTAATGAAACAGGACTGGTTTCTGGAGCAGGTGTTTTTAACAAAACAGCTCATTTTAGGTTTTGCAAAGGCTATGTTAACATCTCAGGTAAAAATTGTAAGGTAGGAGGATGTTTTATTAAACTCCACATGAATTCCTGATGCAATTGCCATATTACTGCAGGCACTAGACGGGAAAATCAAAATGGTCCTTTCCATGTCCTTCTTCAGATTAAAAGGCATCAGTATTTTTTTTCAGGCCTTTCCCACTTCAGCTTGCTAAATTTTGGCTTCATCTTTTCTTGTTGTTATTGTATCTTCAGATTACTCTTTTGTAACTTGTGAACCAACTTTACTTAAGGTTGGTTTGTTTTTTGTAGTTCCAGTAGGTGATGAAATGTCTGTGGCCATAAGGGCCGTTGGAGCTTTTTGTCAAAGTCAATGGGGATAATGTATTACTGCTTTTTTTTTTGGTGAAAAATCTGTTCATTCAACCAGGAATAGAATAAAACCAGTGAACCAGATAATTCTCTATGCAGAAAACTGTTTATAATCCAAGCAAGCAATGGAATTTGGTATTTGGAAGTACTGAGGCACCAGCTCCATGGCAAAAGCAAATACTTCACAGTTCATCAGTGATCTCTGTATGGGGATCTGCTTGTGTTGGAGAGTATTTTAAATTATTTGGACTGTAAGATTATCTGGGCGAGCTACATGTCTGCCTTATGTTTTTTGTCAAATATGCTGTAAGGGAATGATTCTGCTCCATTTTCCATGATAAATTGCTAAGCCAGTGCTTCTACTTTTGATGACTATCTCAGCACTTCAGCTGTCAGCTCCACAGACTGTTTGCTCACTTTTCTGTCGATTCATTAATTTTGAACTTGTGGAGCTGCTCTTCTGTTAAATTCCATTGTTTCTGCCCTTTGAGAGCCATTGAGCCTCGAGCCCTTTTCATCACTTTAGCATACATTTCCCACTGCTCTCTGCCTTCTCTCCCTAGAGCCCTGCCTAAGCCACCAGTTTCTGTTCCTGAATTTAGTGTTGCATTTATATCATGTTGCCTCAGATATAGAGAGAAGAATGACATGTGAGCATATGTTCTGGTGTTTCCTTGGCAATTGCCTGTCTGGTATTCACACAGCTGCAGGAGTTAATGGAGAGTTTTGCCAATGTGTGTGACAGCAGTGATGCTGATGGACAAGCCACCAGGCAGCCCTGGTGTGGTTTTAATGTTGGAATAATCATTTGGGATTTAAAAAAAATCCCATTTCTGTCTGCAGCTGGCCAGCGGATTGCATCACCATTCCCTGTAATATCCACACCTACCTACTGGGAGGTTTCCTGCAGTTTTGACCCCTCATTTTGTTGTTATACCTCATACTTGATAAGCCCCCACTGTAACTGGCACAAAACACAGCAGTGGCTGTGCTTCCAGCAGCAGATTCAATGGATCACCTATTGCTTTGCTCTCTGTAGTGGTTCTCCCTGTGCTGATTTTTCTGAGCAGTCTTTCTGTCATTCTGTTCAAAACCTGGGTCAGGTTTGACCTGGGCTATCTAAAAGCTAAAGGTTTCTTTCTAATCTTGACCTCTGCTGATAGAGAAATGGCAGCTTGAGAAGATGGGTGGTGGAAGAGGTCACAGGATTTAGATTTACATTAAAGAATCTCACTGCCCCAAGTTAGTCTGGTGAAAGACTTTAAGGTTATGGAGTGTTGGGTGATCCTAAAGCCAACTGAAGTGACTCTGATCCACAACTGTTGGACAAATTCTGTGTCAGTATAGTCAGACTTTCCTATAGTCTATAAGGGCAGTGATGTAATTTCTATTTCAGGCAAGGTAGGGAAAAAAATTGGTACCTTTGCCTTGCAGGTATTTAATTATCATGCTGAGAGCTCCAGGATAGCCATTCTTAATACACTGATTTTGGTTAAGAATGTGTCATTAAGGGGCTTTTCAGTGTTACACTTTGTTGTTATGGTAACCTATGAAACACTTGACTTTTTAGTAAACCCCTTTCCAAAAGATCATTGCCTCTAAAAAAAGCTCCCAACTTCCCTGGGTCCAAGTAATGTATTTGTAGAAGCAGCTCTTAAGTTACAGAAACAGAATCAAACAATTAAACCTAAATTCAGGTTTATCTGAATTTGTCTCAACAGGTGATTTTTCTCCTTTGTTGGAGTATTATACTGAAACACACAGAGATTCTGCTCTCTGTTGCTCTCTGCCTTTTTTCTGCTATTTAATTACTTCTAAAGCTTATTAAAAAAAACCCACCTGCAAACAGATACCATTGCACATTCTCCCCAAAAATAAAATAAACTAAAACTTTCAAAAGTTTGTGTTCACTCACTGAAGAATTTTCTGAAAGTATTTTGGGATTTATTTACCTGCAATAAGCATATTTCTGTCTGTTGTTCAGCTAAATGATCAGGTATTTCACTAGAAAGTTGATAACAGAACCATTTGAGTACCTAAGAAGTATCTAAAATCAGAGGTAGAGAATGGGGGAATGACATGAGTTACCAGCAACAAGGCTGCATTCTGTATACTTTTGGGAGTTTTTGGTTGTCTTTTGTTATTTGACATCCATAAACTGCATCAGCTTTTTAATTTGGAATCAAATATATGCTTGCTGAAGTCTTGCTGCGAGATGGTCAGAAAACTTTCATCTGTGTACAGCAGAAAAAACCTTTCATTTTAAGAATTGCTTTGTAATTACAGTCCAAGAGGTCTTGAAAAGGGAATGGCATATTTGGGCTTGCACATGGAAACTATATATATGAAAAGACAAGAGTTATTGTCTTGTGCAAACAGAAGAACTTGAGAAAGTATTAAAGACTGATTTTTAAACTGTTTTCTGCTGTTAAAGAGGCAGGACCCAAATCTCATTATTCATAAATCCAAGACACTTCTCCTTATGAACACCATGTTGTCATTCAGGATGTTAACAGTTACACATTGTGGTGTTTCATTTAAATTCTTGTCTTCAGAAAAATGTGTTGACTTGTTTCTTGAAGTGGGGATCACCTGCACTGCAGGTTGGAAATCACTTTTATTAATAGGAATGTATGTGTTGGATCATTGTCTTGTCTTTCATAACACTAAAGGTGTTAAGATAATATTGTAATGATAGGTTAGAACTAGCACAGTGCATTTTTTATGAGTAGTCTTACCAAAAATTTCCTTTAGTTTCATCATTGGGATTGTCTCTTTTTTCTTTCATAACACTTTCTCAAATGGGTCTGTTAGAGCCTGAGGAAGAGGAAAGCCTAACCTATTTAAAAAGGCTGTGTGGATGCTTTTCCTCAGAAAGCATTTATAGATCACCTTGCAGATCAAGAAGAGACACATTTTTATCCTTAAGAAACATTCTGTATTGCCTTTCAGTTTCCTGTTTCAGTTGAGTCTTTCACTGTCCCAGGGGAAATGCAGTCTCTCTTTTCTGAATTTGCATGAAAATATTTTGAAAGGATGGAAAGACCTGGTTAAGGCAATGTTCTTTGTACCAGTCATAAATACACACACTGAGGCAGAGTTTAAAAAAAAAGGCTTTTTTCCATAAGAGATACTTTATCTAATCTTAATTATAAAGTGATTAAAGTACTGGAGTATGTGTGGTGGTTTTGGATTTTTCCTTTTTTCTTTTTCCTTTTTTCTTTTTCTTTTTTCTTTTTTTTCCCCTTAAAGTTAGCAACCTACAACACCCCCTTTTCCTCTGAAAGTCATTCTTTGGAACAGATGGAAGAGGGTTACATCCTTCCACAAGTGGGGATGTATCTAGGCAAGGAATTGGCTTTTTTAAAACATGCAGTTCTCCACAAGATACTTTAAATGGTAAACAGAACATGTACGTTGTTGTAACGTGTCGGGGACAAAAGGAGCTCTCTGTCCCCAACCAGTTTGTGAGAGCAGAAGCACTGGGTTTACTGGTTCTTGAGTAATACTTTGGGGTGAGCCTGAGAAAAGTGCAAGTTTGTCACCTTGTCAGAGGTGATGGTTTGGTGCTCACATTTATTTCTCAGAGGCTTCTCTTGACCTCTGCTGAAGGATCCTTCCCTTTAAAGAGGAAACTGATAAGCACATCAATGTATTTGCATTCACCAGTCTTCATCTTGCTCTGAAAATGCCATGGTTGTGTGACAGCTTTCTGATTTTAAACAAGAAATAATAACTTAGCTAGACATTATGCCATGGCAAAATTGCTTGTGTGTTTTAGACTACTCTGTTTTTCCTGTGTTAATTTGGACATCAGATAAAGGACTTAGTCTAAAGAATAATAAATCTATGAGGAAGCTACCATATAATTAGCAACATCAGACAGTGGATCTAGCTTTTTTTTCCCCTAAGTTATTCCCTCTTACCCCTAAGTGATATTTTTGTCCAACAGCTGAAACTTCTTCAGAAGTTCTGCTTCTCATTTTCAGCCACTGTTGACAAGTTCAGAACTACTTAACATCTAGAGGTGTTTTTGTCAAATGTTCCAAGTTTTCTCTTTAGTTGCTACTACTTCTTGATACAAATATTGTAACAAATTTGTACTGCAGAGTTGCAGAGATTTTGGACTGTTAGTCATGGTTTTTAGTGAATGCAAAATAGAGGGCAAAGGATTTTTTCATTATTTTTTAATCTAGTATTCACAATTTCTCTTCTTTGTTCTCATATTTTATTAAACATCAGAGGAAGCTGTAGTGTAAAACATTGTGCTCTTTAAACTAGTTTCCACCAGCCCCAAAGGGTTGCTCTGTCTCACATTCAGTTTTATCTTTGTGCATCCATTGTTCCCCCACTGAGTGCTTTTTCATCTTTTTATGTGCATGCATAGTTAAATAATATTTTCTTTTATGCATGTGGTTTGAGTAGCAATTCTTATTGTTGGTAAGAGGGACAACTTTCTTTTTAATTACAAGGCCTTGAAGATGACTCTTAAGATCTTCTTTGCTAATTTCTGGTGGGAAGTAAGTTTTTAGATGTGTCTTTCAGAGATGAGGTTATATCTGGCAGGCTCTGGGGAGGACAGAACAGGGTGCTTGTACCCTTATAAAAAGGCAGCTAAGTTGGTTTTTGCTACCTCTTTAAAAACATTCTAAACTTTTGCAGATGAAGAGTTTGCTGTTTTCTCTATTACTTTACCTCATAGACAGTATCTGCCTTCAAAAACAGTGTTAAAAATCCCACAGCAACCCTTCTGTGAGAGAAAGTGCAGAGTTCTTTCAGCAAAGGTCCTGAAACTAAAGAATACTGATCCTGAACTGATCCTTCTCTGCTGTGAATTAACTACAACTTTAGGCTTGTATTTGCAATTAATTTACAAATTGTTTTCTGTTACTTATCTGTTTTTAATCATTAAGAACATATGTAAGAGTAGCTGGACATCATCCTGATATTAAGTGATTTTTTTTTTAAGGAAATACATATTCCAATCAACAATCTATATTTCAAAGTTATGTTTATGTTGCATAAGTATCAGCATTATGTTATGTTTTTTATTATAACCAATTAAAGAGAAGAAATTAATAAATCTGTGATACTGACATACATTTTAAATGTTCTGGAGCTTGTAAATTCCAGTAGGCTGAAACTGCTTACTAGAGAACCTATTTAATTAGTGTATTTTCCTCATTTATCTCATTCTAATGCACTTGGAGCTACAGTACACGAGCAGCATCTGCTTCATGGAATTTCTTCTCACTTCCCTGCTCGGGAGCAGCCTCAGGATGGCTCTTCAGGGAGCTGCTACCAAAGCCCGCGCCTGTACTTGGGATTTGGCAGCTGACGGGGACAGATTCTTTATTTTGAATATTTTATTTTTTTGTCTATTAACGCTGGTCTGGTGGGTAGCTCCAGCGAGGAATGTTGAGTTCAAGGCGGGCAGTGAAGGCTGTGGCAGCCTAGAGGGAGCCAGAGCCTCCAGCCGTGACTCGCGGTGCCCCGGCACTGAGGGCGGCAGCGGCTGTCACGCCGCAGGCAGGCAGGGTTAACGCCGGCTCGGGAGCGGGGAGCCTGCACTGCAGGGGTTGCAATGTTTGTTCCCAGTCCTTCAATCCTCAGCAGCCCTTCAGCTACGGGAGATCCATACTGGATCCATGGTAACGGTTTTAGCACACGCCACTTCCATCAGCTGGTGACAATGGGCTGTTCTAGCTGCGGGCTGAGGAGCTGTCTCCCCTTTGCTGAGCTCAGAGTTGCAGTGAGTGGGGAGCCGAGTGATGAAATTAAATAAATAAATGTTAGGAAATGTGATTTAATGAGGTAGGGATTGCACAGCAGGGCTTCTGCATTCATTCCTTTCCCACACGTAGCCAAGCCAGCAGGTAGCTCGGGTGCTGCACAGCACCGACAAGAACTTGTCCTTTTGTTCCTCAGGTTAATTAAACTGAAGCAAGCACGAGAAAATCATCTGAAATTAAAACAACTGCTTAGCAAGTTAAGTGGTACCAATTTAGAAATTATAGTAAGAAATACATTGTAATTCCTGCTATTTATACCTCTCTTCAGAGCTGATTGTATCAGAGCCAGACTGCAGTGGTGTCCCGGCAAGAGTTCCAGATCTTAAGCAAGCTCGTTTAGAGAAATAAAATCAATCTTCTTTTCCTACAGACCACTGAGCTTTTAGTAGCTATAGTTTATTAGAACCTTCCAGGAGAAAGACCAGTTTGCTGTTGATTAGAAACCCATGCTGGGAAGATCCTTGTTAGTGTTAAAGGGTAAGATATATCCCTTAGCTGACTAGCACAAGATCAGGCGTCTTTCTCAGGTAGTGTCACTAATTGGACAGGTTGGAGACATTTTCCTTTTCAAGATGAATCAGAATTGACAGGCTGCTGGCTGTATTACAGTAATGATTTTCTTAGCCTGGTGCTTTGATTTTATTATTTATGTGTTTAAAAAACCCAACATCCTCACCTGAAAAAAACCCAAACCCAGAATCTCTAAGACCCAAGCTAAATCTCAGTTTGATCAGTGTGGGAGATGCTGTGCCTGCAGAGTGGTAGCCATGTTGGCAGCTCAGGGGTTAATCTCTTGTTGCTGTAATACGCTTTGAGAGCAGCAGCTCAGTCTGCTTGTGTTAGCAAGATTAAAAGCAGGAGCTGCAGTGCCATTGCAAGCACTGAATGAGTGGGACTGTTGCAGAGTGAACTGTAGCTGAATTTTATCTTTTCTTCTTGCTTTTTTTTCCACCAGCTCCTCCCCCCTTCGTTCCTACTCTCAAGTCTGATGATGACACCTCAAATTTTGATGAACCAGAGAAGAATTCGCGGGTTTTATCCTCTACGCGCCAGTTGAACCCAGCAGGATTCTCGGGGGAAGATTTGCCGTTTGTGGGGTTTTCATTCATCAAGGCTTTGGGGATACTCAGACCAGAGTAAGTAGGAATTATTGCTCAGGTGGATAGGACTGCTGGAAAAATGGGTAGGTTTGTTGCAGAGAGGATGGTGTGTGTGTGAGAGGGAAAGCTGTTTTAACTGACCTGTACTCTGCTGTAGGGAAGCTGCCAGATTTGGGCTTTATCTGTTGCTACTGTGTCTTGTGCATGTCCTACTGTTCTCTGATTATTTCTGGGATGAGGGGGAGGAAATGGGATAGAAAGATTCATTTTAAACCAGTTATTATTAAAACTGTAGTTCAAATAGTTTGAATTAGTTGTTGCTGTTTAGCAGGGAGCAGGAGGTGATTGCATTTCTGGTACTGCAGATCCCTGCAAGGAGGAGAATACTGAGGAGTTCCGAGATGGAAAAAGGGGATGCTGTTATTTTATTGGGTCACAGAGTGGGCACCAAGTGCTGGGAATGTGTAAGGCAGAATCAGTGATCCATAGAAAAGGAGTTCCACTAACCTGGGGATGTGCAGTGATGGGTCAGTGAGCAGGGAAGGAGCTGCATGGCAGCTGGCTCTGTGCTGCTGGGCCAAGTTAAATAGGAGGACTGGACATTGCTGTGCTGTGTGCTCAGACACTGGAGATTCAGATCAAATATGCAGTGGCCATGTGTGTGGGGGGATGTAAAGACCTCAGAGAAATGATTTTCAATGGAAAGAAAACATGATTTCCAAGAGAAGGGAGTCAGAGAAAAAGAAGAATACAAGTAGTCTGATATAAACCATTTGGTGTGGTGGGTGGTTGGTTTCTGATGACAGAGCTGTTGAAAAAGTATTAGTGCAGTGTGTTAAGTTGGGAAGTCCTTAGCTCAGGACCAGGAGGCCTCTCAGGAACGCAGTGGCTTTGGCTGGGTTAGTGACTCAATGCACTGTGTTTTCATGTCAACCCTCATTCCCTGCTGCTGGTTTGCTCCCTTCTGGGACTTCATTGTCAATCTGTCTTAATTGAGTTTCATTTTATGTCATATTGGTGATAGCTGCTCTGCAGTAAGCTTGTCACCGAATTTGGTGATACTGTTGACATCTTTGATCTTGCTCACACTGTGAATCAAGGTTATATGATGGTTATGCCAGAAATAAAAGGGGAATTTTGCCTTTCCCTCCTCAGCAGAGTTGCTTTTATGGCAAAAGAGGAAGGAAGGGAGAGGATATAAAACCCCAGAAAGTGTTCTTTTGGTGAAATAATCTAATATTGTTAGCAGGATAGAATGTTAGATCTGTAGATACCTGGGGTTAAAAATCCATCTTAATTTATGAGTGCGATAACTTGGGCTGTTCTCTTGTCTGCCTGGAGAGCTGCAATCCAGGTACCAGGTCTGTGTGGCCATTCAGGTGACAGTCAGGAAAGCCTCAACAGTGACCATATATGTGTGGTACAAACATGTATGTGATTGGGCCCAGGACTGGAACTGAAGAGGAGCATGGGGTGAAGTCTCAGAACAGTGGTGTAACTGAGCTGGAGCAGATGCACTGAGGGGCTTTCTCTGTGGAGCTGCTACCAAAAATGCATATGGAAGTTACATTTGAATTTTGGGAATAGGTGAGAAGAGGTATAACAAATGAATCTAGAGATTAACGTCCTCTGCAGGAATTTTGACTGAAATAAAATTTCTGTTTGGTGTGGCCTGTGTTTTCTTAAACTGGAACAGAAAATCATCTTATATATAATTTTCTCCTGAATAATAATAGTTTCTTTTTCTTGAGTGAGATCTCGATAAATGCACTTATTTTTAGCAGTAAATACTTGCCTTGTGTTCTAAGGTAATTTAAGTATGGCAAAGCCCTTATGGAGACTTTAAAATACCTGTATTTAAAAAATGCAGTGATTAGTTTATTCTCAATACCACTGCAAATGGGTCACAAAGATAAATCCTTACTTATAAAATATTGTCTGGTGTGTGTTTTACTTGAGGAAACAGAATACTGTGTGTCTGCATTGCCCTGAAAATCAAATTCTTAGATGATGAATAATAAAGTGTGGAGGGGGTTTATCTGCTGTGAATCTTGGGATGCCTTCTCTGGAAGGTCCTAAGTCATGAAGTTTATCAGTCCAGAATTTTTTTAAAAAAACCTTTTCCTGTGAAAGTCTCTCCTTGTGGTTGCTAAGTGATGCAGATCTATTTTCCTGTCTGCAGCACGAACCCTCTAGTGCTGCTTACTGTAAGGCCAGGCAACTGCAGAGTGCTGGTGACGAGCTCCTTGAAACTTTCAGCACTTTCAGAGACTCTGAAGGTCAGGGTTATCCTTTGCCCTTGTCCACTGGACAGTAAGATTCTGGGTATTTGGGTATTTCAAATACTTCAGAGAAAAGGCAGCTAAAAAAGGACAGAAGAAGGAAAACAGAAGTTCTCTCTTCCACTCTCCCAATGACTTTGGGCTAGAAGGGTTTTCCTTCTTTAAGTCACTTAGACCTGTTGCCAGAAATGACACGGTTGGTGTGTGGTTCAGAAGGGTCCATTGGATTACAGTGCTCTGTCTGCTGCCCCATACCATGAGATTTGAGAGGAATTTGTGTTCCTCTAACAAATGTGAGACTTATCAAAAATGCAAAAGACACAGCAATAATGTGTCATCGGAAGCAATCAGGAGAAATCAAGGGCATTGTTGAAGTTGTGGGCTGCTTAAAGTGTTCCAGCTAAATCTGCTCTTAGGAGAGCTGGGCTGAGGCTGCAGAGAAGGACCAGCTAACTCCTTCTGTCATCATGGCCTCTGAATTCTGGATGTGGGGGAGAAAAGCCTGTCTGGCTGCAAATCTGGCTGCTGGTTTGGCTGCAAGCGTGTGACTGTGACAAGATAAGAGGCAACCAAGAGTTTAATTCCATTAAAAGCCAGCCCCACCTTACTTCCTGTCCCTAACCATGGCTGATCTCCAGTGCTTAGAACAAGTGACAGAAACCCTTAGCTGCCAAAAATATGCATCAAGTGGTGGAAGAAAATTGTTCTTGTCTTTTGTAGGTGACTAGAAGAAAACATAAGATAAATATGTTATAAATCCAGGGCTAACCAAGTATACCAAACTGCCTAATAAAAATAAATACCTAATAAAATTAGTGCTGAATAAAAATAAAGACCAAATAAAATATATCAAAATACCTAATAAAAAAATAAGTGCCTAATTAAAAATAGTTTATTATGCAGAATTTTGCCTGTCTATGTTCTCTCTCTAAGGTCCTAAGAAATGGTGTTTTCTCAAGATTTCTGGGGTTTTGTTTTCTGGGTTTTTTTTGGGTTACTGGGGTTGAGGTTTTTTTAATTAAAAAATTTGGTATGGATTCGTGACTGTCATTATAAAATACTGAGTTAAAATGGGCCATTCCTGCAAAAAGAAGGATTTCTACTGATTTCTTCCAACAGTTTGTTGGGTTCTGGTAAGCTCTTTCACCAAAGATAGATGAAAGAGGAAGCACAGGATGAGCATACCAAAAATATGCTTTGCTTCAGCAAGCTCTATTCACAGATTGATGGTATCACTGTTTGTTTTTGGTTGGTTTTTTTTAGGCCTGAGCAAGCATTTACGAGGGGGTGGAAGGTACAGATGAGTATAATGCTAAAAAGAATAGAGCATGAGGGATGGGGGATGAGATTATCAGCATGTTGTGTGGGGGCCAGGATTAGGACAGATGGTGCCCATCCTTGTGAGAAGGAAGCACAGGTGAGTTGGGGGTTTAGGACAGTGGCAGAAAAGGACACAGGAAGTTACAAAGTGGGATGGGATGCACAAGTTGGACACCAAGAATCAGCTTGGAGCTTTTCCCATGGCAATGCTTTCTTCTTCATCTCAGCCACATTAGGACTGGAGGAGCTTTTACACAAGCAGCCCCATTTCTGCTCGTTCTGCTGGTTGAGGCTGCTGCTGATGTAGCTGTGAAATCACTAGTCAGCTCTAAGTTAACTTGGCTTTTAGTCATGCAGGCTCTGCTTCTCTGGAAAGTAAATTGGCACAGCCAGTGCTAGGAGGGCTTGGTACTCTAGACTTGGATTTGGGTTTTTTTTTTAATATTGCCTTTTTTTTTTGTTGATGGAGCTGGTTACCTTTTGTTAATCATTTTTTTCACACTTGAGAGGAAACAGCAGAAACTGCTCTGTTGTGCTAAGAGAATTGATCCAGATGCAGCAGTTAATTAAATGAAATACTCTGAGATGGTCCCATCCTGAATGATAGCTTTACATCATAGCTTTTGATGTTGGATTGTGTGGGTTTAATTTCTGCAATGATGCTGACTGAGGAAGAACATAAGTGCCCCAGAAATGTGGGTATTTTCCACCTTGTCATGCTCTGTTGAGAGCTTCTATCACCATGACAAGGCTTATTAGATTAGCCAGTATTCCATTTCTCTTGATTTCCTCTGTCTGCCCCTTTCTGATACTTTGAAGGTTGTATGGATGTTCAGGAAGTTGTTCTAATACAATTTGTACACAGGAAAGAATTACTGGGAGAGCATGTCTCCTAAAAACTGTGTGTCCAGTGCTAACTGACAGGCAGCTTCCCTTGGGGATCAGATGTACAGTTTCCATGGCAGGAAAATCACCGTGTCACCAGCGCGTATATTTTTAAGGAATTTCTTCCTCACTTTGGACAGGGATGGGGAAGAAAGATTGGAGTTGTGTCTGCAGCCTTGTCTCCTGTTACAAAGCCAACCCCAGCCCTGAGGAGCAGCTCCCTCTGCAGTCTCCTCATGAAATCCAAGCTTGGGCAATCTCCTGTGCCCTTCCCATCCCATCCCACCCGAACCTTTTGCAGAACTCCACATTTCCTTCCCTGAATCCCTCCTGTTCCTGCCTGCCTTGCAGTGCCTGGGGATGCTCTCAGCTGGTTCACCATGAGAAGTTTCTGAAATGCAAAATGGTGCCTGTAATATTAGGCTCTGATTCTTTTAATAGCAAAATAAAATAAACAAGCAAAAATGACAAATAAAATGAGCTCCTTTGGGGAGGTGGAATAGAAGGCACAAATAACTCCAGCCAGTTCTCACAGAGCTGGTTTTTTCTTAGGTAATGCCTCAGATCTGAAAAGAATAGAAGTAAAAAAGTGATGGTTAAGGTTGAAACTATAATAGTAAAAAAAGATTGCTTTAGCCAATACAGTTCAGACCTGTAAAACTAAATTTTTATTAAAAGAAGATTTTCAGATTTGTCTCAGTACATATTTGCAGCTATTTACATATATTTGATTAACATTTGAAAGCAGATTCCTTAGTGTCTTTTTTAGCTAATGTGAGCTTTAATTTGTATTTTTAGACTGCTTTTCTCAACTATTCATTTTTAGCCTTGTTTGTACACCCAGCTGTTATGGGATTTAATATGCATCTTTCTCAGATGGTTGCTTTTTCTCTGTAGGAGTATAGACACGCTTTATAAATTGATTTTTAAATATGGTAATTTGACGGATCAGATTGATTGGACCAGGGCTAAAGGAATGCTGTATAGAAGCATTAATTTTAAACTTTTTTTTAGTAAGTCCTGATCATATCTCTATCATTGACATGCAGGATTCTTTTTTTCTAAGTTTTTCCATATCAGGTTTCTGAAGAGATATATTAATACCTGACCTTTCAAGGCAGCATTGGTGGATTTTGCTGTGTTTGTTTGCTGATATTAAACCAGCCTTTCCTAATCACTGCTGGAGGTGCTGGTGCTGAAGATCTGTTTGATCCAGAAATGTTGCTGCATTTTTGTAAAAATCCATGTATATCTTTCTGTGCCTCTGCTGCATATCCAGTTGGATTAAGGAGTAGATTTTTCCTCAGAAAATGGTGGTGATGGAATGAAACTTTCCTTGGTGTTGAGAGGAGCCTGTGCTGCTGTGTGTGGGTGTCTGGCTCTGTGCAGAGAGCTGCTCAAAGCTCCTTTCTCTCCGTGGGGATAACTGGCTGCACACCAAACTGTGGCCAGGAGAAGCAGAAAGCAACGTGTGGGCAGCCTGTGTGATCTTTTATTAGCACCTTCATTGTACTGCTGCTTTTCATCTATCACTTAACACTGCTTCCATCATTAACTGCTCCAGTCTCTAGTCTGAATCATTTTATGCAAGGGAGAATGTGATTTTTAAAATTGTGTTTTGATGTGTGTACTTAATTTTTTGGTTGCAGGTTGCATATTTAAGGCTTTGCAAAGCACTAAAAATATGCTCCTAAACATCAGGTGGCTTCCTATCCTCTTCTAAAATAAATTTAGACTAACAGGAATGGCAAACTCCTTAAATGCTGAGTCCCAATTAGACAGAAAGCTTAAGAACAAGTAAATATTTTCCCCTGGCTTCTGAAGTCAGATTGTTTTGAACCGTGCAGTTGTGTCTCAGGAAAAAAAGATTACTTCTAAGTGGAACTCTGAAGTTCTGCAGTGTGACTAATCATATTGATATTGATTGGGTTTGTAGGGATCATATGAATTGGGTTAGGGAAGTTTCAATTTTGATTCACAGAATGTAACTAAGGATATTAAACTCTTCTTCCTGTGGTGCAGATTATGACATGTTGAAGTTTGTAGGGCTTTTATACTTGGATGATAATTTAAAAACCTGTTTAAAAATAAAGTACCAAATAAAAAGCATTTCTCTGAAAATTTGTTATCTTTCCAAATGGTTATGTTGACTTTATGCTCTGTTTTTGTTGCACCTATAAATCCCTACAAATCATGCAAAACTGCTGCTGTGATTTATTGTTTTGCACTTTGACACAGCCACTGATGGAAAATATGAATATTGTAACTAGAAGTACACGTGGATTATTTAATAATGGTGTACTGTCATTAGCTTTTATGGTACCTTTGATCTGCAATGATGGCTGTTAGGCTGTGATTGCTGCACAATCACATTTCTTTTATCCTGGAATAAGTAAGTACCCAATGACTTTACAGGGGTTGCATAAATCAGATTTCTGTACCTTTTACCCATATTCATGTGCTGTTTGGCTTTGCTCTTTTAGATCTGTTTTTTCAAGTGTGGATTCCCCAGCCAAGGTCAGCTCCATGGAAAAGACACTTCTTCTCAAGAGCAAAGAGCTCCAAGACGCGCAGGACAAGTGTCACAAGGTATTTATTCATGCGATTGGCCACACCCATTGCTCCAGGAATCTGCAACCACTGTATGTCCGGGGATCTGTCAGATGCTGCTGATCATCCAGACTCGTGGTGGGCAAAGTGCTTTTCCTTCAGAGAGGTGGCTTCCTGTCCAGTACAAAGGGAGATGAATTTAGGCCATGCTGTTGCTGTAGATACTTTTAACTTAACAAGAAGCGGCTCTGGATTTTAAACAGTGCTTTTGTCAGCGTGCCACAGACGACTGCTGCTTCCTGCAGGCCCTGCCTCTTCATCAGCCACACATTACAGCAGTACTGTTCTGAGGGCTCTTCCTCACTCATCAGCTCCTGCTTATATAACTGTTGTCACGTCACTGCTTTATGGTGAACGTCTTGTAACAGTTGCTGTGCTCCAATAAAGGGAACCTGGTGGAGTCTTTTAACACTTACTGCTTGTTTTGAGACTTTTATGAGAGTTCCATTACTTTTCTCCCTGCTCGGTTCTGGATTTGACCATTTGCTCCTGACAAGGAGATGGGGGGAAACCATCTTCTGGTCCAGCATGGATTTGGGATAAGGTTAAAGTGACCCATCTCTGCAAGTCAGGTGAAAAATGATTGTGTCTTCTTTGCTAACTGGGGTTCGAAGAATGACTGAATATGAACAAGCAGCTTGAATGAATGGGGTGACTTAGACTTACTACTTTGTCCTTAAGAAGAACTGTGCATTCCTGGAGCAGAGACAATGGTATCGGAATTTAAACACCATTTGGAGAAACATAGCTAGAAGTCTCTTGGAGACAAATTCCTTGCAAAGAGAGCTCTGAAAGTAGCAGTTAACAAAGCTTTTGAAGCCCTCCTTTATAACCTCTTGATATTTATTGCAGATGGAGCAGGAAATGACGCGGTTGCACCGGAGAGTGTCAGAGGTGGAGGCTGTACTTAGCCAAAAGGAGGTGGAACTGAAAGCCTCTGAGACCCAGCGATCCCTCCTGGAGCAGGACCTGGCCACCTATATCACAGAATGCAGTGTGAGCCCTTACCCCAGTCCTTTCAGCTCTGAAGGCCTGAAATCTGGTGGTCTTTGTCTTTCTCTTCCATCATGCTTTCAGTGGGGTACTTGATGGAGAGAAAATACTATGTGAGAGGATATCTGTTGAACATGGAGCCCTGAAGTGTTTGCACAAGCTTGATTGGTAGTTTTATTCAGATGTTGTTTCATGGTCATGTGCTTAGATCATGCAGGAGTGACTACTGTCCTGGTCTTGCTGAAACTCTTTGTGATGTTTGTCTCACTGGCTGTGCTAGAACATGCCTGGTTTGTGCTTCTGGAAGGTTTCTTAGCTGGAAGAGGATGGGGCCTAATCAGAGCCTAGACAGAAATCTTCAAGAACAAATAGGATTAGGAAGCAGTGGTGTTGCCTCCATCTGTGGTGTCCTGAGTTCAGACCCATCCTGTTCCCCAGCACAGTGTCAGGGAAGATCTAGGGCAGGTGCTATTTTTCAGGTAGAATATAAAAATGAGGCTGTAAAGCCATGTCTTCAGAGATCATTTTTCATGAGAGCTGGAATGTCTGCCCAGTTGTCACTGGCAATATTCCAGTGAGGATATTTTCATTCTAGTTGATAGTCTCTGTATTTTCAGTTAGATACACAATTATGTTTCCTCTCTTGTACCAAGAGCAAAAAGGCAGCTAATACTCTGTTCCAGAGAATTGAAAACCATTTCTGATGTCTTGGTTTGTTGGGAAGGACATCTTAAAATGGGGCCAAGTGATTTTCCTATACTGAATGCTACTAGGCAAAGGAAGAAAATTCAGTTTGTATCTTCCTGTTGATGAATAACACTCAGTTAATAGGAGCACCACTCCACTGGTGACTCCAAATTTGGAGGTAAGGCATGTGGTGAGATACACTCAGCTCTTCTGTTCCTTACAGAAATTTAACAATGATTAAAGCATTTGACTCACTTAACAGCAACAAGAAAAATGTAAGTAACATGAAGTTGAAGGATTGTATCTAGGTTGTGAATTAATAGTGCTGGATAAAATATAGATAAATGCTGTCAATAATGGATGCCTTTTGTGATCTGTGTTTGGTTTTTGTCTCTAAACCTGATGTGAGGAAGTGGAGATTTGAACGAAGATTTAAGTTGAGTAAACAGTGTTTGTAAAATGGGCTGCTTCTGTTCAGATAGGAGCAGCCCTGGCCATGAATTTCATTAGGATTCCATCATTGGTGCCTCCATTTTTCTGACGCCTCACTGCAGTCAAGGAGGCATTTGTGTAACTAAAGATCTTCATTATACAACCATTTGAGAAACCAAAGCCTATGTATTGAACATTTTGCTTTCTGCAGAGCTTAAAGCGCAGCCTGGAGCAGGCACGGATGGAGGTGTCTCAGGAAGATGATAAGGCACTGCAGCTACTTCATGATATCAGAGAGCAAAGCCGAAAACTGCAAGAGATCAAAGAACAGGTATTCCTGCTTCTTTGGGGAGCAGAGTGGCTGCCCACAAATAGGCATTCTTGGCACATCCTAGCTCTGGTGCCAGGATTGCGCTCGGTGTTGATAGGCTGTGATAACTCCCAAGCTGTGTGATTTCACAGGGGTTCCTGAACAATACAGCAAGCTGCAAAATTCCACTTGTGTGTTTTGCAAGTAAGCACAAACTCCAGACTTCACCGTTCTCTTTTCCTAGTCCTGAAAGTACTTCATCTATACAATCAGTTTAGGAGAAAGTTCCAATGCTTTAGTGACATGCTGCAGTAGAAATGACCTATCCATTTTAAATGTCACAAGTTAATGAATATTCACCTGGGAGAGAGCTGAGCTAACCTGAATTGTGTTGGTCTTTTTAAAAATTTTTCTTCTTTATCTTACTGTTTAAAATGCTTAATTGCGTTTCAAAATAGAATGTGTATTGCCTATTTTTTTCCTGATTTGATCTGTTTGCAAAGTAGAAATTAATAATTTTCTTTTCCACCCAAAGAATGTTGAAAGTTCACTAATTCACATAGTTGCCCTTAAGTAAAAAAAGGTCAAAATTAAATGAAAACATTGTGACAAATGTGGCCATTGCAAGGGAGAACCCACTCCGTTTTATGAATTAACAGCAACATACTGCATTGAGAAAAAGGAACTGAAATTTGCTATAGCATTCAAACAATTCTTTGTAATTATCTGTTGGTTTTCATCTTCAAAGCACTTTACAAACATTAACTGACTCATTTCAAAGTCTCTGAGACAAGGAAGCCCTGAAACCTTGGTAATAATTCTGCAGACATGAGTAGCTCTTATATAAAAAGTAATGAAATGCAAACCCAACCCTCTGGATGTAGCTGTCCTCCACAGACTTCCCCAGCATTCTTCTGGGTGGTTGTTTTATGTAATACAAGGGATCTAAAGCTCCCTGCTCTCTCTTCTGGTGCTTTGCTAGCAAAGTTGCTTTAAATGCTGAAACGGGGAACATTTTTGATTTTAAATATCCACAGATTCTTTAGCAGTACAGTCAAATGTAACAGAGGAAACATAATGCAAGTAATTTTTAATCAAACACTTTGTCCCAGAATCTCTTAATTTGGCTTGTGAAGATTCACAATGACATAAAGAGGCTGCTTAGTTCAACAAATGAGTCCTGCAGACTTTCATGTCTGTGGTGGCCTTCTGAGCTCCCTGAAACACGTGTGCAAGAACCTTGCAACCAAAAATGCTGAGAGATTTGTGCTGACTCATGTCAGCAGGTGGATTTTGGCCATTAAAGACTTGGACCATAATTTTTAAGTCAGAGGGAACTGGGAGTTGGAAGAGCCCCTTAGAGCTTTGCTGTTGGAAACCTGAGGCTTGAGAGAGAATGAGTCAAATCAACAGCAAATCAGGATCTTCAAAACCCAATAATTAGGCATTTGATGTTTTCAGGGTGAGGCTGTAGGTTCAATTTAACCTCAGGTGCTTGGATAGAAGAGCATGGTGGGTTTGTGGGTTTTTTTGTTTGCTTGGGGTGTGTGTTTGGTTTTTGTTTTGTTTTGTTTTTTTGTTTTAACTAAACCTGTGCTCTGGTCGTTATTTGATGAAGAGCCGTACTAACAGACAAACTTGCAACAAATCAGAATCTGTATTTTTCTGAAAGCCTCACTCATCTGTGTAGTTCCCTGATGTGATTTGCTTCAGATATATGCCCTGAGCTTGTCTAGTAATCTGTGCTTAAATATCTCTTGGTATTTTAGAACTCTGAGCAATGCATATCCCGGAGGATTGTTCTGTGTTGCCTTGAGTGCTGTGGCCTGTTCCTCTGATCTATCTCGGGGCTTATTCAAAGACAATCTTGCAAATGTGATGAAACAAGAAAACCTGAAATATTACTAATTATCTCCTCTTCTTTCTTCTTTTCTCCCTCCCCATTTTCCTCCCTTCCCAAATGCTCATTGTAACAGTGGCAACTATTGTCATACCTTTAATTCTTTGGTCAAGTGTTCGCTGATATAAAAGCCCAGTATTTTAGGTAGTCTAAACAAATTATGATTTCTGAGCAGAACATTTATTCTTTCAAACCATTCTGCCTTTTTTGTTCACAGATGTATTTGTATAAAAAGAATATTTGAGTTAACACATGCTTAGTTATTAGGAAAAAAGATCTAATTTTTTTCCAGCAAGAAAATAAGATTATCCTTGCATAGGACACAAACTGGGAAGAGTAGGTCCCTGTCTGGCTTACGAAGTGGAGAACCAGTTTTGGGATTACAAGCCAAGGAGCCATTCTTTGCTCCCTGTAAGGACAGTGAAGCAATCTGCTAAAGGCCTGGCTTCTTTCACTGTCTGCACAAGCTCTCCGTGCTGGAGGAGGAGGGGCTGCCATCAGGGTCAGTGCTCACAGGCTCTCACCCAGCTGAAGGCGCTGCCAGTCTGGAGGGAGCGATGACAAACCTGCTTCTGTCACGAGACAGTTACTCTTCTCAATATGGGGGTAGTCAGGCATACTGTAAGATATTAAAATGGAAAGAGAGATAGACTCCCCCACTGTCAGTCCTTCACAATCTTTGTTCCTAACTCTTGATGTGCATGTTTTCTACTTGTTCTCAGCTTCGTAAGAAATACTTCAGTTTTGGAGAGGGATTTTTTTGGTTTTTTTTTTTTCTTTAGAATAATTTCATGAAATGCATACTTGCAGGACTTAATAAATGCTAAACATAATTAAATTCTTGTCTTTCAGTGAAGATGTGAAGCAATCTCTCAAGCTAGTCTCAGTTTGAGTTCCCAGTCTCATTGAGAGAGTCAATTCAAATGTTCTTTTCTTCTCCCACCTTCCCCTTCCAAATGCCCTGTCTTGTAGTCTCCTACATGGGGAATCTTTATTTCTCCTTGTATAGGCAAATATCTTCCATGAGCAATGTGAGTTTTAGATAGTTTTTCTAAGATAATGTTTGATTTTAGGTTGTCTCCCATACTGAGCAATGTGATTCTTTTTATCTCTGTCAAGAGAAATCCGATGGCTGCAAGCCACAGTGTGCTACCCCTCTGCTTCTCCTTCTTTCCTTTTACCCAAGCTGTGCAGATCTGTGATAACTGTCATGTTATCAGCCTGAGAAAATAGATCTTGAGGGAGCATCTGGGCATTTAGTAGAGACACCAACTCAAAGGCACATTTCTGTTTCAGAAATTAGAAATGTAAGTAATTTTTATCATTTGTATGTAGATGTATTTATGTGTTCCTGCACTCTCAAAAAGTCAATGTTTTGATTTGGAGGTATTGAGTTGAAAGTGGCAAGACTCAAACCAGAACACCATGATTTTAGTTATTTTAGTTAGTTTTTACTATTTTATTTTGTACTTTACCTTCCCTCTACGTACTCTTAAGTGCATCTCTTGCCTGCAGTCAGTATTCTGGAATCTGCTGCTCCAAGCATTTCCCCTGTTGCCTCTAACCTGTAACCCCTTCTCCTTCCCTTGCACCCCAACCACAGGAATACCAAGCTCAGGTGGAAGAGATGAGGCTGATGATGAACCAGCTGGAGGAGGATCTGATCTCGGCCCGCAGGCGCAGCGATCTCTACGAGTCGGAGCTGAGGGAGTCCCGCCTGGCAGCCGAGGAGTTCAAACGCAAAGCTGCCGAGTGCCACAACAAACTGCAAAAGGTAGTTTAGGCTCCATGGGTGTGAAGGTCCGCCTGACATGAACGGGTGATGAATGATTTTTGAGTGCAAAAATAACCAACATAGGCACAGGGGTTTTGCAGCAGCAAATCAACAAGATGCAATTTATTGATAATAACTACAGCTAAATATGAGTTTGGTTAGAGGATCTGGGGAAGAGGAGGATAGGATAAGGAAAAAGGAAGGAAAGAAGGTTAGGGAATTGGGGTATAGCTACCAAGACGTGATGCCTTCGGGGTCCCGCCGCCGATGCTCGCTGGTACACGTCTTGGGGAGACTCGGAGAGGCAGTCGAACCGAACCCCAGATATACTGTTCTTGGTTGGGGGAAGGGTGGCCGAAATTAGGTTTCCATGGAGGGGAAAAGTCCATTGTTTTCATGGCCGAATGCTCCCAGGTACGTTTACTCTGGGCAGGTTCTCCCCCTTCCCTGAGTTGGGAGGGGGTGCAGTCCCAGTCTCTGGAAAGAGGTTGCCAGAGGGGTGCCATGGGGGTGCCAATAGGGTGCCAGAGGGGTTCTTGGTTCTTTGATGAGGGGATTCGCATCTCTGTTGGTCCGTCACGGTGGTTGAAGACAGGCAAGAGGGGTCTTCTCTTGGAGCAGGGGGGAGCCACCCCAGAGCTCAGTCCAGCCAGGCCTGAAGTTTGGAAGAAAGTCCAGTTCCATTGTTCAGAACAGGGCAGCATGCCCCCTTCGAGTACAGCATGGCATGTTCTGCAGACACCATCTGTAAACACACTAAATACACATGAGACTTTCTTTCCCAACTGGCTCAACAGTTTTTAACCTTTTGGTGGTCCTTTTCTCATGACAATTGTGAGGCAAAAACTGAAGGCTTTCCGGATGGACTTCCACAGTGGGAGAGGGGGCTGAGGCTTGCTGCAGTATCCAGTGCTGCTTGACACATGCACACACAAGTTGTGGGTGTGCCCTTCAAAGATTAGCAGGGTTCCTACAACTAACACAACATGTTTTGTATGATGTGATTTCTACTTTGTGTACTGCTGGTGTTTAAATTGCATGAGGTGATGACTGGATAGAAGCCTAGCTTTTCCTGAGGTTTTCATATATTTTATATTTAAGTTACAGGTTAAAGATCAAGGAAAAAATGAGGCAGGAGAGTTGTATTCCAAACTGGAAAAGGTATGTTACTTCAGTGTTCTAGATTTTTCTTCCTGGGTCTTTCATGTTTTGCACAGAAACCAAACTGTGGCTACTCAGTGGCATGCATGGCCTCACAGCCCCCACCTCCTTTCATTTTATGTTTTAAGACATCTTGGTGTGATTCACTGTTCTCTTTTATTTGATCTAAAGCTGTCTCTGGATAACCTGTTCTTAATGGATTGTGTTGAGGAGCCGGGCAAAGACAGGCTGTTATGTGTCATCCAAGTTTGGAGTCAGGCTGGGGCTACATCAGGGTTTGCTTTACTCAGAAGGAACAGCAGAGTGAAAAACAAAAAGAATTCTGTGTTCGCACACTGAACAATCTTCTTGGTAACTAAAACATTAAATCAACTGGAAGTTAGCAAAATGGGAGTGGATTTGCCAAGGGGTGTTTTGGTGTGTTGGGATTACAGGGGGAAACCAAGATTTTTGGGAAGCGAATTAAAACAAATATGGTATCATAAGCAAAGAGCATTTTCTCCTCTTTGGTTTTGACTCTTTCCCTCCATCTTTTTATCTAACTATAGATCAATACAGAGCAGCAAGCCAAAATCCAGGAGCTGCAGGAAAAGCTGACAAAGGTAACGACTGGGTGGTGAAAGTGGATTTTTCACAAGATTTCCCAGTGAAACCTTAATGAAGAGGAGGGATGCACTTTGTTTTACCCTCAAAAATAGAATTAGTCATAGCATGGGGGATGATAAGGAAAAGGGGGTGGGAACTGGTATCTGAAATCACTGGTGCTCTCAATATGCTTTTGGCTCTTGAGACATGTCAACAGTGCTTATTTTTACAAATGAAGCTGAGTCAGAACTGGAGTAGTGTAGAGAAATTCTCATTTAGAGGCCTGTTTGGGTATGCTCTGGACACTGCACAGGTCCCTTGTTTCTGAAGAAGGGTTCAGCTGCCTTTAGCTCACTAGTAAAACACATGCTGGACTTGGTTTAGTCTCCCAGTATAATCTGCTTTAATCACCTGACAGTTCAGTTCTTCCCAGGATCTTCACAGCAAAAATGTTGAATGATAAGGATTCACAGCAGAACTAAAACACCTTATCAATGTCTGCTGAAAGCAGTGCAGAATATCTAAGCTTTGTTGTCGTGGTCAGTCTGGCACCTCAGGTCTCACTGTTAGAACAGTGAGGGAACTTCTCTTATTGGAATCCTTCAGCAGGAAAGAAAGAGGTTGTCATAATAATCCCCTGACTGAGCTTTTCAAACTTGGCACCTGCTGAGAGAGGGCTATTTCAGGGGTTAATGATCATGAATATGGAGGCCAAAACTACATAGAAATAGTACTTCTAATATTTCAAAACATTCATGTTTTAATCCCCTGTATCCTTTTCTACCTGCATTAATGCCAAGGAATTACCTGTAGGCCAACAGCTTATTCTCCTTGTCCTTCAGTAAGAGTATCTTCTGAGTTCTTTTAAAGAACTTGGGCTGAATTTGGGATAGACTTACTTGACTCTATATACTGAAAGTTAACTTGCAAAATAGCAAGACAAATATGTGTATCCTAGATTTTAATTTTTTTTTTGTGAAATAGAAGTCAAAATTATGTTTTGGAAGTTAAAATTTGGACTCATGCACATGTTAATTTAAACTGTTAAACCAAAGTTCTGTAGTGATTTTATTGAGAATGTTGACCATCTTGAAGTTCTGAAACATTCATACACCAAATTTGTGTGTGTGTTTTTCATATAATATATTTTCATTTTTCTCTTTTGACCTTCAGGCTGTGAAAGCCAGCTCAGAGGCAACTGAGCTCCTGCAGAATATCCGTCAGGCAAAGGAGAGGGCTGAGAAGGAGCTGGAGAAACTGCAGAACCGGGAAGATTCCAATGAAAGCATGAAGAAAAAATTGCTTGAAGCAGAGGTGAGTGCAGAGTGTGTCCAGAGTAAATCAGTTACTGAGATGTGTCTTAGTTTAGGAACCACCTGGGTGGATCTGAACAGCATTCCTGTAGTAATTCTTCAGGGGAAAGTGCTGTTGGACTTTAAAGCATTTTTAATTAAGAAACATATTTTTGGAGGAAAACTGAGGGGTTTTATTTTCAGTGAGGAGTGGATGAGGACATGTGGTCAGCCTGGTGGATTTGGGGTGTGATGAGGATTCAAAATATGAAAGCCAGCCTTATATTGACTGCTTCAGCCTGTTTTCTCTAGAAACTGCTCCTTGCTTTGTGCCAGTGCAGAGTGGCCTAACCAGCAGCTCATGATTGCTCTGCAGGAACGGCGCCATTCTCTGGAGAATCAAGTGAAGAGATTAGAGACTGTGGAACGAAGAGAAAACCGCCTCAAAGAAGATATTCAAACTAAATCTCAACAGATTCAACAGATGGCAGAAAAAATTCTGGTGAGCAGAGGTGATAAATGAAACCTAGAGGGTAAGAGTTTGTAAGGAAGGGATAGGGAAGAATCAGAAGATGTAAAATTGCATTGAATAAAGGGATTTGTTTCCTGTACCAGCAGAAAGCTTAAGTATTCAAATACTATTTGTACCCCTAGTTACAAACTCTCTCTTGTGCCTTTAGTCTTAATAGTGCTTCAAAGCTGGAGTCATCTCAGTGGGAAAACTTTTCCATCAACACAGTAATGTTTAAATTATTTACCTCATGATTGTTTCAGAGGTAAAACATTCTGAGGGTGGGTTATGGCAATAACAAAAACATCTCTCTTTTTAAGTAAATTGCAGAGGAATTTAGAGGTCAGATCTATTAGAAGTGCTTACATTTTGAAGCAGAGAGAAATTCGTCATCCAAACTGTTCATCTCCAAAGATATTTGTTAGGAAACCATTTGCACCCACATAACTTCTCTGTTGGCAATTTCTTGTTTCTTTCCTGGTTAAAACTATTAAGGCAAGTTAGTATGTCAGTCTCTAGTGAATCAAGCAGAGGGTGTTTCTAATAATTTTGCTTCCCTGGGACAGAAAGCATAATTTAATATTGGAATAATTAAATTTATTTTGCCTTCCTCATGAATTTTCTCTATGTTGCCAATATGACAAGGAAAAAAAGGATTACATTTTATTGATAGCAATCCCAAGCTGAGACACACCTGAGGAAGACTAAATGAAAATGTAAAATTAAACATATTTGGAGTCAACAGATGACCCAGGCTTGTTCTGGGTGAATAGACTTTAGCATCAGTATGCTGAGCACTGTCAAGAAAAGGTAGAATAAGTTCTTTAGTAGTGCTGTTCCTTTCAAATTGTTTTGATAGCAGGAGTGCATGGTAAGTGGGAGACTATGGTTGTGCTGGGCAGAGAGCCAACTTTATGTTTAGAAATAGTGTAAAACTTTGAATTGTTTCATAAGCCTCTTGTGTATATTTGGGGATTGTTCCTTGGTTTTGATTATGTTCTCTGTGGAGGAGAAAGTGGAAGGGAAGGCAGAAATATCAACTAATTGTTTTACACCATGGGATATGCTTAGCTCTTCTTATAGATAGTTTCCATGGAGTCTTGACAGAATGTTGGAGGGGTATTTTATGGAAAAAGTCAAACAGGCATTGAAGAAATAATCCTATAGAGTCTTTCCTAATCCCTTGCAACTGATCTGGGAGCACAGGGTACTGGTGTTCTTTTTCCTCCACTCCTACCCTGTACCTTCCCTCAAGCTGTCTCTTCAAACATTTTTTACTTTTCTTGGTATGGAGAGGTAAGAGGGGAGTTGAAGATACAGAATTGCATAGAATAAGGTGGAAATTATTGAATAAAGGCATGGTTTTCATGTACACTCATGGAGCAGTACCTGCTCATCTGTCTGTAAGGAACTGATGAAGAAGTAAGAAACAAGTTAGAGAAGACACTTCTGCCTGCCTGAAAGTGCAGATCATGGCTGTGATGCCAATAACAAAGTCAGTGCTACAGAGAGAATACTGAGTGAGGGCAGCAATGGTAGGAAATTACCTTTTCAAGCCCACACTGGCTGTTAAGTGCCACTGCAGGAACTGGTGAAGCTCCTGCTACAATATGAGCAGTCTGATGCTGGGAGCTTTGGAGCTGCTGCTGATCTGGTTCTGATTCTCTGCCAGGACCTGAAACGTGTGGGCTTCTGGGGGAGGTGAGTTGTCCCTCTTGTTGCTGGGAGACATATTTCAATTGCAAAAAGCAGCAATCTCCATTCCATGCAGGAGTGTCAGGGACTAGGCACTGTTGATGACCTACTTTTGGTGAACCTCCTCTTTGATTCTCACTTCTGGAAAAGGAGGTCCATTGCAGTTACTGGAGCAAAAAAGCTTACAAGATGAGGAAGATGAGGAGAAAGCATCTCAAAATACTATGTAAAGTACTAAAACACACAGAAATATCAGGAAATTTTCCTGTTCTGTGCAGTAATGAGGGCAAACAGGAGATCCAGATGCCCCTCAGCACCCGAGTTTGTCTATGCAAGAGTCAGCCCAGTGGTGGTGAATGACAGACCTGGACCTGCTCAGGTTCTAAAGAAATTGTTGGAATGACAAATATGACAATAAATGAGCATAAAGTTGTAAGCTTGGCTCTTGAGAAGTGTCCTGTTGAAAGGTTATTATGGATAGACCCCCCAAATACTACAGTCAGACTGCAGAAATAGCTGATTTCTGAAATACAAATGATTTAAGTCCTTATTGTACATGGCTGAAACTATCTGATGTGAAATAAAGAGGCTAGAAAGATTCTGGAATGTTCCACCACATATATTGCATCCTGCACTTTTCATTTTTGAAGCCATTTATAAATAGCATTTCTGACAACATTTGTCCAAGGAATACAGCAAAGTAAATGCTATTCCCCCTCTGAATGCAGAATGAAAAGCACAGACAGCAGTACCCCGTTATTGAGGTCTGCTGTAAGAAAACAAGTGAGACCTTGTTAAAAATAGATCTGAACTTCCTGTGATGCCACTGCAGCTATAAAATGTTTATAACTATGTTTTCACCAAATGTCCTTGGCCTATCTTTGGGTATATTTTACTGGGAGATGGAGATTCTTACCATGGAAGTAGAAATCCTTGTCCTTAGCAGTGTTCCCACTCTGCAGAAGATGGGTCAGCAGCAATATGCAAACCTAAAGCTGATAATGTTCAGGTCTCATAATGCCTTTTTTTTTTACCCTGACAGCCCTGGACTTGGGATTTTTATAGTGTGAAGCCTTAAAAAAGAGAATGAATTTTTGGTATCTTTGTAACACATATTCACAGCATCTGCCATTTCCTTGTGTCTGAATATGATTTTTTGCTGCTTTTAGGAGCTGGAGGAAAAGCACCGTGAGGCTCAGATTGCAGCACAACATCTGGAGTTGCAGCTGAAACAGAAGGAACAATTCTATGAGGAGAAACTCAAAGTAAAAATATCTTCTCTTCCTACAAGCTTTTGTGGGTAGAATGAGTTCAGGGAAAAACTGTTGCCTTTAGGCTCTGATTGCTTTGTCTTGTGAGTTGCCTTCTTGTTGCCATTGCTGCAATGTTGAGGGAGTTTAGTGGAATCCAAATCAGTTTTCTCCTGTTTTTTCTGCCATTGTGCCTTATCTGTCTGTGGCACTGGATTAGGAGAGGTAGCATTTGAAGCCAGAGCTACAGGAAGGCATTTGTTGGTTGTAATTTGACTTTTGATGACTAAATAATACTTAGTTAATGCTGTTGGATCTCACACCCTGAAGATGATTTCAGTTCCCACTGATTTTCTATGAGTGTTCACTCAGCCTACCTGCAAGTTTTAAATGCAGCAAATAGTAGACCATTTCTGAAATTCCATCTTGGAGCTGGAACATCTGCCAAGAAGACACAGAAACCACCCACTTTGTTTTTGTCTTTTCCAGGGTAGCATTAACAAACAGTTAGAAATAGGCACCATCTAAAATTAGTAAAAACAAGCTGGCAAATAGGAGTGTGTGCACTGGCTAAGGATTTTTCTAAAGAGCTTGCAATATAACAGCCAGTAAATGCATTTTGTAAGAATCTTTCATAAGAACAAATTATTCTCAGTAGGAACAGTCTTCATCTTGTACATTTATCTAATACTTTAATTCTCCATTTTTGCTGAAATGAGAGGATGTAGTATTTAAGAGGAGAGAAGAAATTTCTGTGGGAGAAATATGAAGGAAAAAACAAGATATGCTGGCAGATCAGAGCATGTGGTTATCAGTAATGAGAGGAGAGTGACAGAAAGCAGGAAGATGAGATGTAGATGTTGAGAAATAAGTGGTGATATAAAAACTGGAAAAGAGGATAAGCATTAAAGAAAAATAAAAAGTAAAAGAGAACTGGTGTATTATGGGGCTCTATGATGTAGGGTTTAATAGGAGAAATCAGGAAGCCAGGTGAAGGAGGTTCAAAGGAATAAAACAGGACATGGAGTTTTTGTAACTGGAAAAGTAAAAACTATGCTGTGGTGCAGAATTTGTGCCTTTGATAAACTTTTCTTTGAAGGAAGAGACCTTCAGTTTAACAACTGATTTATAACTCTGGTCATACATACACAACATGCATTTCTAGCAAAATGTAGCAATTCGTTACTTTAGTCCTGCTCCCAATGACAGCTATTTGTGCCACAGTAAGAAGTTTTTTACTTTGCTGTTAGATTTTTGTCTCTGACTGGAAGAATTCGTGTGGTCTCTGTTGCCTTCTCATCCATACCTATGGAACTCACAAATTACTTGTGAGCCATGTTGGTAGGGCAGCCAAAGGATGGGCATTTTCCTATTTCTTCAGCTGTACATATTGGGTGAGAGAGGCTTTTCTGTGTTTCTCTTGCATTAGGTAGAAACAGTTATTCAACACAATTTATATGACTCAAAATAATAAATAAAATACCTCCAATATCTCCATATCTCTATAAAATCTTACTGTTAAATTCAGTCTTCAGAGATAACTGAAAGAGTGCTCTTTTTGGAGTTTGCTCTTCCATGGATTTCATGCAATTGCATCATGGATTTAATTTTGCTTGAGATATGACCAATTGCTTACCAGAAAAAAATCTATATTGATGATTTTCTTTCTGCTTGCCCTTTGCCCAGTGAAACAGATATAATTTAGACAAAAGAAATGTCTTCATTTAGGTGTTGGAAAATCAGATGAAGAAGGATCTTGCAGATAAGGAAGCACTTGAGAATATGCTCAGAAGACATGAAGAAGAAGCACGTGAGAAATGCAAAGTTCTGGCTGAACAGAAGGCGGTATGTGGTGTTGAGCTGGAAATCAAAGCTGTTTAAAGAATAGCTTTCTAAAGCTGATTTCAAGCAAGATAATCTTGTTTGAGGTTCTGTAGTGCTGCTGAGCTGCTTTGAAAAAAAATTCATTGATTAATATGAATTTTAAGAGACATGGTTTCTTTTAAATTGAAGAATATTTGAATATTTAAATTCAAGAATATTTTTTTCTTCAAGAATATTTCCTTTAAAAAAGCCATGCAGCTTGCTGTGTACCCCTCATTTTGTGCCTTCCTAATGGTTGCTTTTTCCTAACATTAACACAGTAGCAAACAGCTGCAAATAGCTCCAGTAATTGCATTTCTGTTGCTCATTTTGGCCATTTGATCAGTTTTCTTTTAGTTCTTTTTTGTTTCTGGAAAAAATTCAGACTTTAAAAATAAACTTAATTTTTGTAACTGCTCGCATTGTGCAGTCTCAAAGCCTCACTGCTGTGTTTTCAGATGATCAATGCAATGGATTCCAAGATCAGGTCACTGGAGCAGAGAATTGTGGAATTGTCTGAGGCCAACAAACTGGCAGCAAATAGCAGCCTCTTTACCCAGAGGAACATGTAAGTGTGGCAGCTCTGTCGTTCCTTTTCCAATTGAAGGGATTCTCTGATTCACTATGTAAAAGTGGCTCTTTTTTGCAGGCCTGCTCTGCTCCCTGCTTGTTTTTCACTGATAGCCCTTCAAAAATATTCTCCCTTCTTCAAATAGTTGGGGCTCGCTGTGTATTTTGTGTTTTCTCAAACATGACTGGGAAAATTGGTTTGTATTGCAGTGTTTACTTTGGAGCATTTCCTAAGGTGATTTGTGCAGGTTTGCCAGATATGTTAAATGAATACTGATAATTTTATGTCTAAAATACCCCAGGAGAAGCATACATTCCTTCTTTAAACATAAACATTGCTAATAGATTTATATTTTGCTCAGTTCCCCTGACACATGATTTTGTAATTGAAAACATTAAACATTCTTCACTCACAAACATTCCATCATGCCTTGATGGGTGAGAAAACAAGGAAGAACACCAGGTTTTTAAGAACACCAAGTTTTTTAAAGCTGCATGCTTTTGAATTCTTCTATTTCTTATCCTTTTGTCTGCCCAAACTTTATTTTCTTTGGATTTTAGCTGAGATTACTTATCCTTACAATGTTGTTTTTCCTTCATAAATGACACAGAGGTGTTCTGCTTCAAGTGTAGGAAAAGCATGGGTTGTTTGATCCCTTCTGCAGGGCAGGGTTAAAAGGGAATTTGCCCTTACTGAGTTCAGAGATTCACCAGCTTGGTTTGTGCAGAGGTTACAGCTGCTGGATCCAACATCAGGCAGTGCCTTTGTGGGAAGCACTTGGATAGATGCATCTCTGATATTGAATAGAATCAGACAAGGATGAATTTTGGCAAAGACTTGCTTTGGTTTCAGTCCTTTTTTGTGGTCATTATGCCTCCAGATATGTAATGGCTCCAATTCTCATTGCATTTCAAATATCTTGCAATTTATTTTAGCCTTTGTAGCCAAAAACATTCACAGAAATAACTGGGGAACTTAATTGTGTTGCTTAATGCTCCAGATGACCTCCACTTAATCACCCAGGGAGTTTGTTGAGGCAGCAAAAGCCATAACTTACCTTCAGTCTAAAATAAAACAGAAATGTCTTGAGGTGGAGCTGTTCAGTGCAGGGAAGGTTGAATGTCTCAGTCATGGGTGCTGAACTGAGTGTAAGGACTTAAAGCATCCTCTGGGAGCCATATCCTTGACTGGAGAGCCACAGAAAACAAGAAAAACATATAATAATGTTTCAACATACAATTTAAAATAGATTTATTGAGAGACATTTTGTCAAATGATGAACTTTGCAGGATTGGTAGGAGACAGTACAGAATTAGCAACATTTTGAGAGAAAATTGCTTAATTATGCATGCAGTTAGTTAATGAATTTGTGCTTATTTTGTGAATTGGGCTGTTGAAAATGTATAAATTGTTGTTGGACTGCATTTTGAAGCCACAAAAGCTGCAGCTAATCTGAGCATGCATCAAGAGGAGAGCTAGTGATTAAACTCTTCAGAGGAGAGGGGAGCTCTGCAAGCTTTTGTTCCAGCAGTATCTGAGGAAACCACTGATTATCAGGTTCCTGAGAAGATAGCCCAGTAAACAGCAGGAAATGAAATAACACCATTTGACAGTTCTGGCTGGCAATAATCTATAGAGGTAAATTAAAAAAACAGAGAGGGTAAAAGGCTGGTTTTGCTTGCAATGCACAGAAATGTGAGTCAGAAGACTTAAATCCTATTTTTAGTTTTGTTAAGTCTTCCTATTTGATCTTGGGCAACCCACATAATTTCTCTGGGATAGGATTAATAACAGCTTATCTCACAGTGAACTTCTTAAAATATTAATTCATTAATATATGTAGAGCTTTGTGAGGTTTCTAAGTAGAAAGCACTCTATGAGGCAGAATTTTCCAATGCATGATAACACAATTCCAGGAACTGTAAATAATGCAGAAAGACCCTTTTTTTTTTTTTTTTAGGGTGTCAATTTCAAATGATAATAATTAATAATTGCCAGCTCTCAAAATTCTTATGAGAACAAGTATTTATTTTTGTTCAGTTTGTGGATTAAGACTTTGATCAGAGACAGCAAAAGCTTCACTTTAGCGTAGGTCAAGTTCTGTGTCCATTGCAACAAAAAGCCCCCAACAAAACCCCAACACACCACTCCCAATCCTAAACAATGGGGTTCCTCTTGTCTCATGGAAATACACTTTGAGAAAGCAACTCTCAGAATTTATTTTTCCCCTATAGAAAAACATGTGACAACTGATGAAATGAGTAGAATTAATTGTACCTTAAATTATAGATTACCCTCTATTCATTTGTGCAACTGGCAAATATGGAATTTTAGTGCTCTGGGCATGTGTTGATGAATACACTAGTATTTTTTATTTTTAGCTGGGATGTAGAATTTGAGCCATGAACTCAACTGTTCTACTTCACAGCAAACTTGTGTTTTCCTTACTTGACCCCAGTGGAAGGACACATGTTAAGGGCATTTTGAGTTTGTCACTTGTGCATTTCTCCTCTCAGGAAAGCCCAAGAGGAGATGATTTCAGAGCTCAGGCAACAGAAGTTCTACTTGGAAACACAAGCTGGAAAGTTGGAGGCCCAGAATCGAAAATTAGAAGAACAATTGGAAAAGATGAGTCACCAAGATCACACTGACAAGAACCGCCTGCTGGAGTTGGAGACTCGGCTGAGAGAGGTGAAAACATGGCTCTGATCCCTCCCAACAAACTTTCCTAAATGTACCCCATTTTGTCAATACAGTGAGAACTAGATTAACTTGTTGCAGTGGTATTTGGAAGTGTATTAGTAATTAAAAAAAAAAAAAAGCTCATTAAAAAGGAGGTAAAAGTAAGTATTAAGGACTTGTCATGCTGAATCTGAGCTTTTAGATCATCTTGCTTCTTCAGAATTCTACTTCTGTGTTTGTTTGTACAATACCCTTATAATATTGTCTGGGTAGAGAATAGTAGCTCAGCAATGCACAATGACCAGACAGATAACCTGTAGTCTTAGAGTCTACAGCTTAGAAAGAAAAGGACACAGCAGAATTGCTGTAAGAAAAAAGGAACCTGCTGCTTCAGAGTTTTCTGGGAAGAAAACCTAACAGTGACATGGAAATATACTCTTTTAAAAATCTGTGAGCTGTGCTTCAGTTTTAATGTTGTATTAACTAGTTTGGTTCTACCAATTCTTCTCCAGTCTCAGTCCACTAATTTGCAGCTAAGGCTGAAATCCTGCCTTCAGCTGAGGTTGTTGAACAGCCAAGCTGTCCTACTTTGGCCAGAAGCTGACTGAGACCATGTAAGGTTTCTGACAGCCTTGTCACACATCTCAAGCCCAACAGACAGATTCCCTTGGGATAGCAGGCAGCCTGAAGAAGGTGCTAAGGTTTGGAATTGATTCTGAGCACTGAGATGTGTTTTAGTTGTTTATTTCTTATCCCTGGAGTGACATGTTTATCCCTTTGTGTGCTGCAAGAAAACCTTCATCAGAAGCCATTCAGATAAACCCAGAGCCAGATGAGCTGGTGGGTTTCTATAAAAGGAATCTGAAGGGAAGATGAAACATGGAAGTTGATTGCAAAATGTATATAATGTATGCCCAGAGATTCCCAAATAAAGATCCTTAGAGACTCTTAGCTTCAGTGAAGAAAGTTCATCACAAACTACTTCAACGTTTTATATCAGTGTTTGATATGTTTGAGTTTCAGCTGGAACTATTCTTGTGCCCTTGTTGTTTCAAAATGCCAGGTTCTTTTCCCAAAAAACAGTAAATTTTAGGGAGTAGACAAAGCTGTGCCCTTGATTTAAGCAGTCTGCCAGGATGTGATTTTGGGAACAGACATGGCAATGGCATCTTAAAGTGGGCTCTGAAACAGGACTGCATTGCCTGTCATGTCTTTGTCAGTAACTCACACTTGGTACTACTGTGGCTTCCTTCAGGTTAGCCTAGAGCACGAAGAGCAGAAGCTGGAGCTGAAGAGGCAGCTGACAGAGCTGCAGCTGACCCTGCAGGAGAGGGAATCCCAGATCACTGGGCTGCAGGCTGCAAGGACAGCCCTGGAGAACCAGCTCAGAGAGGCCAAGACCGAGCTGGAGGAGACCACGGCCGAGGCAGAGGAGGAGATCCAAGCCCTCACGGTGAGCCCTGCACCTTGTCTGTGAGCTGCAGATAAACCCTAGGGTTATGTAGGTGCATGTTTCATAAAGAGGTTAAAAGGAATGCATATGATCTAATTTTTCATTTTCAGAAATGGGTGTGAATTGTGCCTTGTGTTGATAGGGTAAAATGTCAAATTTTACCTTTAGGTATTTGAATACTTCCTAGTAATGGTTCATTGCTGCCTAAATTGACTGATGGCTTGTAGGAGCATCATTATTTTTGTTTTGAGGTGAAAGGTGCATCTGAAATTGGTATTGTTAGGAGTTTAACTCAGTGATTTACTTATCTAAATAATAGCTCATGAGTTTGGAAGTACTTGATGGTCATAAATGTTATGATGATTTTTTTTCTTCCTATCAGTTACCCTGCTTTGAGGATAATTATTCAGGGGTATATATACCAAGTTTAGGTGTATATGTACCAAATTCTCCCACCAAATTCCTAGGAAGAGTCTTCCAACACATAATTGTATTCCAATGCTACTTTCATTAAAAATTGTCATGTGTGTCTGGTGAGGTGTATGAGTGATAGAAAGGAAAACAAAGTTCAAGTCCTGCCACCTGCTTCCACCCCAACCCCTGTAAATGGAGTTCTAGATTATATGCTGCTGGTTGCTGTCTCTTGAGCACAAAGGGATGCTTTCAAACTGTTTGATTTTAAGAAATATTTCCTTCACAAAAGATTCCCAGGGTTGTGGGTAGAGAGTTTGACCTGCTACCAGCTAACCCCCCCTTGAGCAGCAGCCTGAAATGACCCTCAAATCCTGTCATTTGGAAGTGTTGAAAATGTGCTCCAGTGGCATTTAATCAAAGAACTGTTTGAATATTGCTGCCATGGCTGTTTTTAGGGAGGGGAGGGGGGCTCAGCTGGCATGGGCACTGGTATTATGCTGCTGCTTTGGGTAGATGAATGGCAGAACCATTCTCTCAGTTCTAAAGTGGGCACAGCCTGGGCAAGTGCAGCAACAGCATCGAGGCCTAAGAATAACTGAATAGAAATGGCATTGGGTTCTTTTTGCTCAGAACTGAGGCAGTCCCTTCCCAGCTGAAAGCTTTGCATAACAGCCACTATCACTGCCAGGGGGCTGGCAATGCACTTGGGATCCTTACCAGCAGTGAAACATGAATATTCATGACCTGTGTTCACTCAGTTGTTGCTCCAGTTCATGGGGCAAACTGGTCGTGCTGGACCAGCTGCTGTCAGGCACTCCAGCCAAGCAGGCTTGGGGCTATTCCTGCCGTGGAGTTTTTTACATACTTTTATTTCTCACATTGCCTGTTGTGGTAAGATAGCTTTTAAGCTCTCATATTTGACTTCTGCTGAATGTTTTTTTTTCCTGTTTAGTCTCTTGGCTCTAAGGAAAATGTTCTGAATGAAGAAAGGTGGCTGGATGTGCTAGAGCAGTAGCCTTTCCTTTGTTAAGTTTTCACATAGTACATGACATTAGACACTTGTTAAATCACTTGGAATTCTGAGAGAGGCCACGAGGCTGAAACAAGAACTTTTTGCTTTGTCATGCTTTGCTTGTAAATTAGGGGATAAAAATGGTGCATGCAATACTGCATTCTTTAATATGAGTGTTTGAACTTTTCTGTACTTTAGATGCTGTCCTCAAAGAATTGATTATTATGTTTTATCACTGCTTTTTAGGGAGGCTCAGGCTTAAATGTGACTTTATGGTAGGATTCAGGTAGATTGGCAGAGCTGTTTGGGGTAGCTTGCATTATACATCACCATAGTTTTTCTTTGCAAGCATTAAATTGTGTGCAGTGTTTATTTTCTATGAAACACCAAATATGGAAATAAAACCAACTCAAATTAAAATGTCAAGAATGTAAAAACTTAACATGGGATCAACAAGTCTTCTGGTGCCCATTTCAGATGGAACCTGTTGCATAATTCCATTCTTGAGCTTGTACATTTTCCTAAAGCACCTCAGATTTGGGAGCAGAAGTGTATTTTGATAAGTAGCATGGGACTTTTGCTAATCAGTTCTTTGCCACTGCAAAGTGCTTTCATAGCCTGCAGCATCTGCCTTCCAAACTTTGCTTGCTGGTAGATTGTTCTGCAGTTTGTTTAGCAACAAATGCAACAGCATTCTCGAATTCTAATGTATGAAAAATTGATGATGAACTTCTTACCTCCTTTAGGCACATAGAGATGAAATCCAGCGTAAATTTGAAGCCCTTCGTAATAGCTGCACAGTGAGTATTAAATACAGATCATTGAATTATTTTGAAATTAAGGATAATGAAACAAACAATTTCCTCTTTCAATCCTTGATGACACTAGTTCATAATGTGGACTTCTGGCTTCAAGGTGCTAGTAGGAGCTGGATGGATTGGATTGGATTTCTTTTAGGTTTCAGGTAAACCTCAATTTTGAGGTTTTAGTCTGATCATGAAATTGTCACTGTTCTTCTTTTTGGAGAAGAAAGTAAATTAAAATATCTCATTGCAGTGCAGCTAATAAGAATGGTGCAGCAGCTGCAAAAAATGACTGTAGATGAAGGTCTTTTCTGCTCACAAGAAGGAAAGATCTGCCTGTCCAAATTCTGAGCTGCATTGTAGATCTAGGCCTGAGTGGGGTTTAAGGAGGATTTTAACACTGTTTGAAGAAACAAGAAGTGTTAAGGTTCCAAATAATACATTGACATACAGCAGAGAGGACTCCAGGATCTGAATTTTCACCTTCTGTAGCCTGAGATCTTTGACATGTTTTCAGATTCATTTCATCAGCCCAGGACCCATCTCCAAGGGCTTTGTCTATCCACAGGGATTCTTGCAGTTTAACACCATCTTCACACTTGTTCATGGCAGCTGATGGAGAGGATCTGCCTTCCAGTGACATGAATTACACAAGTGTTGGATGAGGACCACAGTCCTCTGGTCAGCAGTGATTGTAAATTATTCTGGGCTTTTTCTCTCTACCCCACACTGTGAGCAGGGCTTAATTGCTGGGACTTTTTATCTTGATTGTTTCCCTGCTTCCAGTGATTTCCTCCAATGTAATTTTTCATGCTGTAGGAGTAAGTCTCCAATGTGTCAGTTTTCATCTTTTAAAATATCTTTTCAGCATGAGAGTCATTCTGTTTTCCTCTCTTGCTCTTTAGCACTGAGCAAAGGGGCTCTTCTGGACATGGAATATCTAGATAGGAAGAAGTGAGGAAGTACAGCTTTCCAAAGTGCTTTAACCTGTGTCTAAAAGAAATCCTACACAAGAAACTTCACTTTCTGTTCCCTTCCTCATTTTCTTAGATTTACTGTCTAGCTCCCGATGTGTCATCATAGATCTTGCATCCAGAGCTATCTCCTGTTGCTCTGGATGTTGCCTTTCATTCAGAGTGACAGCTTTCTGTGAGAACACTTTTGTCATCTCCATGCAGGGAAGAACCAGGTGTGGAAACTCTGTGGCCTCTGTTGGCTGCAGGGTCAGCTGCCTTGCAGAGCTGTACCTCGTTATCCAGTGACACCTCAGCTCTGAGTGTGGGGAACAAGCTCCAGCAGTGCAGAATCACCCATAACATTTCCAGAATGTCAAGAGCTTCAAAGGACTTGTAAAAGTGTTGTGCATTGTAAGGCCCTCCAGTGGGATAAGTGGGATCAGACATCCTCATCAATAAGAGATTAATTAAATAGTTCCTAAATGAATAATACATGCCTGTGGTACATTCTCTTTGCAGCCCAGGAGAATGCATGTATAATTTAATTGACCATGGACAGATAATTTCATGTTGTGTGCTAGGACTGCTCCTGGCTGTCCATCCTGCCTGAGGAATGAGGAAATCAAGGCAATCTTCTCTTGCCAGTGAGGGTCAAGAAATGCTAATTACACTGCTTTCACCAGATGTTCCAAACTCGTTTTTATCTGATGGTACCAGTATGATGCAGGCTGTGCTTTTTGGTCACCATGTGACTCCACTTGAAGGTGATTATAATTTATACTCTTTTTAAAATCCAACAACACTTCAAGGGAATAATTGTAATATGCTGCTACTTATACAGCCTGATAAAGGATGGATTTATTCTTTCAGGAAGTTCTCAAGAGAGATCCTTTTTAAGCTGACACAAACTCCTTGAACTAGTCTGGCAAACTTTGGTAGGGAATTACTTTTTATTTGATCTTATTGAAGCTCCAAACAGCATAAGAATTACAAAAATAAGATTAGACAGGAAAAAAATATTAAAAAATTGAATTACTTCAGTACTTTTGCAGTCTTCAAAAGATAAATAAAAATACTTAATCTACTTTCTTTGGTATTGTTCCTGTTTCTCTAGCTTCACAAAGGTCATAGCTTCTGATTGTAGGGAAGGCTGTGTCTGCTTTCCTTGTATCCTCATTGCACACTTGGTCTTCCTTTTGCTGAGGTCTCTGACCAAGGAGGCATTTTTAGCTTCCCCTTTTTCATGTTTTCTGTCACTCAATTGAGCAAGAAATAAAAGAATACATAATTACAGCAAAAATTGTAACTTGTGCTACCTGCTGCACACACACCTGTGCTTGTGGGGACACACACAGTCATATCTTATCACAACCTTCTCACAATGATAGCTCACCCAGCAAATCTGCTGAGGGAGAAAAACTAGTTCCCTACATTTATTCTATGAAATAAATGGCCCATTTGAGTGTTAAAAGTATTTTCCAGGCAATCAAAGCAAGATCTAGAAATAAAAGGCATTCTTAAATAGGAAAATGTACACATTTGTCAGTTGTTTCCAGATAGCTGCAAACTGTGGCTTGTTCTGAGATCAGCAGCGTGTTTAAACTTAAAAATACAACTAAGTTATCTAAATAATAATAGAATTGTTTCCAAAAGGAAACTTCCATTAAGCAGGTATTAAAGTCTTTAAATATTTAGCAGGAAATAGTCCTATAAAAGCCTTGCACTCAGCTCAGTAAAATACCAGAGAACAACCATCTGAATCACCTGGGTTTTTCAGGTACAGGCTGTTGCTTTTACTCTAGCAATGAGTGGCATTTCTTATTCCCAATTGGATATTGCATTTCCATTTATTCAAGTTTTCCCCAATAAAACAAAGTTTATCTTCCCTTCTTGAGTTTCTTTGTAATCATCTTGTGTTCCAGTCTTAAACATTAACAGGCTTGATCTGCACTTGTGCAAGAGATTGGATAGTGAAGTATTAAATCTGTGAGTCCATCAGACTGGTATGATTTATGTGTGAATTCCTGCTGAATTCACAGTCTAAGATCCTCATTCCACATTGGCTCCATTAGTTGACATAAGTTGTGTTCTTGTGAGCTTCCAGAATAATACTCAGAGATGTTACTTTGATGCTAAATTATGTTTCAGAGTAAAGGAATCTTCCCCACTGTGACAAGACTAGGCAGGCAAAAACTTTTATATGGCTTTGTTAATTTTTTTTTTTTAAAGAAAAATTCCTGTTGGGTGGAAGGGGTTATCCTATATCCTCATTTCACAGAAAATATGATGGCAGATACCAGTTACAGGCAGAAATGGAGTTTTGTATTTTCTGTAGCCTGACAAAAAATCAGAAACTTCTAAAGCATTGTGGTGAGAGGTTAATGAGACCTTCACTGTGGGTTACATCATCAGCATTTGAGGAAGAGGCTCCTGTTTGGGAGAGGCAGCTCATCTTCTGGGACCCAGGACAGGAACACGGGAACTGAGTGCTTTAATCCTGCCTTGCTGTGGGGAGGAGAGCAATGCAGTCTGGGCAATGTCCCTCAAGATAAACCACGAAGAGATTTTGGAGACTGAGATCCCTGTCTGAGGTGTGTTTCAAGGCACAGATGTTGTCTGACCATGGAGAGGGGAGGAAAGTGAGGGATTTATTGTCAGGTATTGATGGAACAGGCAGAGATACAATCAGTCTGCAGCCCTGTGGGAGAGCCTGAGCCTCCCAGTGCTGGGATTTCTCTGCCTGAAAAGCTTTGTCTCAGACAGTAGGTGAAGACAAAAGGAGTCTGATTTCTGCTCTCACTTCCTCCTCACAATAATTTGGGGTTGAGAGACAGCTTTTTCTTGTTTCCTATTTATTCCTGACAGGTAGCTTTCTGGTAAAGATTAGTGGGGATGGGGAGCAGTGGTAATGGATAGAGCAACACTATTAGTCTGGAATTACATTAAACTCCAAGTAAAACACTGCTGATAGCGTCCCAAAACAATTTCCCTTGTTGTGTCCTTGCATTTTCCTGCATGTTTGTTGATGGCATCTGAAAACTGAGATACTTTTATGAAGGAATAGGGTGTGGGAAAGTTTGCAAGCTGCAGTTATTGGTATATAAATACAACTCCTTATTTTTATCCTTTTCCTCATTATTGTGCCTGTGGTTTTGGTATGTGGAGCACATGGATTAAATTTAGTACATTTTTATCTGGTGTGCAAACCAAATCATCAAGGCCTTGACTGTTTGTTGCTCTGATATTTGATTTAATCCATGGCTGGAGAGGTCTGTAGGACCAGGGGTAACAGCTGTGAATCTGCTCAGCCTCACCAGAGGAACACTTTGCTTTCCTCGGATTATTCAGTGGGGAGGGAATTATGCTGGATGTGGCCCCTTCTGCTGAGGAGCTGCTGTGCTTGGGCTGCTCTGCAATATTTAAAAATGAGATACAGTCCTCTGCATCAGGATAAAGATAAGCTGTGTCCTTAGCTGTGGTGTGCAGTGAAGAATCTGTGTAGTTAGATGATATCTCTGGTTTATGGATTAGTTGTGATGAAGATGTGCATAAATAGAGGAGAAAATTCCAGTTGCTCTGATTGGTGATGCAGTGGCACAGATACAGTGGCTGTCCAGATTGTCTAGAATTGCTTTTCCAAGGTTTCAAGTGGTTGCTTAATTTATAAACTTAAAATGTGAAGATTTTTCTAATTATATTATGGGTTTCTAAAGGATATAATGGCATTTTCTTACTGACTTCCCTTTAATATACTTCACATTTACTCGAGAATAGCTCAGAATTGGTTGTCTTGTTTGGGGTTTTTTGGGGCTTTTTTTTTTTTTTTGCCTGGGGATTTCCTTAACTGAAAAGAAAAATATTTAAAGCTATTAAATCTTTCCAGGTACAGGATTCTGATATAGGTTGTATGGATGCCCAAGCCAGTATTTCCAATTAAATCTGTTTTTTTTTTTTTTTTTTTTAATCTGTGTTTTTTGTTGTTGTTGATAACCAGGACAGGCATTTATATCACACTACATCCCATTTTCCTGTGTCAGCATTACCCATTACTCTTTAGGCTTTTAGTGTTAATAAACTCTCTAATCCTGTTGGGTTATACATAGCTGTAGATAGCTATTGGATGTGATAAAAAACATCCCCTTTCCCCATGAAAAATGGAAGATTGTAGCAAGAGGAATAAATTTTCTCCTGTGGAAAAAAAATTGTATCTATCTAGATTACATTATCTAGGTTTTAATATAGCTGGAATTTAAGCCAAGGTATTTTTGAATTGTCAGTAAATACACTGTTAGAAGAAGGAAAGAAATCATGTCACATCTTCTGGAACCTTTCTTTGTTAACTGCTTTGTTATTTGTCTGAAGTTTTCCAGAAATATCCTACTAGATAAAATATAGCAGTGAAATATAATATGATCTGGTTTAATTTTAGTTGTATTCAGGGAAAGAAGTCAAAATCTCAGAACCTAGAATAAAAGAAAATGGGAGCTCAACTTCCAGCCCTTAAGGAATAAAATCAACTTGAAATACAGCCAGTTTTAATAATTAATTAAGTAGTTGGACATATTAACTCTGCATATTACTTTATCCATTTTGTGTTTCCCTCATCTCAGTTTTCTTGTATTTCAAAACTAGCTTAATATTTTTTAATAGAAATTACTTGTACTAGTGAATGTATAAAATATATCTTGAAACTGCCTAGACCCATGGTGTGGTTAAACATAAAATTAAAATAAATGGAAGAAAAAGTGAGTTTCTGATCTGGCAGAGATATCAGCTGTTGTAAGAGCAGTAGGTAAAGCACTGTGAAAACAAATATTCTTTTGCTCCTTTTTGTTTGTATAAACAAATCTAAATCCTTGTTTCTGTAGCACTATAGGCACCAACGTGTCCTTACAACCCAGGCTGCTCTCTGCAAGCTTGGTGCAAACAATGCAGGGGAAAATGTGTATTTTGAATAGGGCAGGGAGAGTGCTCAGAAACAAGCACATGATCAGATTTCTTCAGAAATGTTGTGTTTTGAAGTGTGAATCATCTTGATTTGACCCTGAGCATATGGGTGGCAGGAACTCCCCTTCACCCAGCAGGGAGTAATGGCTGTTGGACTTTTCCTGCTCACAGTTTAAAAACCAAATACTGTTAATTTAGGTCTAGGAGAGGCATGGTAAAAGGCTGCCAAAATATGCATTACAGATTCTTCAAAAAGAAGTGGTTGTCATCTTTCCAGAGAGCTGAGAAGAGCTGTGTGCTCTATCCTCTACTGCTTTAGATATTTAAGTCCTTGGCTTCTGTAGGAAATTGGAACATTTACATTTGAATGTGTGGCCAACTGTGCTCTGAGATTTTATTTTTTCCCATTTAATGAAGTATCTTATTCACTTTTCTTTGACATCCAGGCAAAAGAGCCTCTAGAACATATTTTGAAGAGTTGAATGTGAATTGTATAGAGTTTACCAGTTTCTGAAATTCTTTTTATTAAGCTGATTTCAAGATTACTGAGGTTTCTTTCTCTTCTGTTGTGATATTGGTTTTGAGTTAGGAGGTACAAATTCATCCACCCAGTGTTCAGGCCTTTCATTCATAAAACCAACTGTGAAAATGGCCCACTGTTGTTTATATTTGTCTTTATTGGAGGGGAATGTGGTTGAAAGCTTTTAGTTAGTGCTGACTGAACAAATGGATGCTCCCCCTTTGGCAAAGGCCTTGTTGAGTTTTTGCTTTTCACTGATTTTCCATATTGTGTTACCACACTGGTTTCTTCCCTCCTGTGTACCCAGCTGCCATCCATAATGCTGTTACTTTGATAGAATGTATTTCTGAACATTTTTCTGCCTTTCCTGGTTATACCCAGTGTTACAAATAATAATACCAGCAATTCCCAGGGATATCCATCAGGTTGCACTGCCTCCACTGCACCTCTTGGTCTGTTTTCAGTTTTCAGTCTTGGTCTGTTTTCTCCAGTAGCACACTTTGAAAGGCTTTCTGAGAGTGATTAGCCTCATTGCACTTAGGGGAGATTGAGGCAAAAAAAGGTCACTGTAAGTCAGCAGCAGAGCTGAGAATCCAGCCACAACTCCTGGCTCCCAATCCAGTGCTTTAACTATGGCAGGTCCCTCAAATAATAAACTACATTGCAGCATATTTATGCTGTGAACCAGATTAAAAAAAAAAAAGCTATTTTCTCTAAGACACAAAACTTTACTACTAATCCAAGTACATTACTATGCAAAAATATCTACCACTATAATGCTGCCCTTTTTTGAATTAGAAAAAATGTAAAAGCTTGGAAATAAATAATTCTGTGTGAATTGATTAATCTCCCCAGTTATATAGAAGAATGGATGATTTGAAAAACTTGTGCTTACTCACATGTAATTTATTTTTCTTTCTAGGTGATTTCAGATTTGGAAGAGCAGCTGAACCAGCTCACTGAAGACAATGCAGAGCTGAACAACCAGAATTTCTTCCTGTCCAAACAACTGGACGAGGCCTCAGGGGCCAACGACGAGGTGGTGCAGCTGCGCAGCGAGGTCGATCATCTCCGCCGGGAGATCACCGAGAGGGAGATGCAGCTCACCAGCCAGAAACAAGTAAGGCTCTCTAGGTCTGCTCAGCTGGCAAAAACTCCTTTTACATCTGGGAACCCGTGAGAAGTGATGATGCTTCCAAGGGCAGTGGCATTTAAGCCTTCCTCCCCAAGGCGGTTGAGTGAATGGAAATTTTTGGTATTTCCCATCGTGTTTTTACGACATTTTATTTAGCAATCCTGCACTCTGAAGGCATTGTCATTTAGAATTACTCATTTTAATTTTGTGGCTCTGGAAATCTCAAAATGTTCATAATGAGATCGACCTGACATTATCAGGGATCACAAGTGAATGTACAGGAGCCTTGAAATAAATGGGCTGTGATTTCCCAGCTCCTGCTGGCTGCTGATTTGCATGTACTGTAATCGAAATGCTACGGCTGAAGCTGAGAGTGCACGCTTGATGTGGGATGTGAGAATTGATAGGAGGATTTATTTTTAGACTATGGAGGCCTTGAAGACAACATGTACGATGCTGGAAGAGCAAGTAATGGACTTGGAGGCCCTGAATGATGAACTCCTGGAGAAAGAGCGCCAGTGGGAAGCGTGGAGAAATGTTCTAGGGGATGAGAAGTCCCAGTTTGAATGTCGAGTTAGAGAGCTGCAGAGGATGCTGGATACTGAGAAACAGAGCAGGTCTCTCTCTCCCTTCCTTCCCTTTTATGAACTTTTATGAAAATCCTCTATAGAAGCTAGTACAAAAATTATATTTAGCATAGGATATGGGAGTTGGAGCTAAATATAAAATCTTGTGAGGTAGTTCTAAAAATGGTTTATTAGTTAATAGTCATCACTGATATTGTTCCTTTTGTTTCTTTGCAAGTGAAAGATTCAAGGGGAGTGGTATTTATCATTGTAACTTATAAAATGTCTTGATTTATTATCTTCTATTTTATTTTATGGAAAAAATAGTCTTTGCTCCTGACTGTTCCTGTGGGGTCTTGAAATTTTTAAGGCTGTAGTTCTAGCAGGGGCAGGAACAGGATTATATAATATAAAAGTGTTGCAGCAAACAGTCTGGCTTTCTAATGTAACATCTTGAATTTGAGGCAACCTCTGAAAGAGTTATTGATGCCACTGCCTGCTAGGGAGAGGTCAAGGAGTTAGGTAACATTATTTTCCATTTTAATGCAGAGTGAGAGCAGATCAGCGTATTACTGAGTCTCGCCAGGTGGTAGAACTGGCTGTCAAGGAACACAAGGCAGAGATTCTGGCCCTGCAGCAAGCACTCAAGGAACAAAAACTCAAAGCAGAGAGCCTTTCTGATAAGGTAAGTAACTTTCAATCCTAAACTTTCATAATTGGATAAAATATTTTCCCACTGATATTACTTTTAGAAATGTGGCCTTCAGCAGCTTTTTTCAAGATGTTGTAGAGACAAATTAAAAAGACTGGAGGGCATAGAATAGAATTCTATCTGCAAACCAAAGACCTCAAATTTTCTTTGAAAAAGACTAAAGCAGACAGCAGGCTATGATGCTTGGAATGAAGTCCTTCAATAACTTGGTATCTGCATTTGAACAAGCCAAAATATCTTTTGCCTGGTTTTCCCCCAGCAACCAAAGGCTAATTGTATCATTTTTCTTCAACATGTGCTTGGTGAAGTTGGATTTAAGACTGTGGAATTATATTTATTAGTGTTCAGTGTTACTCTGACCCTGTTTCCCAGCTCAATGACCTGGAGAAGAAGCATGCCATGCTGGAGATGAACGCCCGCAGTTTACAGCAGAAGCTTGAGACAGAAAGGGAGCTCAAGCAGAGGCTTCTGGAGGAGGTAACCTTGGAGATTCATGTTAGAACTTCCGAAGGTTCCACATCTTGAGGAGGGGAGGTTGTGTGAATAAGAGTTACACATCCATCTTTCTTCTACATAACTAGGGAGATTAATCAAGTTGGGGGAGTTGTTTTCACTTAAAAGTTTGCAGAGTGTGTGGCCATGTCAGGGAGCAGTAAAAGTGAGCTGCTCCTCAAGGGCAGGGGAGATGGCAGCCAAGGGGGACAGCGTGCCATGCAAGGACAGGACATTGCAGCCTGCAGGCTCACACCCACAGCACCTAAACAAGAGGACCAGGACAGATTTGCTGAAGGTACCAGTAATCATTATGGAAGCCTCTGGTCACAAGGCAGGTCCTAGGTCAGGCCTGCAAGGCCAGGTCCGTGCCCAGGCACAGCTCTGACCAGGCCAAAGGCCACAGCTTAAAACCAGCCCTGGAGCCAACATGCTGACAGTGCACACCTGGAGGCCACAGGTGAGGCTTCTCTCACAGCTCTTGCCATCATTGACTTGGGTCACAGGTTTTGATACAAGGTCACACACCTGCACCACATCAGAGAGTAATTGAATGCAGGCAGCCAGTTCTGTGTGGTGGGGGAAGAGGCTCCAGAGGAGGATTTCAGGGACAATCAGGGCATTTAGAGCCTTCTGGTATTCTTGGGGTACTGACATGTTGCCTACTCCTTTGTGCATCACCAGGAAAGATTCCTGGCTCTTACTTTGTAACATAGGAGCATTTATGGTTTTCCTAGATAGGGATCTTGTCAAGAAAGTGTAAATTCTAAAGGAAGTAGGAGTATTTTGTCATGTGCGCTCCTCTGGTGTTAATTGGAGACAAAGATACAAACAGCTGGCCATTATTTTCCTTATCTCATGTGAGTATGACTGTCCTGGTTTATAGTAAAGATTGTAGTTTTAATTTATTTTTACACAGTACTGAGGTGGCTTCTGGTGATTGTACAGAGAGCTTGAGAAAATAAGGTTGCTACAGATTAATATAAATACATAGAAATGCTTGTTTAGTCACAACGCACTCTGAAAGAAAAGGAATCTTCTGGAGTATTTGTCATTTTCCAGCTCTTGAAGAATTATGTGTTTATTTATAAGTTCTGCAGTGATGATTATTTTACAAGAGTGACAACATTTAATAGCTTTTACTTACAAACAAGAAGACAACAAACCCAAACCCTGGCCTTTGTTTTCCTTTCAACAGCAGGCAAAGCTGCAGCAGCAAATGGATCTGCAGAAGAATCACATCTTCCGCCTAACTCAAGGTCTGCAAGAGGCTCTGGACCGAGCAGATCTTCTGAAGACTGAGAGAAGTGACCTGGAATATCAGCTGGAAAACATTCAGGTGAGGGTGAGGAAGCAGGACAGTGCTCAGCCTCATTCCCTGTGAGGCTTTAGGATGTGATTTACAGTTTGTGTGATACTTTCTTAAGGGTATTTTTTAGCTCTGTTTTGCTATCAAGTTGTTTGTTTGTTTCTTCTGTTAAGATGAAATTTCTTGCATCTGTGTGTAATTCACAGGTTCTCTATTCCCATGAAAAAGTGAAAATGGAGGGCACTATTTCTCAGCAAACTAAACTCATTGATTTCCTGCAGGCAAAGATGGACCAACCAGCAAAAAAGAAAAAGGTGGGTGAAGAAGGTTTGAGAGGCATGGAATTAAATGGTTTTGTAATTAGTTATGTGCTGTGTATTCTTAATATTCTGTTTTATCTTTCTTTGTGTAACAAAATGTTGTCCTTATTTAAGACCATTCTGAGTTGGTGAACACAAACTTTACTAGGTAGAATGTGTTCTTTGTGGCTTTTCTGGTATTTTGTTATTCCTACAACATTTAGGTTACACCCCAGTAGCTACACCTCAGTGAAGCTGTAGGAATACAGAATTTTAAGCATGTTTTTTTAATGCTAAGTATGTATATGTGTACAAACCTATTGTGTACCAAGAGTGGTTGTCCTTTAGTCACAGCATAGGACGGAGCAGTCAGGCAATGTGACTCGTGTCACATCTTTGTCATAAGCTGCTCTGTCACTTTGAATGAAGTAATTTAATTTTAACCACGTATTTTGAGATCCTCTGTTTAGATGCTTTCAGAGACTCCAGGTGTGAGTTCTAACAGGTAATGTATGTCCCTCTTTGAATTAATCCATATCTTGACGTTTTTCTCTCCAGTGCCAATATGAACTAAAAATCCATCCTTACACATAACAGAGTTGCCATTAGGCCCTCTGGCCGGACTGCCACTAGCTAGTGTCACTTTGCCTAGGTTAAGCCATCTCTTGCTAGGAGTTAGGAGTTGTCTGTGTGTTTCTGTTGCTAGGGCCTGTTTAGTCGGCGGAAAGAGGACCCTTCTTTACCCACACAGGTTCCCCTGCAATACAATGAGCTGAAAGTGGCACTGGAGAAGGAGAAGGCTCGTTCTGCTGAGCTGGAGGAGGCTCTACAGAAAACACGCATTGAACTCAGATCTGCTCGTGAAGAAGGTAGGGGTTAACAGAAAAGGTGGATCTGGAAGGAGGCACTCGTTCTTGGTCTGAAAATGTGCCTTTAATTGTGTGCCACTCTAGCAATAATTAAACAACATATGTTATTGCCACTGCTGTGATGTTACAATAAAGCTACACTTGATTCTGTGGGCTGTAACTGCAGACTGGTCACACAGAGCCCTGCTAGGAACCAGAGTGCCACGTTGGTCACATTAACCAGGGACATTTGTCTTGTCTGTAGCTGCTCATCGGAAAATATCGGACCACCCTCACCCCTCCACGCCGGCCACAGCCAGGCAGCAGATCATCATGTCTGCCATAGTGCGCTCCCCAGAGCACCAGCCCACGCCCATCAGCCTGCTGGCTCCTCCCTCCAGCCGCCGGAAGGAGTCCTCCACACCTGAGGGTAGGCTCCTGCTCACCTCCTCCTCTTCTCTCCCTGCAATGCCATCTCTTTACTGACTGAGTTTTCACCCTGCTGATGATCTGTGTCCCTCGCAGAGTACAGCCGGCGCCTGAAGGAGCGGATGCACCACAACATCCCCCATCGCTTCAACGTGGGGCTCAACATGAGGGCCACCAAGTGTGCCGTGTGCCTGGACACCGTGCACTTCGGCAGGCAGGCCTCCAAGTGTCTGGGTAAGGGCAAAACTCAGCACAGCTCGGGGGGAGAAGAGGCATCAGCTCGGAAGGTTGCAGTTTATTGCAGCCCTGATTCACATGAAAAGTCTCTCTTTTGGCCCGCACGTTCAAAGAATGAGTTGGAGTTCTTCAGTTCTTGGTCTCAGAGTTGTTTATTGTTTCTTATCTATAAAAATTTTTCTCCTGCCCTGCCGAGGTCCGTCCAGCAGGACAGTTCCAGGCACACTGCCTGCCCCCGGGGCAGTGTTCTCTCTTTATACTACAAACTATGTATAACATGTTTACAATTACTTTCCAATACCTATCACCTATGTTAGACAGTGAGTTTCTATTCTAAACCAATCCAAAAGTGCCACCATCACAGCAGAAGATGGAGGTAGAGAAGAAGAAAGGCTGGACACGCTCAAGTCCCTCCATCTTGTCCCCAACACCCTCATTCTAAAAACCCCAAAATCTACTTTTTCACCTAGTGATAATTTTATTATTACACTATTTAAACTTCTGTGGATTTCAGGTCTTCGTATAAAGCTGGTAACTTGCTCCACGGGTCATAATCAAACCCCCAGGTGTTCTGGGCTGCGTGCCAGGGTCTCTGAGCCCTCTGGCAGGGGTCCTGGCAACTCTGGACACCCAGAGGGATGTTCTGGGTTCAGACAGCATCACCCATCTAGAGCAGGGAGAGAAATGACAGCGTGAAGCCTCTGAAACTACTTGGTGCAAACATTGAGAAAACATCATGGTTTGGAGTGGAAGGGGAACCTTGGAGAAGCTGGGATTTGTGTGTTAGAAGTTGAGGCAGCTGTGTCATGATTGTTTTTTTTTTTTTTGTCATTTAACAGAAGTTTTTCCCTGTCCTCTTGTCAGAATGCCAGGTGATGTGTCACCCAAAATGCTCAACTTGCTTGCCAGCTACTTGTGGGCTGCCAGCAGAATATGCCACACACTTCTCGGAAGCGTTCTGCCGGGACAAGATGAATTCCCCTGGCCTGCAGCTGAAGGAGCCAAGCACCAGTCTGCGTCTGGAAGGGTGGATGAAAGTGCCAAGGTACAAACAGGACTCTTGGTGCCATGTCAGGTGCTGAAATATTTGGCCTGATATTACCCTGGCTCTTACAGTGAGATAATTGGTAAAGGCCCATTACATGGGCATTGCAATTACCACCACTATAATTACAATTGCTACTGCTGAAATTTCTCTTTTATAGGCATTGCATGCTTGCTTTACATAGAATCCAAGCAGAAAGTCCAACATGGCTTTGTGCTTGTTTTCCTCAGGAATAATAAACGTGGGCAACAGGGCTGGGACAGGAAGTATATTGTCCTGGAAGGAACCAAAGTGCTCATTTATGATGCAGAAGCAAGAGAAGGTAACTTAGAATTTCTAGCAAGAACAGATATTTTAATCTTCAGATATTGTTTGGTGGGTTGAGAAGCTTAAAGATTATTATTGTTTCCTATGGCTGTACCAAATTTAGCTAAATCTTCAGTGATAAGGCAACATTTTTTTCTAGACTCTTAGCCATTTTATTGGTTGGCATGTCATAATAATCCAGCTGTGAAAACATCCAGTGGGCATCCACTTTCTTTTGCTATCACAGTTGTTTTCTTGCTGCCTGTTTGTCTGTTCCTAATCTGTCTCCCCATTCTGCTGCAGCTGGACAGAGGCCTCTGGAGGAATTTGAGCTCTGCCTTCCTGATGGTGATGTAACTGTTCATGGAGCTGTAGGAGCTACTGAGCTTACCAATACAGCAAAGACAGGTGAGAATATTACATAGATCAGGTCAAATGGATTTCATCTGGCTTGCCATCAGTTAGCCTTACTTGGCTGAACAGAATTTTCTCCCTCGAGCTTTCATTGTGTAATGCTGTAATTTATCTCCATCTGAATTAGGGGAGTAGCTCAGCACTCCAGACCTAGTTACACCCAGGCTGTTGCTTCTGTCGTGGTAGAACTGTGGTTAATATAGTCATCAAGCCAAATGGAAGTAAATCTTAAGAGATCTGTAGCATAAACACTCGCTTTATTGAAATTTCTTCTCTCTTAACTGTGATGTATCATAACTTCTGCCACCATTGTGCTCTGACCACAAAGCCATTAACTTAAAAATGCTGTGGGGTGTATACAGTCTCTTATTATGAAAAAATGTTGATGTGTTTATTTGTATGTACTGAAGAGAACTGATGGATAAGATTCTGTATGTCTTGACTGTTACATTAAAGGATGCAGACTGTTAAAAACAAAGGTTTCCATAACCAGTTTTTACAGATTTTCCTTAATCAGTACAGGGAAAACTTTAGTCAAGTGGCTGGTTTTGTTTTGGTTTTGTTGTTTTTTTTCCCCCCACAATGGAATTTCTTTCTCTTTTGAATAAAAGGCAAGAAATTATTTTTGTTGAGTTAAAGACAGCCTTGTATGTATGGATTGCATACATCCAGCTAATATTTAGGTGTAAGTAGCTAGCCTGTGAAGGACCTGTAAAGGAGAAACCAATGTGTAAATTGCCATGGTACGTCATGATAAATACAACTTCTCTCCAATGAGGCTGAAAGGTGTTGATTTTAAGTCCACTGACAATATTCCAAAAACTAATCTAAGTCTTATTCTATCTATATAACATCTCAGATGTGCCATATATCCTAAAATTGGAGTCTCATCCACACACCACTTGCTGGCCTGGTAGAACACTCTACCTGTTAGCACCCAGCTTCCCTGACAAACAGCGCTGGGTCACAGCACTGGAATCAATAGTGGCAGGTGGGAGAGTTTCCAGAGAAAAAGCTGAGGCTGATGCTGTGAGTATAAAAGTTTCATTTAATAATAAAATATTCTGGGAGGGAGCAGAGTTTTGAAAAATATTTTTTCGGTATTTGACATACTGAGGGTTAACTGAAGGTAAGTTATTGCTTCTGCCTTTATGATTTGAGCACCAGGAGCCAGTTCACTGTGAGAATGATGCTGTGTATTACAATACCCTTCTTTAGGCTTGGGGAGGGTAGTAAGAGAATCCCAAAATATCTCTGTAATTCCAACAGAGGAAGGAAGAGCAGTTAGGACATTGTTTAAATCCAGTCTCATAAGGTACCACATGGAACAAGCAGACCTTAAAAGAACCAAAAATTCCCTCCCCTCCCATTCTTAGAGAGCCAGAGGTTTTATGTTTCTTGCTGGGGGGAGGTGTGTGTGGGTGTGTACTTTTTAGTTTAAGTTTTATTCCTAATAAGAGGTTATACAGATTTGTTTAGGTTTTGGATAGCCTTTCTCACACTGTTACACTGATAACTCTATTTTCTGGCAAAGGGATGTTGGATTCAGTGGCATTGCATAAGAGAATTAGCTCTGGAGGTAGGGAATATCTGACTGCAGGAAATACTCTTTTTTCCTCAGGCTCACATTTCTTTTGTATCTGAGAAAAAAACATGCTCCCACCAACATTTATACTTTTCTTTAATCCTTCCCCTTGGAAAATTCCACTGCTCTGTTGTAGGAGGTTGGGGAAAATGGAAAGGATAGAGACAACAATAGGTTCTGCCTGAATTTAGGATAATTCTGATCAGTTTTCCTTACTGTGTCTAAGGTAGATAAAAGTTTACTAATTCTTTTGTAGGAGGCATCCCTGCAACTTTTAGCTTTCTGAGAAAAAGAAATCTGTGCCAATCTCTTTGCCTGTCTGAATGATGACCTTACATTGTTAAAATACCCACAGATAAAGAGATGAAGATTAACTCAACAAGAAAAAAATTATTTTTGTCATTTACAGAAACTGCTGGGGAACTCCCTGCTGAAGCTGGAGGGTGAAGACCGTTTGGATATCAATTGCACAATGCCCTTCAGTGACCAGGTAATGGTCATGTGCACTTGGTCTTTCTCAGAAGTGGATAATTGATTCAGGGAAATGGTATCTTGATTGCAATATGTGTAATTATGCACTTGTTTGTGGGTTTGATTTTTCTCTTCATTGCTGAGGAGTATCACCCAAGCTGCTGCTGTTGGAGCATTCCTTGTTCTCCTCACGTAGAGCTATTTTTTCCCCTGTTGTAGGTAGTGCTGGTGGGTGCAGAAGAAGGTCTCTATGCCCTGAATGTACTGAAGAATTCCTTAACACACATCCCAGGAATGGGAGCTGTCTTCCAAATTCACCTCATCAAGGATCTGGAGAAGCTGCTCATGATAGCAGGTACAGGGCTGTGTCCCCTCTGGCCCTGCAGTGGCTCTGTGCTGCCAGGTCCTGCTTGCCTTTGGGTTTGTTCCAGGCTTTTGTCTGTTTTTTTTTTTAATCAGCAAATTGGCAGGAATGCCTTGCTGTGCTTAACACAGTCCTGTCTGAGGCTGGCTGGTAAGGGATGGTGTGAATGAGCACTCAGTTAAACCTTCACAAGAAACTGATTTCAGAGCTGAGGGAGGGAGCAACCAGAGACAAAACATTTCCAGGTTAGAGATCAGTTGTCATTTTAAGTTCAGTTTAAAAAGTGTTGGGCTAATCAATGAACATCTCTTCATAATTATTGCATAACATTTTAAATGTAATTAACCATTTGAGGACCACTATGTGATCACTGGGGCATAGGGCCAACTTTTACCCTCTCTTGCCCTGTAACAAAGCTGGGACGCCTGTCATGATTTAAGATTTCTTTATGAAAGGAACACCAGCTTTAATCTCTCCATCTGTGGTTTTCCAGAGATAATCCTTCCCACACGGATGTAGGCATGCTGAACATTAGGCTGTATCTTCATCTGAAAGCCCAAATTATCAAGTGTCTATATGACATTTGCAGGGAATGAAAAACAAATTCTTTCCTGTTCTGCTAGTTTTGTGGGTTTTTCCTGGTAAGGGTTTAAGATGTCCATGGTCTATTTGTGCCAGGGTGGTAGAGAACAAAGCAAACCTCACACATAATGAGAAAGCTGTGTTAGTCTGTCACTGGGCTTCTGAGAGGAACTGGCCTTGGGCTGCAATGCAATTCATTAGGGTAGTTCTTGGAAATCCCTTGCCAGTTCTGCTGGCACAGAGTGATTAAAACATCTTGTACTTGAAGAAGTTCTGAAGGGCAAAATGAAACTTCCTGGCTAATTTTGAATAATGTCTTAATGAGGCCACAATTACTGTGTACTGCTAGACTTCTGCAGTAACACTAATAATCCACGCAGGGAATGGTTGCTCTCCTGGTGGATTTACTGCCTGTTGTAGGGTTGGGATTTTGTAAGTTTTCTGTTTCAGTTTGAATAGGAATAATATGGAATGGATTCTGCCTGGTACCTTGTGTTTCCACAGTAACAGCCTGTAACAACGAGCTGCTGCTTAGGTAAGACTTTTGTAGTGAATAGGGAGTTCTCCCTTGATGAAATGCACCCTTTTTTTGTTTCCAGGAGAGGAGAGGGCTCTGTGTCTTGTTGATGTAAAGAAAGTGAAGCAGTCCCTAGCCCAGTCTCACCTCCCAGCCCAGCCTGATGTCTCACCAAATGTCTTTGAGGCTGTCAAAGGATGTCACCTTTTTGCTGCTGGCAAAGTAAGTCACTGCTCCCTCGTGCCCCCAGACCACCCCTTAGACTGCTCTGAGCTTAATATTAACAAATCAGCATCTTTACTCCACTGGCAACACATCCAAGGTCTGTATTCTTGCTCTGAATATTTTTCTTCAAATAAGAAGAATGTATGGGCTGAAGAGAGGCTGAGCTGGAGACAGAATGGGGGATTTGCTGCTAATGTGGATCAGTTCAGCCAGGATGCCATGGTGGTATAGCTTAAACTGCTAGACAGTAAGAAATCCAGCATAGCATGGTGCTACTGCCTCCTCACTATTGACTGCAGTTTTGAAGTTTTTAATTAGCAAATTCTGTCCAGTCTTTGTTCTTGAATGTCATGCTTCCAGGCTAGCAAATTTCCTTAGGTGTTTGTGTCACTTTAATTCTAAACATTTACACACATTGCTGGTTTTAGTGTGGAGCATTTAACCACAGCAAAAATTCTCATTAACAATAACTTCTCTGGACTACTTTGATAGCAAACTGAGCACCACTCATTTCAAAGTGATGCTTAAGATAAGTTTCAGGGGTTAAAATGTAGACCTAACCTATTTCAATTTGTCAATCCCTTTTCTGTGCAAAACCTTCTCATATTTTATTAACGTCTTTCAAGCATAAAAGAAATCATAGAAGCCATTTAAATTCACGTTCTTTTTTGAGAATGTGAAGAGGCTTTTCATTATTTCATGAATTCACAATAATTACCCTATTAATAAAATGTACTTGCTTATCTCTGCAAAGTTCTTTTTGTGGCAGGAGGTTCTCAGATCCGTTTCACGCTCTCAGCAATAGAATTTATTTTATTGCTGTCCTGAACTATGCTTTTTCTCTTCCTTACAGGTTGAGAACAGTCTTTGTATCTGTGCAGCCATGCCCAATAAAGTGGTGGTTCTGCGATACAACGAGAGCTTGAGCAAGTTCTGTATCAGAAAGGTGAGTTTAGTAACTCCCTGCTCTAGTTGAGGTTAATTCACATTGTGCTCTAGGCCTTTGCTTTGGAGCAAACATCTAAAACCTTTCTGTGAGCATGAGAAAATTTGTTTGCCAGCTAAAATGATAACAAATTGCACTGTGCACTGACTCAAAGTGGAGTAGGCAGCAATTTCCTTTAATAAGAGTTGGCATTTTTGGAGAGATGCAGAACAGAACTGTGATTTTTTTGAGATATTGGGCTGAGCTGTAACCATACCCTCAGAGATCTCTCCTCAGGACAAAAAGTTTAAACACCAGCTGCCTTAAAACCTCTGGCACCCAGAAACTCTTGTTCTCTCCTATGCACAAATTAAAGGATGTTCAGTCAAACTGCCCCTCCCTGGGTGAAAGCCCCTGCAGGTGACTTTGCAGGCACCAGTTCATTTTCAGTGTGGCTGAGGCTGCTGGAGGGAGCAGTGGGCACAGCCATGCAGACCTGGCCTCCTCAGGAGGAAAGGCACGGAGATCTTGGCACAGATGGATGCCAGCACACCTGGAGTGTCTACAGGCACTGCAGCTGACACCAACTCCTGCTCACAGCAGGGAACACTGAGGGTCTGCAGCCCTTCCTCTGACGAGGGCTTGCATGCACATCATGCAAAGGCATGTTTTAGAAGGCAGGCTTTCCTTATCTCCACTAATCCAGACAACTGAATTTAGATCCTAACAAGATGGCAGCAAGCCCAGAATATGCTTTTCTTTTCTGCCAACAAAATTTCCAGATAAAGTAGGATTTATGTAAGGAATCTTGTCCTCAGAAGATCTGGGAATCTGAGCATTGTGTCAGGCTAACCTGCAGAGTATCCCAGCTATTCAGCCACAAGGCAGGTCCTGGTGGACAACATCTCTCTGCCAAGCATCGTTTCCAACAAAACAAAACTTTCTTCTAGCAAGAGTTTTTGTTCACATGCTTTTGAAAGACTGCTAGGATCTTTAAGATTGCCACCTCTCCCTTTTGTAAAGATAAATGTAGCAATATCCAACTTTCCAGACTCTGTTATCTGTAAGCTGGTACAGGGGACTAATATCTGTTCATGCTATCCTTTTTTGCAGGAGATTGAAACCTCTGAGCCTTGCAGCTGCATCCATTTGACCACTTACAGCATCATCATTGGAACCAACAAGTTCTATGAAATTGAGATGAAGCAGTACACGCTGGAGGGTAGGAGATAATTCCTGAGAATGCTCCAAGTGGCTCCACAGGTTCTTTTGTAAAGCTTTTTGAAAGCAGTTTTGAAAAAAGTTGGTGCAAATCAAAGTCTTTTCTCCATTCTCTTTGCAGAGTTTTTGGATAAAAATGACCACACTTTGGCCTCTGCTGTGTTTGCTGCTTCCACCAACAGTTTCCCAGTCAGTATCATCCAAGTGAACCCAGCAGGGCAGAGGGAGGAGTATCTGCTGTGTTTCCATGGTAAGTAGTGCATTGGTGTGCAGGTGTTGCACTACTCCTGTTCTCTGAGCTGCAGAAGGTACCCAAATGCTGTTGAATTTTGGAGAATCTGCTTTGGTTTAAAAGTTCTCCATGCCTGGTGGATCAGTTTTTGCACAAAATTTCTGTGCCTGAGGGAAGGACTGCAGGCAGTATGTAAAGTGCAAACAGGTGCTTGATTACCCTGATAAGATGTTCAGGGGCTCTCAGACTTGGGTTTTGTCTGGTTTCTGTGCAGACAGATGAGACTTTTTAACCTTCTGGTGATTAAATAAGAGAGGGTGTTATTTTTTTGTATAGCTGCTTCTGTTGCCCTCTTGTATACTGTCATGGGAATGCACAAACCTCCTGAAGCCCTCTAGCAGTAATTTTGGGTGAGTAATGGGAGAAATGTCATCACCTGCCCAACTGTAGATTAAATAATGACCTTAGTTCAGCTGGAACAAGGAGATATGGAATCACAGAACCTTTTGGCCTGGCAGTATTCCTACATCCCACCAGTTCCATGGCATTTAGAGTAATTCATGGCAATCTTACAAATCTGTGATTTGTAAGATGTCCCTGATAAAAAGCATGGGACAAACTGCCTTTGTCCCTTCAGAAATAAATGAATAAAACTCGGGCAGATGCCCATGACCTGATGTGGCTTCTCTTGGCAGAGTTTGGTGTCTTTGTGGATTCCTATGGAAGACGCAGTAGGACAGACGACCTGAAATGGAACCGCTTGCCCTTAGCTTTTGGTAGGTGTTGAGGGAAACTCTTGGATTGTGGAGATTATTGACACAGGAAAAATCCCTGTGGAATGGGTACTCTGCACTCAGCCCTTCTGTCTCCTTTTCCCTTCCCAATTCTTCCAGGAACTATGAAGCTTTTTCCCACAATTTAAGCTTATCATAAATCCAGATGGCAAACCCTCTGAAATATAAGCAATTTAAGGAAAACTAAACCGAATTCCATTTCCTTTATGTTCCTGGTCCGACACTGGCAATTGGAATTTTTAACAATGCTCTAAGTTTCTGAAACAGTGAAGAGTATATGAGGGCAGCATGGGTCCCTCAGGCCTTTTGCACTGCTTAATGGGATTTTGTTCAGTTAATAGCCTGGCTTTAATGCCTTTTTCATGATACTTTGGTTAGTAAAGTCCTTGAGATACAGTTTCAAAGCACCAATTCTTTAAACTTGCATCTCCCCCTATACTGATGGTGTCTGTGTCATTACATATAATGTATTCCTTAGTTTTCCCACAGGGCTGTCAGCCTCTCTTGTGCTTGCTGTTGTGTTTTAGAAGTTTTTAATAGAGAATGTATTTTGTGTTTTTTCCTGCCTTTTCACTGCTCCTCCAGCCTACAGGGAGCCCTATCTGTTCGTGACCCACTTCAATTCCCTTGAAGTGATCGAGATTCAGGCACGAGCTTCTATAGGGTAAGTGGCTCTCTTTTCATCTCTTTGAACAGCCTGTTTTGCAGGAATATATGGATTTGCCAGGAAAAGGTAGCACTGTGCTGCCACTGTAAAGATTTGCTGCAATTTTCCCCAGAACTCCGGCACGAGCCCACTTGGAGATCCCGAACCCGCGGTACCTGGGGCCTGCCATCTCCTCAGGAGCCATCTACTTGGCCTCCTCCTACCAGGACAAGCTAAGGGTGATCTGCTGTAAGGGCAACCTGGTGAAGGAGACCAACAACGAGCAGCAGCAGCCGCCACAGCACCACAGAGGCTCCTCTGCCACGCGCAGGTACGGGGACATCGGGTGTCACAATGTCAGTGTTACGGTGCCTGGGTGCCTCAGCAGCAAACTTCCCTCCTGATGCCTTTTGTGGTGGGCTGCCCTTGTTGTGTTCTTAGAGCCTGGTGACTGTTACTGTAATGCTGGAATAGAGTCACTAATGGCTTAATATCCACAAGGAAACAAGCATCAGCTCTAGATGGGGATAATCTCCTCAAATGCTTTGTGACCTTGTGCTGGTTTGCTTTGATGTTGTGATACAGCTCTGGCTTCAAAGCTTTTTGAGCTCAGATACTGTTGATATGACACTAAACACGGCTTGGCTGTAACAAGATGTAAAGCAAGAGCCCCTTTCTATCAAATAATGGGTCTGCCTTAGGGAGATTAGTGCTGGCAAGTTGTGATGTGATATACAGGTAATTAAATACTTGGGCTGATGGTGCCACTGTGTGCAAAGGAAACAGAAATTGAGGCTTGTAGTTCATCCCAGCCTGGCCTAAACATCCCTGAGCTACAGAAAATTGTGTGAAAACACATATATCAAATTTTAGTGTATTTTTATATGGAAAAGCATATGGCTGGAGTGTATGAGAAGGTGTCGTGTACAGAACAGGCCAGAGAACATGACTTACACTGGCAATTCATTAAGGCACTTTGCCAGTGTGGCTCACGTGATGGATACTCCAGCTGCCAAAATACCTCTGCATTTTCCATCTTGCCTCAGGGAGGGGCTGATGCTCCCCATCCTAAGGGTGCAGGGGGAAAAGTTACATTTTTGCTAAAAGAAAACGTGACGGGAGGTTTTTGTCACTCAGCGGTTCGCATCAATTATTTTTGAATGACAGCAGCCCGAACAAGAGAGGCCCCCCCACGTACAACGAGCACATCACCAAGCGCGTGGCCTCCAGCCCGGGGCCCCCCGAAGGGCCCGGGCACCCCCGGGAGCCCAGCACCCCGCACCGGTACCGCGAGGGCCGCACGGAGCTGCGCAGGGACAAGTCCCCGGGGCGGCCCCTGGAGAGGGAGAAGTCGCCGGGGCGGCTGCTGAGCACGCGCAGGGAGCGCTCCCCGGGCCGGCTCTTCGAGGACGGCGGCCGGGGCAGGGTGCCTGCGAGCGGGGCCAGGACTCCTCTTGCTCAAGTCAATAAGGTAAGGCAGGAGCCTGCAGGAATGTCTGTTCTCAGGGAAGGGCTTGGAGGTGTAGTGCAGAAGGGCTGGTGGCACTGCAAAGCACAAGAGCAGATCAAAGCTCACACCCCTGCTCCTCAAATTCTGTTGGAGCAGAGCCCACATGGTGTCAGTCATTCACTGGCCCTGTGACCACCAGCCCTGGGCTGGTTCTGACACTGCAAAAGCTGCTTGACCCTAGAACGGGCTGAAAGCAATTGCGCATTTACTAGCAAGTGATAGAGGACTTGAAGGGGAATAATGTCGGAGCCTGCTGTGCTAAGCTACATACAAGGCTGAAAGGGCCCAAACACTGTTGGCCCATTCAGGCTCCTACAACCTCTTGCAGATGGAGTAAAACTATTTATCAAAGAAGCTATTCAACCATCAACATCCTCCCCAATCTTATTTATCGCAATCCTAATACTAGCCTTACTTCTAGCAATCTCAACCTGAACCCCATTGCCCCTTCCATTCCTCTTAGCAGACCTTAACCTAGGCCTACTCTGCCTATTAGCCATGTCAGTGTTTGTGATGACAGGAGCCCTGGCTCCGTGGCAGCAGCAGGTGATGGATGTACTGCTCCCACCACCTCGTGCCTGGAAGAGAAGCACCCATGACTTGTAACTTGTCCTTTTGTTTCCCTGCCAGGTCTGGGACCAGTCTTCAGTGTAAGTCTCAGCTAGACAAAGTTACTCGTCTTGACCTGCAGGAAAAAAAGGAAATATACTGAGAATATGCACTCCATCTGTCTGCAGCCCAGCTCCCAAACAGCATTCCTGGGCCAAAGCTCGCTCCGCAGCGCGAGCCGTGACGCTTTCCAAGACCGTTCGCAGCTCAGTTAATTTCTCTGCACTTTCCTGCACTCCTGTTTTTGCACTTTGTACTACTGTTACTCTTTCAAGCAGTTCATGAACTTTTTGTATCCACTTTAGTCCCTAGTAGTTCATCCAGGAAATGGGACTCGTGTCCTACCCCAGGTCATCACTGTGGTTAGCACCCCTTAACAGAGAGTTGGTCAAAGTTCTGAGATGTGCTGGGAGCCCCTGATGGCCTGGAAACAGAAGGGCCAAGGTGAGTGAGTCTTTCAATAGGAGCTGTGGTTGGATGTTCTCCACAGAACACATGAAAAATTTCTTCTGATTAGCCTGTTCACCTGCCACTTCTGAAAGTTATTTTGTTCTCACTAAAATCGCTTTAGAGCAGCTCTGATGGGGAGGGAAGAACCCTGCTTTAACCAAGCCCCCTGCCCGGCCCTGAGACAAAGTGCATTACCTATAAGCTACTGGGTTGTAAGACTTTATCCAGGTCTTCTGCATGACAGTTCACTGCATGCTGCTGCACCATCACTGGCTCTCTCCTTTTAGGTTGCTTTGCTGAGTAGTGTATTGTACCTCACTTGTAAATTAACTGAAACCTTTAGATTACGCTGCAAATAGCCGTTAATTACTCTGGAAATTTGGCACCGAAGAGTTACCAAGCCTTATTCTATGACAAGAATCACAGTCACACTTGTGTTCTCCTCTCAGCACTGGACGTGGTCTCTTCAGCAATGAGTCCTGCCAGCCTCAGCTCCCCAGGGCTGGCTCCTCCCGTGAGCTGTAGCTTGTGGTGCAATCAGATCCGGTGTCTTGGCACAGGACACCCACAGGGAGCAGCTTTGGCAGTTGCTGACACACCTTGGCTTCCCCGTGTCTGACCTCGAGCCTTTTATTGCTTCCTATTCTCTTTTGCTGTGAACATGAAGCAGAGAGCAAATGATTTTCAAAGCAGGTTTTGACCATTCACTCTGCAATAGCAACATTCTAAGTGAACAACCATGTTCTTTACAACTGGAAAGAGCAAAACTGCATCCAGTCTTCTTCCCTTGGCGCCACACTTAAACTTCTGCTAGTCCCTTGCAAGCCTGTGCTAACCTGTTCTAGAAACCCATCAAAATTCCAATGCCTTGTCAGTGTCCCTTGGCGAGTTTCATGAATATTGTATTCTGTTCTCTTGTCTGTTGGGTTATTTTCAGTCAGATGATTTGGCAGGAAATTTGCTGAAAGTTTTTGTCTCCTGGTCTGAATATTTCGAAAGGTCACTGAGATCAGTCTTTAAATCTTTGCATCTCATGGAAGATCTTCAAGACCTCAGAAATGGGCTTGTTGAGTCCTGAAAGTGTATATCTTGTGTCTTGTTCGTGAAATGCTTCCTGCTATAGAAATAGCTCAAAGGACTGTACATATTTACAAGAAACTTTATATTCGTAACAAAAGGGAATTGAATTGGTTTCTACTTTTTTATTGTAAACTGTGCGTTTTTCAACACTGGCTTTTTGTTTTACTGGTGGTTGTGGACAGCCATCCTCAGACACTGGAGGGGCCTCGCCTCAGTCCTCCTGCTCCCATGAAGAAATATTGTAACATTAAATTGCAATTGAAGCTTGTTAGCATCAATGAGGTTTTAGGTCTCTAAAAGTACAGGATTTTTCTTCATTACCTTTTTATTATTGACAAGGGAGGGAACCAGAGGGACAGTTCAAAGCTCCACCGGGAAAGTATTGAACTTTGTTGTTGAACAATAACCAAATAAAACAAATAACTATCTTGACTGGCATGGTGAAATGACGGCTTCCTTCTCTCTGGAGTGCCCCTGCCCCTCCTGCCCCTTTCCTGGCTCTGGGGCATCCACAGCTGACCCCAGAGCAAACCCTGCAATATTCAGCATTTAATACTCTTCATTCCCTGAACGGTAGCATAAGTGGCTTCACAAACCCCAGGCACGTTCACATGCACGGACCCAGGTGGGTTTATGCAGGTGCTTCACCAGAGCAGCAGTCACTGCCCCCCGGTGACAGGGGCAGAGCTGAAGCTCCTGTGAGTGTCTGGGAAAACAGTCTTGCCCTGGTAAGTGACCCCACACACCCTGAGCTGGAAAAAAGGCATCTTAATTAACAAGAGTGTGATCTAATGACTGGTTGGGGACTTACTCCAGCAGTGTACTGGGAGCAAAGTGGAGGGAGGCAGTTGCTCATCCCACTGCTGTAAAATGCTGGTGCTTTAAGGCCTAATAGCTGCAACTTTAAAAAAAGACCATTCACAAATCCAGTCAGATTGAGTACAACCTGCAGTTACTGTACAGCTTAACTTACACCTGCTGGGAAAACTTGCTAGATCAGACTTAAATGTAAATACATCTATTTTTAACTGAACTAGTTTTTACAGGGTCTGAAGTATTCTTTCACAGGAAGAGGTTTTTAATATTCACACTGCTGCCTACAGTAACTTAATTTGTCCTCCTACTGTTGAGTGTTTTTGGTTCTGTGCACATACCCACCCCCTCAGCCCTGAGAAAGGCCTTGGTGGGGGCTCTGGGGGTGGCACCCAATGGCTCCTCTTACAATTTGGTCTACATGACATTGTCCATGAACATGCTCTCCATCAACCCCGAGCTGCTTGATTTTATCTATTGTGCCTACTATGATGTATATGATGAAATGCTGACTTGTTCAATGTTCCTTTATTTCTTTTACTGTGCACAAACAATACTTATTTAAAGCTCATTGTTGCAGTCCTATGATGCATGATCCGAATTGTAACAAAACTAAATTAATCCAGAAACTGGTGGAGTAAAAAAAAAAAATATTTATTGAGCTTTCTGATTCCCAAGAAACCTACACAAATCCATGTCAGCTTGACCCCCACATGCTGTGCTGAAATTCAGGGGGTTGGGGAGGGCAGGGAGCTCTTGTTATTCCTGTACTGGTTTACTCCAGGGTCCCCAAAAGTGACTGTAACAAAAGCGTCTGCATCTACCTTTAAAAAAATGTGCTCTCCTAGCAACAGCCAAGAATAAACATAACAGCACAGACTGTGAGCTGTGGGTGGGGAATGTAAGTGAGCTAATAAATCCAACTCTTGATCCAGCTTCTGCCTTTGGAGGGATTTGATTCATCCCATTGCAATAAGGAAACACAGAGTGATTAATTCATTCACCTGTCAAGCAGAAAATGACCCAGCAATGTAACACCCCAAAACCCACCCCCTGGCAAAAACCAAAACCACCAGCTTTCCTCTCCACTCTGCTGGAGAGAAAGGGCTTTGGGGGGCTGAGGGTGGCAGTGGCTTACCTGAGGAGATCTGTGGCTCCTGGCACTGGCACTCGGGGTGCCAGGGACCAGCTCGCCTCTGTCACTGCTGCTCGTGGCTGGGGAGGCCTGGGGGCAGCTGGGCTTGGTCCCGTGGGCAGGGAAGGGTGGAGCAGAGGGAGGGTCCCTCCTGCAGCCCCCCCACAGCCTGGGGCTCCCAACCTTTGGGGATGCAAAAGCTGACGGTGCAGTGGTGGCTGCAGTCCCTGCACTGAGCCCTCTGCCAGCTGACACAGGGCCAGGGGTTACCAACCAAAAATCAAAATTAAAAATCCTCCAGCTTTCTACACAATTGTTCCTGTCCTGTGGTTCCACCATAGCTGATGCACTGCTGAACATGGAGTGCTCTCCAGGTACCAGCACTGAGCACACACCCCACAGCCTTGGCATTCCTGGACACTGCAAGGACACAGAATGTCACAGATTGTCCCCTCACACAGCTGGACCTGCAGAGTCACCCTGGTGAGGACAAAGGCTTGAGGAAAAAGGTCTGCTTGAAGTGGCTGCTGGAACAAAGAGAAGCTGACAGGAGGCTTAAGGCCCATCCCAAGCTTTCCAGCTCTGCTGCTAGAGCTTTTAAATAACTGGACTCTTGTCCTTCCTCTAAACTTTACATCAGAAATAAGCATGAACACCTCGGTCTTGTTCACTGACTGAGTGCAAGAGGAGAAAGTGTTTCAATCTGCACCATTTAATGAAAAGCTTGTACAACCCACCAAGGCATAAAACTGCAATCAGGAAATCACATGTAATAACAAAATAACTCACTGAGGCGAGGTTACCACAAGGGGGAAGGGTAGTAACAAGCCAAGTCACCCACATCTCTTGAAAATGTTTTATTTGTTTCTAAAGAGGTTGAAAACAAGCAATTCTGTAGTTCAGAATACTAAATACTATCCATAGCACAGAATGAAGAAAGTTTTCAGAGAAAACCATTGCACTAGACCCAGATCTACTCAGCTACTGAAGATATTGCAACAAGGCTGGTGAACAGACCCCAGGCTGGCAAGGCACCCTCCCACTGTGGCTGCTGCAGCTCTGTCCCCACTCTGAGTCCTCAGACTTGTGCAAAGTTGCTTCCCCCACGCTGGGAGGGGCTGCTTGTCATTGGCACGGTCACGGCGCCCCAGGCACCACAACAAGCACACTGGCAGCAGGTTTGCATTAATGTTGCATTTGTTTTGGGATAAAACAGGCTGTCAGCACCAAGGACAGGCAGCCTGGCATTACTAGAATCACTTAGAAAACAGAAACAGAATAAAAAGTTGCCCGGCTCCAGCCCTGGGCACAGAGGGTGCTGCATCCAGCACTCTGCTGACACTGAGGGGTGAGTTTGGCCACTGGACACAGGAGACTCACAGTCACCCTCAGGCTGTTACTGAGGGACTCATCCCTAAACTGAATCCATCCATCTCCTTCCTTCTCAGCTTAAGCGAGTCCTCATCAGTGACAGCAAGAGAAACCAGTTTTCCAAAAGCAGATTACTGCAAGACACAGTTATGATTTACAGAAAAATCCAGCCATTAAAAACAATTGTCTTTACCAGAAATTCCACAGGGGAAAAGATGTATTTCAGTTCTCATGAAGAGAAAAAACTACAGAGCTATTCACAGTAGAAACAGTGCACCCCACTCTACCGTAAAATAATAATGAGCTTGTAGTGATGATTATGTTGCTGATTTTGCCCAGAAAAGGCTGCTACAAAATGATCATCAATATTCACACTTACTTCAGCCAGGCAAGTTTGGAACTTGCTACTGAAATAGTGTTTGATGAGCAATGGAAGCAGTAATGAGCCTGCTTTTGCTGAGTGTTATGCTCAAATCAGATTCCCCAAGAATCCTGAACTTTCCAGACTTTGGGCTGGCAGACTCCCAGTCTGCCTTGCTGCTAAAGCTCTTTGATCTCTTGCTGCCCTGACATTATTCAGCCTAATTAAATTGGTGGTTTTTTAACTCAGCTGACAAGGGGCACTGACACCTTGGCCACCTGTCTGGGTGCTGTGGAGCTGCCATTTCCAAGAACTTCCACGGTGGGGCTAACAAAATAAGGCAAATACAGGAGAACCTGGAAGTCTCAGGAAAAATATGAAATCAGAGTTTGTTTGCTACAGCACAGAGCAGAAGTACATTTGGTTAAGTGAAGCATTTTTTTCTGAGACTGCACTGGCCCAGAACAATTGGTCACAAATGACTGTGATGCTCATATTGGCTTGTACAGCAAAGTGGTCACGTATTTCTTCTTGTAACGGTGTGTAGCACTGAGCACCATCACTCCATCCTACAGGGGAGGGAAAACAAGTGAGCAAGTGCCATGGCCAGACACCCAGGCTGCCCCTGGGCACGGCATGCCCTGGCTCTCACCTTGATGGAAAGTGCATACAGGTGGTTCAGCATGACGTGGTTGGGCTCAGGGAGCAGAGCGGGGTCACACTGCAGAGAAGAGGGACAGTGTGACAGTGACAGTGTGACAGTAACACAAGTGACAGTTCACTCACAGCTGAGGGGTGACAAACAGCATCTGTGACCAGCCACTGAGTCCATCACAAACACAGTCACCATTTCAGAACAACCCCAGGGTAAAACCCTCTGCATTCTCACCAGCACCATGAATCAGACTGTGATTATCCCTTATGTGCTTCCGGTGTCTTAACAGTTAACAAGATTAGCTTTTGGGAGGAAAACAGCATTTCAGATTTCCATTTTAAAGACAGTCAACTACAAAAATAGATTTACTTCAGATGAATCCTTGTGGATATACATAATAAGGAACTCACCAGCACAATAACTTATTCTAAGGTTTTTCCTAAGCTGTCCCATGCTCATATTCAGATTTTTCCCCACCAGTTCCCACCCTCAAGGGCATTATTTAGCAAACCAAAGTGATGTACTCACAGAAATGCCTGTGTCCTTGTTCAGGATGACCTGCAACAGGTGTGGGGGGAGAATGGGTGGGGATTTAAAGCGCTCCTCTGCCTTGCAGACATAGGGCTCCTGGTGGTACGGTCCTGGGGGTGAACTGGACAGCTCTGCCAGAGATCAAATGGTAAATATGGTAAATATTTCATCCTGAATGCTTTGTGAGAACATCTGCTCTTTATAGGTACATGCAGCCTAAAGGAATCAATGGCACTTAAGTACAACTGCAGCAGCTGGTGCAGTGCCAGAGGATCAGTCCCTGCCCAAGAGGGGATTTAAGGTGCCCAAAGTCTGACTTGGAAGGAGCTGTGAGGTTCTGGGCAGCAGAGTTCTGAGGGCACAACTGCACTTCAGAACTTCTTTGTCACTTCTGCCCAGCACTTCTACTGCTCACAGCCCACAGTGCAGGCTGCCCTACAAGGGCAAGGGCATGGGATGCACCTGAGAAAGGCAACTGCTCCCCCCTGCAGGCTGGGCTGGGGGGGAAGGCCTCTGCTAGAATCTCCTCCTGGCCTGCCCCACTATCACACAACACTTCCTCCAAAAAGGCTCTGTCCAGGGCAAAGTCACACAGAGCAAACACACCCAGGCACAGCTCCTGCCCCAGGCTCAAAGGTCTGCAGGAGGGTGGAAGGCGCTGCCTCAGTCATGGCCTCCACCCCTACAGAGCTCAGCAGCCAACAGGGCAGGGCTGACCTCACACACGGCTCAAGCTAAATCCCCCCTCTCCTGTTACACTGGAACGTGAAACTTCATCCAGAAATGCATTTTTGTATTATTCTTAGGTAGATCATTTACACTACACTGTGAGGATACTCCCCAGCCTGTGTGATGACTGAGATGCACCTGATTTCTCCCTGCTTGAGTGCAACTCCTGACCCCCTCAGCCACCTCCTTAGCAGAGAAGACTGAATTAGGAGCAGTACAGGCTCTCAAACTTGGTTTGGTGGGGTAAAGCAGAGACTGATGCACCAGTGACTGCCCTAAACCCAGCCATGCACACAGCAGGGGCAAACAAAGTCACTGAGCACCCAGGACCTCCTCCTCATCAGGTCTGTGTTGCTTTGTCAGAGGCTTCCCCCTCTGTGCATTCCACTTTCTTCCTTTGGGCATTCGTGATTCCTGCACACATCACAGGGCCTGACACAAGTGGAGATTAATCTCTGCTGGAGCTTCAACTCAGATAAAAAGGGAAAATGCAATTTTGAACAGCTCTAAAAAGTGTGACATAAAGTTACCAGTGAGCTCATACCAGACATGTCTGAACATTTTTGGGAGTCCACCATCAAAGCATCAAACACTTCAAAGTCAGTTTTCTTCACCTGGATGATGTTGTTGACAGTACCCAGCTGGCTGGTTACTACTGGCTGCCAAAAGACAAGACAGAAAAACCAGAATAAAAAAAGCCTGTGGGACTAACAGATTCTCAGAACTGCACAATCAGCATTACCAAGAATGATGTACAATTACTTTTGAAATGTGACAGAACCAGATGTGAGAAGAGCTCAATGAGTGTTAGGTTAAGAGGAAGTGCAGGATTTTCAGGGCTGGGAGGGGAAAATGCCAGCTGAACCTGCCAAGCCCAGAGGGCTCCAGACAAGGCAGGGGTCAGTCTGGGCTGGAGTTACCTGTGCCACCAGCTCTGGACACTGTCCTTGAGCACGTGGGGAACTGCTGGCCAGGCTGGGGTTAAAGCTCTTTTTATAGCAGAGGAGGAAAAACAGGCCTGGTAGATTTTGGCACAATTACTGGACTGTGAAAAGATCTAGAGCAGCAACAGCAACATGCTGGCACAGAGAGCCAGGGAGGCACAGCGAGCTCTGGGCTGCCAGCAGTGCTGCAATGCTCTAAAAGGCAGTTTGGCACTGGGCAAGCAAAGCTTGGCATCACTTATAAACCAATGGCCAAGAGCTCCTGTCCCTCATTGCATCTCCTGCCCTCTGAGCTCAGGCTGATGCTGCCACCCAGGCCAGCAGCCAGCAGAAACCTCTCTGTCACCAGCCTGAACAGCCCCTTTCTCCTCTTCAGATGCCTCAATCAATAAACAGAGACTCAAAGCAAACTTTACCTCTGCAGGATCGTGTGTCCACTGCCCATCCACGAGGAACTTGTACTGGTGCTCTCCTTCTGGCAGGTCCAGGATTGCCACAAAGTTATTGTGACTGGAATTCAAGACAAACAATCAGCCCTGCAGAATTCTGAGAAGTGCCTTGGTCTCTAAGCTGTGACACACACTGTGACACAGAGCAGAAGCCTCCTCATGCAAAACCTTAAACAGGCAGAGAATCTCTGATGCAATCCAAAGGCAAGGAATCAAATGATGATTAATGCTCATGATAATTTCCTCTGTGACAGTGAGTCCCCCTACACTCCTGACATCCCATAACTGGCACTGACCTTTTGTAAAGTCACTCTCACATTTTCATGTTACTTGTTAGCACAGGAGACCTCATTTATCTGCTGATGGAACAAGATCAGCTTTCTCATATTTCCCTGCCTTTCAGTATTTGCCATCATAAATTGCATTTCCCAAATGCCCATGAAATAAATGAACAATGAGCAGATAAAAGCAGCAACTCAATACTTCTGGGTTACTTTGGGTCTGCAGAGCTGCTGCTTGGCAATTTCCAAATTCCTTGGGCTGTGAACTCCCTGATTCTTCAGAAGGCTTTAGAAGCATCTCAAAAAAGCTGAGAAACACTTGATGCTGCTCCAACAGGCCTCTGGGCCCTCTGAGCTGGGCAAAAGCCACTGACATGGCGAGCATGTGTCACAGACACTGTGTGTGATGGAACCAGCTCTCCTTTCCCTGCCCCACGTTCACAGCAGGGACAGTTTGGGGTTATCTGTTTGTGCCCAGTGAACTGACAGCTCAGCTTCCACCCTGTGCCATCCAAGAATGGAGAAGCCACTCTGTCATCAAGGGCAGAGGAGAAAGGCAGGACAGTGGTAAACCCAGCCCAATGCCATCTCTGAGCTGCCCACCTCCCTCATGGCTCTGGGCACTGCCAGTCCATGGGGAACACGCTGCAGCAGCACTGCCTTACCTCCTTGTCAGAGGAATCTTACTCCAGTTGTTGAAGGACCCTGACAAATAAACCTCCTTCCCCCCTCCAGTCCAGCGGAACACCGTAGGCCGAGCTTGAGTGGGGGTTTTGTCATTCACCTCCAGGTCCTGCTGCCAAGCTAGAAACTCTTCTTTCTCCAATGGAGCCTGCAAGCACAATGTCTCAATCAAAAAAGGTTCTTTCCTGCCAGACCTGGACAACCTGTGCTGTATTGAAAGCTTTTTTTGCCCTCAGGCAGGATTCTCTAAGTTTACTACAAGCAGGTTTTGTCAGATGCAGAATACAAAATGCATTTCTAGATACTGTTCACTAGTTCATTTGCACAAATTCTGCAAAAGCGTTAAAGCCTTCCAAATTTGTAGGAAGAATGGAAGGCAAAATAATGCTCTTCCCTGCAATTATACCTGCTTAAACACCAATTCACTCTCTCCTTGGCATGGGAAGGAAGGGGGGTGGACAGCTCTGTGTAAACTCAATGACAAAATCCCTGCAGGTTCCAAACAGCCCCAGAGCATTCCAAGCAAGCAATGCTGGGAGAACAAACCAGCAATACCTTCATTTCCTCTGGATGGAACAAGTCTGCATCTTCAGGGCTGTCCATGAGGATTTTGGGTCTGTCCCCCTCCTTGGTGGCTCCTCCTGAGCTGTCCCCTCGGGCGCCTTTGTGCCCATGGCGCTCCAGCCCCGCGCGCTCGCTGCTCGTGTTCCCCATTTCTGTGGATCTAAAGGAGCAGGGAAAGCCGGATCAGCACAGCACTCCCACAGCTGGAACACCAGCAGGCAGAAAGGAAACTCATCAGTAGCCTTGGGCTGCGCTTTTGAGTTGAAGAGCCTCAGAAACGTGATTAACCCATTGTGAAGTGACACCACACTCTGAACAAAGGCACTGACAGCTTTTAGCCACTGATGATGATGTTCTACAGTTCTACACATGAGCAGCTCTACCGGAGCCAGCCAGGCAGGGAGCTGACCCAGCTGGTCCCTGGCACACAGCACAGAGCTGCTGAGCCCCCCCAAGCCGAGGGCTCGATCTTTGCCTCCTGCCCCCCGCGCACACAGCGCTGCACCTCGCCAGCTGCAACACCAGGGGAACTTTCTGCTCCAAAAGCAGCCAGCCTGAAATGACCGCGCTAGAGTTAAGTTATCTCACCCTGCTGAGGATGCTGAGAGCAGCTGAGGGGGGGTCTAAACAAATAATCACAGAATGGATGTCCCGTGCTGAAGGGCCCAAAGGGACCACCCGGGCCAGCTCCTGGCCCTGCACAGACACCCAGTGCCTGAGAGCCGTGTCCCAGCGCTCCTGGAGCTCTGGCAGCCTGGGGGCTGTGACCGCTCCCTGGGACGGCTCAATCCCGCTCTGTCCCCGCTCTCCTCCGGGAGCGGCAGCGCCTGCACAGACCCAGCCCCGCCTGGGTGTGCACGGAAGGGGCCCGGGGGCGCACCGGGACCTCCGCGGGGCACGGGGGCCCAGCCCGGCCTGCAGCCCCGGGACCGCGACCCCGGGAGCCGCCGCTGCCCTGCCCAGCCCCGCCAGGCCCGCACCCACCGCCCGCCGCGCTCCCGCCGCCGCCGCCGCGCTTCCGCTTCCGCCGGGCCCGGCCCGCGCCCGCCGGAGGGAACCGAGCCCGGCGCGGCCGTTCCGGGATGCCCCGCGCTCCATGGGGAGCTCCATGGGGGACTCCATGGGGAGCTCCGCGGGGAGCTCCATGGTGAACTCCATGGCGTGCCCCAGGGCAGGCTCCATGGTCAGCTCCAGGCCAGGCTACCCCCGCGCCTCCTCAGCCCCCACTGCTGCCGGGCACGGCTCCGTGCCCGCCCCGGGAGCCGCTGTGCCCCGGGCAGTGCCTGAGGGCGGTGTTGGAGCCATGGGCAATGGTGCGTCCCTGAGGGCGGTCAGAGCGCGCTGGAACCGTCAGCTCTGACATCTAAGGGAGTACAGATGGAAGGCCAAGTCCTTAAATGATGAATGTTTCCCAACTGAAGTGACACTGATACATTTCTCAAAGCATTCCCCACTCACGCTGTCTGGTTTTACCCTTGGCTTTCCCTCAGCTGTTACTGGTTTTTATTCCCCTTTCCTCACTGCCACAGAGCTGAGGCCTGCAGGTGTGTCACCCCTCTCTTTACATGGAAGTTGCTTTTTTGTCATTACAAATAGAAGCAACCTGCACAGAGACAGGAGGATTCCTACCAAACGGAAGCATCCACACACTGCACCATTGTGGGATGAGTTCTGCCGGGATGGCTGTGCCAGTGCAGCGCTGGCTCCCGCTGTGTTTCGGGGTACAGCTGCTCCCTTTTTGCCCCTGGCGTCGAACACCCTGCCCAGGCCAGGCTGCCAAGGCTGCCAGGGCAGTGTGTGCAGGCAGCTCTTCCCCAGCCCTGCACCCAGCCCCTGCTGTAAAATGCAGCTGCTGTTATTTTGGCATTTCACACAGCTTAGTGCTCCTGAATTCCTTGTCTCCAACCCCGGTTGTTTTGTTCTCCCCAGTTTTCTTGGCCAGCACTGTTTGCAGCACAGGGTACCGTGTCTTGCCCATCATTTGCCCATCCAGGACCATTGTGATGATCTGCACAGCAGCCACATAGACCCACTACAGGCCACAGTACCTTCATCTGGGGCCTGGCCTTTGCAGTGTTTTTGTTCTTCTAGGAACCACAGAGTGGTAACAAACTGGAGGGTAAGGCCTGCTAGCAGATCACCAGGCTGTGGTAAGCAGTCTGTGGTAGGTACAAACATTCATTTTAAAGTCTGCTGTTAAAATGTGATGGTTCCTCCTTCCATGGTGATGAACCCTCCGTGGTTGTGTTCCATGCCAAAACCTCTGGGAGCTGCTGGCCTGTGGACAGGACAGAGGCCATGGACAAGGCATCTCAGCCTCACTGTTCCTTCTCCCTGTTTTCCCTGTGTCTGCTCCCTTTCAGAACTGGTTCTTGTCTCACCTCACCCTGACAGGGGGGTGTAGCACACTCCTGGAGCACTCAGCTGTAACTCACTCTGTCAGGTGCTGCTCCCTGAGAGGGCTGGATGACATCCCACCATGAACACCTAAATCATCCCCACCTCCTCACACACGTCTGTGTGCACGTCCTTGCGTTCACTGGAGTGTTGTTTTCTCCCCTCAGCCTGAGTGGGAGCCCCATTCCCTCACAGCTGTTGGTGCAGGAGATGTGGGAAGTGAGGGATTAGCTAAAGACAAGCCACAGGGCCTGGCAGAGCTCAGCCTCCCACTGATTCTCTGGAACTCTGGAGTTCTGCTCCTCCCTTTTACAGCATCTGTGACTTTTGCCTCCTTTTATGCTCTGCAGCCTGAAGGGCATAAAAACTCCCCCTGTTCCACCCCATCTGAACCAGCCTCCACATTCCAAAGGAAGACTACAAAATACCTTTTCTACCTCTGCCCCCGTTGGGGTAAAAGGAGCAGGGGAAAACACAAGTGACTAATTCTGAATAAGAAATTCCCTTAAAAAAACAAACAAAAATTCCCAAACAAACAAACAAAACCCCAAATTTCTCTTTCAGACTGTTCACAGCCCATAAAACAAGGTAAAAGTAATGATGAAATGTTTCATCTGGGGTCATGACTGTCCCACACCACCTCCTAGGACAATGTGAGGGTTTAAAAGCAGAGGCTTGTAAAAGACCTGCACGATATGAGGAGCTCTGTGGTCTCTGTTAGTTGCCATGTCAGTAGCCACAAGCAAAGCTCAGCTCCTTTTTCCTCCCCTCACACCGACCTTTTTTAGTAAACATGAGCTGACCTGGCCTATTAAATCTTCTTAGTCAGAAGTTAATTTTAAGGCAGTTTGGTTCTTGGCTCTTAAAATGATGAGACTCAGCAGAGCTGGTCAAAGTTCTGGGAATCATTACAGAGCACTTTGGGTGCTGTACAGGCTGAGGGGTCAGGTGAAGTGACATCTTTGCTACTGAGTCACTCTACCCCCTTGGAGATATCACTTACCATCCCTCTCTATCAGCTGACTCATTTTAAAAGAGAGGAAGGACCAAAGAGGAGAGGTGTGAGGTCAGGACAGACCTGTGTTAGGGGAATGCATGTCTTGGATCAGATGGACTGAAGAGTGACCCTTACAAGCTTTTCAGGCCCAGAAGTCAGGGATGGCACTCACCAAACACCATGCTCTAGGCCAGAATCTCTCATTTTCACTATTTGGACTATATCTCTTATTATTTGATTAAAATCAAAAGGCAATTGAGCCCCCACTGAATACTGGTTGAAAAGCAAACATGAGGCTGCCACAGCTCACCATGACCACAGAGCCTGCTTTGGTCTGGATACTTCACTTCCAGTGGAGTTTCCCCTTCTCTTACCTCAGAGTAGGTGTCAAAAAAGAAATGCCTTCAGCCTCATGCTGTGCAGTTCAAAGTCCTGAAGAATCCATTGAAATCTGGCAAAGTTCTTTTCCCTTGACATGATGCAAGCTTATTTAGCCAGAGAGAAGTCACTGCAAGTGGTGTGGAAGCTGACTCAGCCCTCCAGCGAGAGATGACAAACGCAGAAGAGCCATCCTCAGACGTGAGCTGGGAGATCAGATTCACACATGCCATAAATCACATTATAAAGGACACATGAGCAAGTGCTTCTTGCAGCTTGAGTGCTGTGGAGAGTGAGCTGTGTGGGAGCAGAACAGAACTTACCCAGAGTTCCAGACAGGGTAAATTTCTTGCTGTCTTGGAGTCCCAAATTTATTCCTCCATCTTTGCAGTGACTGACTGATCTGTTTCCAGTCCCCCTCCTCCTTTTAGGTCCCTTGTGGGTTTAGCCCCCTTTGCCAGGCTGGCAGGGAGTGCAGCAGAGGAGGTTGGGCAGCCTCCTCAGAGGCTCGGTCCCCTCTCAGGGACACGTGTCCTGCTGAGCTGCAGAACGTGATGTTGTGCTTGGGAAATGGAAAACTGGGAGTGCACAGAAGAAATCCCTCACACACCACTGCATCCCTCCTCTGCTCCCACACCGCACACCTCCTGAGACCTGCTAAATCAAAATGAGGTTGGAGGGGGGAGGATTGTAAGAGGAAACCAACATTTAGGTAGTTTTTGAGCCTGAAGGTGCTGCCTGTGGAGACTGAGGGCTGTTTCAGAAAGGTGGGGGTCAGGCAGCAGCCCTGCAGAGCCCTGAGGGCTCCAGCCTTGCCTGGAGCTATCTCCTACAAAGCCAGGGTAGGTTCCACATCTGTTCAAGGTTTGGTGATATGGACTCCACCTTCCACAAAGGCTCCTGAGCAGCTGTCAGGTAACCAGGATGCTTCTAACCAGCTTGGCCCCCATCAATCCTGTGACTTGTATTCAGATCTTGCCTTCAACCCTTGCATGTGTGCACACACAAAGAAAAAACTAATGGGGGAGATGACTCCATCTTAGGAAATGAGCCTAGAGAGAGATGTTTGCCCACTGTTTCAGCAGATGCACCTGAACAGATGCTGAGAGTGAGGGACACTGTGGCAGCAAACAGATTTCCAACCTATTTCCAGGCTGAGAGGCAGAACACACTGTGAGCACATATCCAAAGATAGAGGTCCAAAAGCTACAACCTCTGGAGCCTCACCACTCCTGGATCCTGGCTGCAACCACATAAATTGAAGAGCCAGTGCTGATCTTCAGGGGAAAGCTGTAAACCCCTGGGTGTGCCTGCAGGGAGGCACCCCAAGAATTTAATTTCATATTATCCCCGAGATAATTTGTTTTTTGTGCAATCTGAAGAAACTTACACCACGTTTTGAGTGTTTGGCTGACCCCCTTCATACAGCAGCAAAGAACCCCCACTTATATTTAGAAGCCTCTTCTAGGGTTACATATCAAGATACGTGCACTGGGCTGTTTTGCAGGATGCAGCTGCCTTGTAAGAAGCCAAAGGTGCCAACATGATCCAGGAGCTGAGGCCAGCAATTTCAAGTTGCCATCTGTCTCTGCCTGTAATGTGTGCAGGAAAGAAAAGGGAGCTGCACTTGAGGCATTAGTTGGTGCCGACAGTGTGAGAGGACACTCTGTCCAAAAAATGGAAGCCTGGAGCAGCTTTGCAGAAGGAAGACTCTGTTCATGCACCCAGGACACAGATGTTGAGTTGAAGTACATCTTACTGCTTCCCACCTCCCTCTGTTTCATCAAATAACATAATTCAGCACATATATCATGTAACAGGGTTTTTTTCCTACCAAAAAAAGGTAGGTCCAATGCAGAATAATGGGTGAAATCCAAATCTAGATGTGTGACAATGAATTTCCAGAGCTGTCAGAGATAATGGAATTTGTATACATGCCCCTCTAAATATGGAGCAGGCACAAATTCCTCAGTCAGCCACCTGCATTCTGCCTTCCACACCCACTGCTGGCACTAGGGCCTTGCTGATTTGGGCACTAAAATGTCATTTATGCTCCCTGTGTTTGCTGCCTGCATTGGGATGTCTCTGCCACACATCAGAACAATGTGGTTGTACAAGGACCAGACCTCTTTCCAGCACAAGCTGCACTTCCCAAACATGGTTGAAAATTTATGTAAACATAAATAAATGAAGAGAACCAATACCAATACATTAGTAAAGCAAAAATAAGATTACCTATGACACAGAAGCACTAAGGACATTAGAGGAATTGCTGCATTCTCTCCTCTCTGTCACATTAAGTGGTTTAATATAAAGCCTTTATTTTTATACCAATCAATAGCACTGTAAGGTACCAACATTTATCTTCAGAAGCACTGAAGGTACAATGGCTCAATTCTCAATTGTATTAAGAGTGAGACTTCAAAGATATTTATGAGGAACAAGATGCAAGTTAGATTTCCAGTATGGTTTTCAAAAGCTTCTGAACAAGTCGGGTGTCTAGCTCCTATTGATCTCAACCCTTGTCAGGCAGTTTAAAAAATACTTCAAGTTGCATATCCCTATCCTCTGGTGCCCACATAACTTTGGAAACCTCCTTTTGCTGTGATTCACCTCATTCTGAAACTGTCCAAGGGCTTAGAAAAAGGGATATTACTCTTTCCAGTGGAAGAGGCAGCAAAACTTAGGAAAGACACTTCCCACATACCAGAATAGACATGAATTAAAAGTAATTTTATTCCACTTGTCAATGACATTTCTATAATATCTGATAATAAGGCAAGCTACTAAAAGTCCCACAAGACATATCAGACCATTAAAATAGTATTCAAAAACTAAAGAGGAGTTCACAGAACAGCCAATTCTTGGGATCATCAAAATCAGTGGCAAGATTCCCATGTGGACAAATCTGATCAGTGTAAATGTTTAATAAATCAACTGACTTCACCAGTGTTTGTGAAGTTTAATACTGCAGGAATTAAGGAGAGGTAATGCTTCACTGACTTCAATGAAAAACAGAATTTGGCAGGAAGGAAAGCGAAAAAGCACATTGAAAATATAATATCAAGGCACAAAAAATACATGCTACTTCCAGGCATATGCTTTAACAGGTAAAGGTTTCTGGGAGGATTTTTTTTTGTTTGTTTTTAATAGGCTGTTGAACTCCTGACAGATGATTCTTGTCTCACCTGCAGAACTCCCTGGATTTCTGGGCAGTCGCTCCAGGTTGATGTTGGTGCAGGGAGAGGGAATGGAAGTTGGCACAGCTCTCTTGAAGGTGTGGTAATAAAGCAGAGCAGCAGCTGCTGAGGGTGCAGCCACATCTTAATGCTCACCAGAGCTCACTCCTTTTAACATAGAATATTTGTGTGACAAAACAATTGTATTCTGCGAAACAGCTAATGAAAACAGCTGTCCCGTGCTAGATTTTCACAAGGTATCAAGAAACTGCAGTAATTTAGAGGCCATCAATTCTGGAACCTGAGGCTGCTTGCTGAGTAGTGTGTAAGGACCAGGAAGTGTGTCTGTAACTAGGCAGAGGTGCAGAAGTCTGTCCATCTCTAACTGCAGTGATACACAGACCAGTCACAGAGATGAGAGGATGAGCTAAACAAAACCCACATGAACAAAGCAGAACACAATGGAACAATGTGCCTTGCTAGAAGCACAACAACAAAGGGATGAAGGACATCTGTTTAAAAAGAAGATCTTTTGTCAGATAAAAAAATAGGAACTTTTTACATATGTGAGGTTTAAAGAGGAAAATATGATCAGTGCAAATTTAATGCAGGACAGGAGCTACGTCAAGGGAGTGCAACAATGAAAGACAACAAAACAAAAAAAATCATTAAGAAAAACATGGGTGCAATGGAACAAGAGTCTCAATAATCAAGTGATTGAAATCGGTCCCAGGTGTTTAAAAATCCAAGGTAAAGTTCTAAAAGCTGAGGATGACAAAAGAAAGCAGCTGCTGAGTCAGAGTGCGCCCACGGCATTATAAAATCACAGAGCAGGGTAAAATCACAAACCCATGGGTACAGTTGTGTCATGTTGAGACTATTTTAAAGTAATGAAAAAATCCTTAATGGCCTGATCCAAAATCTGCCAGAAGTAACAGGAGTTCTCCTACTAGCTTCAGTGGGCTGTGCATCAGATCTTATACTGTGCACCATAAACAGTCTGGATATGTTGGCTTTGTCTGGCCGGGGTCAGCCAGGGAACATCACAGATCCAGCATACATTCCATGGAAAAGAGAAAGAAAAGGGATTCTTGTTTTAGGGCAAGATCTCATTATACATTAGGGTAAAAGAGAAAATGCTGCTTTATACTGAAATGTCTTATAAATAAATAGTTTGGAAAACCTGGTCACGCCATGCTGATTAACTAACTGGGCTATCAGTTCATTCACCAGCAACATGCCTCTGCAGACGTGTAGGGTCAGAGCTAACAGTCTGGAATGGTTTCCATCTCTTCTTTTTCCCCCTCCAGAGGTTTACATGTTGATATCATCCAAGTGCAGTCCTGGTCTTCAGATAGCATGCTGCAAGGACACAGAAATATGTGTGTTTAAAGGAGGAGAAGACAGAGAGTTTGCCCTGTGAGTTTAAATTATTAATTCTACAGATCTAATGGATACATTATGCCACATTAGTGGTACTTGTTCTCTTAACAAACATCCCTCTAGACTAGCAGCTCAATACAGTTTTGAGTCAAAGAGCTGAGTTTCTAATGGCATTGGTCATCTGTCAATCCGAACTGAATTTTTAAACTGGGTTACCTGAATCAATGCAAATCAGGGCCTTCCATTCCAGGAAATGGACTCTCACTTGACAAAGATTCATGAGGTCAAAGGCATCTCTGCTTCCTTGGAGTGGTACATAAAGCAGTCAGACAAGAACAACCCTCCAGCAGTGGAGAACTTGGTAAATTCCACAGTAACACTGAACATGCTTTAAAAGGACTGGGAAACCTGTCCTGTGTGTGCATCTGCACTAGGAGAGCAAAGATCTGAGGAGTTCCCTCAAATTCCTGTGTAGGGGAAAGCTCTCAGATAATACCATGGATGCCCTGAAATATCTCTGGATTCTGGGTTCTGCTGGAGTCTGAGGGATCTCCTCATCAGGCAGATACACTCTAGCAGCTCCTCAAGGAGGGATTTGGGACCCCAGGCACTGCCCAGTAAATATATCCTGCAGACAGCATTGATGCCTTTGCTGACTGTCCCTTGGATGCTGCTCATGGCTCCAGTGGGTAGAATCCATAGTGGGAACATCTCCTCTGTGCACAGATGAAACAGCTCTTTCTGGACCAGGATTTTTCATGTGGTTTGCTAAGGAAGTCAGGCTGATGTAACCACACTGTCTGTGCACCTGCACACTGTGCCACTGCTCAGCCTTCCAGATGAGGGAGGGAACACTTTGAGAAACAGGTAGAGGACTTTAAGCTCCTACGGTTTCACAAATCCAGTAAATCAAGGAAATAACCAGTATGTGCCCTTACCATAGAAAAGCAGCAGTATGAGCTCCCTGGCCGGGTGGACACCAAGAATTAAAGAACAGGAATGCCCTGACTTCAGGCTTGGAGCTCTGTCCCTTACTGGCAGGCCAGTCCCTGCAGCACCAGACCCTAACTCGTTTATTTTTATGGTAAGGTGCAGAGGACAGGATGGGCAGTGTAAAGATCTGGAGGCTGGCTGAGTAATCCCTGTTCTCGTGCTGGTCTTCAGCTTGTCCTGTCTCTGAAAGACAGGCAGTCACTGAGTGGAATGTCTGCAAGGCTTCTGAGAGCTTCAGGAACAGGACAGCACAGATACCAAAAATAAACTTGCACTCCTTTTCCTCCTGAAGAATTATTTCTAAGTCAGTGAGGAAACTGTATGTGTACATCTGTCCCAGCTGCACAGTCTAAACACTTCCTTTCCTTCTACCTGGAATTACCAATGCTGCATTACTGCACACGAGCTTGATTTAAAACCCTTCTGATTCTGAGCAGTGCAAGCTGGTGCTTTCCTCACAGCCTGGCTGGCTCTGTGTTCCTTGGAAGCCATGCTGACAGGTGGCATTTCTGTGGCTTCCCTGGGGTGAAGTTCTAAATCAAGGGAGATTAAAGAAGGGGTCAGAAGTTCAGGCTCCTCTACGAAAGCATTGAAATATCCTAATGGTTTGCATAAAATTCCAAGCTCACAGTGTTTTGGCTTCCTTCCTCAGAGCAAAACTGTTGCTGTCTCAGTCTACTGGAGTTTTTACTTCTCTCTAACACCTCTCACTCACCCTCCACATTTCTGCTTGGCTCACTCCTACTTGTCCAGACTGCAGAAGTCCACAAGAGAGGAGCACAGAAGATGTGGGCTGTATATGAAATGCCTCGTGGCTCAGCTGGGTGGCAAAACTCATGTGAGCAGCACTGCAAAGTGTCACTCAGACACCAGACGTGGTTTAGTGTGTGCTGTGAGGAGCTGACTAGTGTTCTGAACTACTCACATGGCAGCATGAAGTAGAATATGACATGTTTAGATCCAGTTAAGAATAGGGTTTGGGATACCTAGGATCTCCTTCACTTAATTAAGGAGGATCCAGCCCAGGCTCTTGTTTCTCTGAACCCTGCCAGCAGAACTCAAATGTAATCCAAGGGTGTCTCATGTCAGCAAAACCCAAACCAAAACAGAATTTGGAATCTGCTTTAAAAATGTTGATGCAGCTCTGAAAACACAGATTGTAAATGACTTGAGAGCCCTCACTGACTGACAAGATCACCACCTTTTGCTGAAAAAAATGCCCAGAAGTGGGAAGGCTGACTGCAAGCCTGTGCAAGTCTGGGGAAAGGTTTCTGAGAGGAGCATGATGAGAACAGGGGCACTGGGTGGGAGCAAACAGGGTATGGCACACACAGGCTGTGGCACACAGCCCTGCCCTGCTCCAGGTCACGGTGCTGTCCCCTCAGGGAAGGAAAATACATCCCATTTCTCACTGCACTTCTTGATGGACAACATGCCTGAGGCACACACGCAGGCCCGGACTGTGGTGACACAAATGCCAGCTAAAGTTACATCGGAGCAAGCCCTGGAAATGTAACTCAGCCCTCGGGACTGGCAAGGCAGGGGCACAGGGGAAGCTGACAGGGGAGGCTAAAAGCAAATGGGGAAGAGTAAGAATAAATTTGGCCCAGTGTGGAACGAGGCCCAGCCCTGATCTCACACACAGCACTGCTCTGCACTCAGGGCTCTCAGCAGGATGAGGGACATGCCACTTCACACTGATCAGGACACACAAGTTCTGTTGCTGGGCTGTCAGCTCCAGTGATGCAAGTGATGGTTCCCCTTGCCTACACTTAGGGCCATGGCTGCAGATCATAGATGGTTCCCAAGTGTTGGGTGGGCCCTGCTCCAGGATATAAATATGTATCACTACATATCTTAATATATGTTTGCTAAAGATAACATGCCAGTGTTTGAGACAAATGAGGCTCTCTGAGGCAGCAGGAGAAGCCCCAAGCTGACTTAGCTCTGAGTAAATCCTCAAAATGAGAAGTCAAGGCTGTTTCTTCCCTGCAGTAGATGTGTAGGTGTTGGCTGCTGTTATTCCTGTGCTACTGCTGCTCTGTGACTGAACCAACCAAGGAAGGCACATGAGGACACTTGGAAGTGAGGGTTTGCTGAAAAGTGAAAGGGTCTTCCTCTTCCCAAGTCTGGCACTATTATTGGGGGTACATTTGGGAGTATTATTGGTGGTATAAAATCATTGTTTGCTCAAAGCAGGAATCTCTGCAACTTCTACCATTTCTGCCCTCAACACACCTGACTGGATATTTTTCTCCTGGCTGAGGCATGTGGAGTTGTTTTAAAGGAGGCTTCAGAGGCAGCTGAGTCTGACTCAAGTTTCTGTATCTATAAGAAAAGTTGTGTAACAATTGATAGAGATTCCTCCCTGCCAACCTGACTTGGATGTCTCACTTGTGTTGCCTCTCAGAGGCTTCATGTTGTGGAAGAGAACTCAAGTTCTCAGTACACTTTGCATCTTTGATACTGGCAGCAGTATCTCCCCAAGGTAATTTGCAGTGAGATTTGTTATCCCTTGAAGACCAAAAGAAGCCACAAGGAATGTCAGCAGGAAGAACTGTGGTATCTGATTAATTTCAAGTGGATAAAGAACAGGAATTAATCTTGGAAGCGTCAAGCTTTTCCTGCATATTGCTGAAGTCTAACTTCCAGGAAAAATGCATGTGTAGGTCATGGAAACATTAAATCTGTGCTTAATGGTGATCAAATAAATCTGCCATATTATTGGACCAAGGCTATTTTGTGCTACCTTACTAATATTGAAACATATATTAAAGTTAGCATAGAATTAATTTACAATCACTCCAGCAGAGTGGCTGTCAGTAAATAATCATGAGAAAGGCACAAATGGGCGTGAGGTCACTGAATGGAGTGTGAAAAGCCATTCACAGCAGTGGAATGTCAGACTAAGACAATTTAGTATAAAGTAAAAATGTCCAAGAGTAAGGCAACAGAGGGGACCCAGGTAAGCATGGAGAGTGGAAAGACCAGCTGGGTGCTTCTGTTCACTCATTTTCACATCAAAAGATTGTTGTTGCCATCAAATCCTTTCCTAGAAGCAAAGGCTCTTTAGAGGGTGACAAGTGAGAGGGAGAAGGGGAGCAGTGAAGAGGCTGGAAGGGCAGAGAGAAGAGTGAATCCAGTGAACCTGGACTCCTCACAAAAGTCATGGCACCATTTGGCCAAGGAAGCTCTGTGGAAACTATGTACAGAAATTAATATCCCAGCAGCCTTCTGAGGGTTCCCAGGCAGCTTCTACCCAACAGAGAGTTTTCTCTTAAAAAAAAAACCTCCCAGAACCAAAATCAAATTAAAAAGTCCTCAAAAGAAAACAAAGTTGTATTATACTGGTTTGCTCCTGCCTGGTCACTGTGAATGCTTCTGGCCAGTGCTGTCTGCCACTCCTCACTGCCCTTCCCTCCCCTACTTTGAAAAAATAACTGAGCTGCTCTCCTTGCCTGAGAAATGATGAGTAAGGTGGTGGAATTTACTGCTGCTGTCAATTACAAAACTTGGCACCCCCAGCCTGAAGGGCCTTGGGTTTAAATCTGCCAGAGCTGAATGAGCTGAACACAAGCTGAACCAAGACTCATGCTTGCAAAATGCACAGAAAATTATTGAATGCACAGGACACTTAGAGTCTGAAACAACATCTGATAATGTCCCACAGAGCTGGACCCCCTGTCCAGTAACTTCCCTGCAGCTCAATATGTTGTACTTCAATTTTTGTATGAAAATGCTGTACACGTTTAACCAGTTACTGCATTCCACTCCCCAGAGATGTCTTCATTTCAGTGGTAAATGGGGTGTTCTCTGTTTATAGCTTATGCATAAGTTTGTACAGTGCACTGAAATGCCCTCCAACCAAACCAGCCAATAATAAATTCATTTAAATTGGTTATTTTAATGGGAAGTGCACAGTACTGTGGAGAAAAGAACACATTGTTGCACAACCTTAAGAAAGATTATCAATACCCTCAATTGCTTTTGTTCTCTTTTCCAGTAATCCATTTGGGTAACCCCAGAGATTCATTTGTTCATCTGTTTGTTTCTATTATTGCAGGTGTGGGAGGACAATAACACAGCATGGAGAGTGAAGGGCCTTACCCCACAGAGACATAAGTCAGAATGACATTTTGGATCACTTCTGATATAGTTCTGGTCATCTGTTTTACTGTCAAACAGTAGAGGAGTAACTGACTGTTGTCTCCTCCTTGCAGAGCTAAAAGATCAGTTGGCCAGACCATGGGACTGAAAATTATCACCTGGGGACTCTGTTACCTGAAATTTAAAAATCTCAGGTCACTTGGTCTGAAAGATGGTGAAGCTGAGGAGGAGAAAAACCAAAAAGCAACTGGCCAAAATAGGAAAAAACATATTGGAGCTGCAAGAGTTTCTAGAAAACCACCTGCTGCTAAGACAGAGCCGCTTGTGTTTAACCACAGACAACAGAATTTTCTAAATTGTAGAATACAATAACATCCTTTTGGAAAGCATACATGCATCCCTGGGTAGATAAAGAGAGGTGGCTGTGGCAGTGCCTCGAGGGAGGGCTGTGGGAGCCCTTGCTCACCGTGGTGAAGTGAACCGCGCAGTAGATGCCGATGATGACGAGGCCGATGATGATGGAGGCCACGGCCACCCAGAGCGCGTTGCGACCCAGCCGCTTGGAGCCTTCTATGTCCCCCTGGTTGTAACTGTTCAGAGCCTGCAGGGGGCAAACAGGGAATCACACTCTGCCTTCACACACAAACCTGTTGGCAAAGCGGCACGGCAGCGCTGAACCGACAGAACAAATCAATGTCCACTGCCAAGGTAACCAATTTTCTGTTCCACTCATTTTCTGTTGGAATGTTGGGGGACACAGGACAGATGATGGACTTTGGACCTGGTAAACATAAGAGATTTGATAACAGGATGCTTTGGCAAAAGCAAACAGAACTTTGAAAATTAGACCTGGACTGCAAGAAGATTAAATCAAATGGGTTTACCAGAAAAAGAAAATCCCATTAAACTCCGCAAGCAAGAGATGTTGTTATATGCATAAGTTTGTGTACGTGATTTTAACTTAATTATTTTAGTGCACATTACTAGTCTCCCTGAAATAGTATGTGTTTGTATCCCACAATAAAATTGGATTCTGATCACCGAGTCAGTGTCCCCATCTCTCTCCACTGCTGACAATTTTCAGTACAATTTTCATTGAATTCAGACAATTTTCATTGAAGCTACAGCTCTTTTTTTGTTGTTGTTGTTGTTCAGCAGTGGGGCTTTGTTTATATAATACACACCTGTCACCGTCATATTTTCTGAAAAGTCCCCTTGCCCAGGATTCTTCTCCTGGGAAGCTGAGATGCCTCACAGAAAAAAGAAAATAATTATCTGATTTGCTTCTCCTGTGTTTTGCTGCTTTGGAATGTGGTTGGAGATTGTTTCTCCAATATGTGAATTGTTTTAACTTAATGGCTAATCACAGCCAGCAGTGTTAAGGCTCAGGAGAGAGTCACGAGTTTTTCATTAGTATCGTCTAACCTTCTGTAAATATCCTCTCTATATTCTTTAGTATAGTTTAGTATAGTATTCTTTAATATAATATCATAAAATAATAAATTATCCTTCTAAGAACATGAAGTCAGATTCTCTTTCCTCCCAATGATAGGGGACCCAAAAAATACCACACACACCAGCATAAAAGCTATCAAACCAATATCAACCCACTTGCATAAACCAGTGGCTTTTATATTTGGAAATAGTTTTGTAGTATATGGGAATTATTATTTGGCCACTTCACTAGTAGTGAGATAAATTTTTATGCTTTACAAGATATAAGCATAAAAAAAGAGCATAAACAGGCTGCATTTTTAGAGAAAGTCTCAGCAAAACTTTAAAAGGCTTACTAATTACCTATTTTTCCAATATTTTACTTTTCCAAACAAAGTTTGAAGAATTAATAGGTAGTTTGCTAGTGGTGGGAAAAATACAAACTGAAAAAATATAGGTCATCTGAACAAAATATCTGAGTGCCATCCTCATGGGCTAGAAGTTGTGTTCCTTTGCATTTCTGGAAGACACTGATAATTATGATCATAGACACTGATAATTATGATCATATCCATCCTGAGGTGTGCATCAGATATTCCCCTATTACCTCAAAGGACTCGAGTTTTTCTCTGCCCACCCGTGACTTAGCAGATGCTGTACATTCATTACATGCTCAGATTGCAATGTGTGATAGGACCACTCTGACCCTCTAGGCTTTTGTGAGACAGACCATAGGATTTTCTGAATTAATTTTTGGTTTAACCAAACCATTTTAAAGGAGAACCACACAAAATACTGTAGTATATGAGTCTAAACACAGTTTGTAGATTTTTTTTTCCCAAGAATGAGATGCTACCGAAGCATTAAAAAGGGCATTATTCCTAAGAATTCTTTTGTAAAATCGTGAGAGTTTGAGTTCATAAGCCATAACACTGAGTCCAGATTTCTAGATCAGATTTCACTATTGAACTCAGCATACTTCCTCAGGGAATCAGATTAGTCACAACATGGTTTTTACTATCTTGTATATATTTCAGGAGGTATCAGAGAAATGGGAAGAGTAGGGGGAGAGATATGGGAACCTGATCAAATTAACTGCTCTCTGGACTAGAGAATTCAGATTGTCTCTAGAAAACGACTGTATGAGGTATCACCAAGTGCCAAAAAGTGAAAGTGCTTCAGCTACAAATCACTTTTTGCAGCTAACAGAACAACAGAGTGAGGAGCTGAGACTGTGGAGGGCAGGGAAGGGATGAAGTTCAGAGCACACCAAGCACTGCTGTAGAGCCATTTCTCCCAGGCAGGAAAGCAATGAGGGGCATGATGTGTGTGCTGTGTCAATTAGTGAGCACACAGAGCTAATGGGCTGGGTGCACTCGTGGTGTCAGCACTGCAGGAGCATCAGCCCAGCCCAGACGGTCCCAAAGCAACACAGCCTGCATTCCTAGAACTGCATCTCAAGGATAAGTGCAGGTACTTATTCTCTGGAGCCTACAAAAGGCTGAGATGCTGATGCACTCATGTCCTTAAAGAGAGCACTGATACATTTCTTCCCTTCCTGGAAGCCCACATGCCTAAACATTTCTCTGGTTTGTGTCCCCGAAGAATATCACTAAAATCTCTGCTCCGCTGTCAGATTTCATTGAGGTTGGAAAGCACATAATGGGGAAAGAGGGAGGAGATGGAAATGAGAGATGGACAGGAGCACATGGTCAGACAGGACAGTGCCAGCCCTGACCGTGCTACAAAGAGGCTGGCACTGTCCTCTCACCCAAGCCACTCCACGGTCCCCAGCAGTCCTGGCTGCAGGAGAGCTTTCTCCAAGTACATCTGGAAAGGTCTTTAAAAGGATTATGAGGAGAAACACAGCTCAGCTGGCCTTGAGCAGACTGACCTCCTCCTGTGTGTGCCAACACCCAGCAATGCCGCTGTGGCTGCAGGGGGAAACACAGAGCAGCATCACAGACACCCTGGCCCTGACTTTGTGCTCGCCTCTTATCAAAGCACTCCCCTTGCACGGCATCTGCAGGGGGTTCTGCAGACACCATCGACTCAGCTCCCCAGGCTTGTGGTCTCAAGAGTGAGACAGAGTTGTAAGCAAGCCCTGACAGCATCAGCTTGCAGTTCTGGGCCATTTTACTAATGTATTTAGGAAGTCTGGAAAATGTCCATGTGATTTCTGCAGGTACTGCATAAATAATTCACCGTGCAAATTTTAATAAATAATGCCATTTTAATATAAATCCACGATGAAGAAGAGGAAAACAACATTAATGGTAAAGAATAGGATTTGGGAGAGTCAGGAAGGAGACCAAAGTTTCTCTATGAAGAGGTTTAAATTAAATGAAATAACTTAGAAAGCATTCAATAAAAAAATAAGAGGTTTGAGGGAGTGGTTAGGGTCTGATGTAAAGCTTTCTGAAATTCATTCATTCCATCTGCTTCAAAGGGCTCCTAGACAAGTTTCCAGTTTTCAATATTAGACAGAGATAACAACAACTGTTAAAACTTTAACTGTTACCTCTATTTATTTCCAAGGGCTTGGCAATATATTGAGAACACAGCATCTGTATGAGGCATTTGGTCTGTCCAACTTTTAAAACAAATTTCAGCCCTTTTCAGCCTAACACCATATGATTTCTCAGATTTCTGCTACCTCACTGGCTATGAAGTCATAATGTAAATTAAAGCCACAGTTCTGCAGCTGTTTATTTACTTGAGTAATCTCAGTGACTTCACCAGGTTCACACACATCTATTTATAAAACATTCTCAGTTCAACAATAAAGTGACTTAAACTCGTGTGAACAGAAATGGTCTGAATTAGCTATAAAATATTAATCTCTTTTTATGTGTATTTTTTGTTCCACACCCCCAGAACACTGATCATGGCAAAACCATGAAAGAACACTGAGATACTTCAGAAATCTTCCTCTACTTTTGTTACAGACCTGGGCAGAGCAGACTGAGGTTCTCTGATCAGCATTTTCTAGGCTCTGTAAGCTGGGCTGGGTGAACCTTAATTGGCTGTGCCTGGAAAGGAGACACTCTCTAGTTCAGAGCTAAGGAAGAACCAGACCTGCTGACTCAGGGTGACTCCTCACTGTAGGAGCAGCTCCCAGGGAAACACAAAGGAGAGGGGGCACTTGGGGAGCAGTTCAGAACAGGCAGGTGCTGAGCAGGGGAGTGAAAGGGGAGCTGGCTCTGCAGGGTGCTGCTGAGGAAAAACAAAAACCTTCCAGTTTGCAAAGGCAGAGCCATGCAAAAATGCCTTAACAGCAGCTGCTGAGCCCTGCTGTTTAATATTCCTGAAGTGAGTACAGGCTGTCCCATATGGTGTTAGATATCCAGGTAGCTACAAGCTACCTAACAAGGGGTGTATAAATAATAAACTCTGCAAGTAAACTTTCTAAACACAGAAACATTGGTCACTGCTGGTCACTGAGCTGGCCACAGCCAACACACTGCACATGGCTCCTTAGGATCCCAATTAAAAGAGGTGAGAAAGCAAGGTCCATCCTTTCCTGTCCCCACGGCTTCCACCACCCTCTAGTTTGTTGTCTCTGCTTAGGGAAGTCCATATAAAGACAAGGCAACAAATGCAGACAAAGAACTTGTTACTATCAGAGGCAGATGAGCCAAGATTGTCACAGCTTGACCACATATGTTGTTTGAAGCATGGAAATGATTAAACAAAAATGTGTCAACAGCAAGAGGGAGTTTGGAGCAAAAATCAGTGAGAAATAGCTTTGGAGAGACTGTTTGGAGGTTGTTACAAATGCAAGGCTCTATGGAATTACAGAACTAGTCTGACACAGAGATCTCTGAAATGAAGACAGCTGAAGGGGGGTACTGAGAAAGGCCAACAAAACATGTTCAGTTGTCAGACCTCAGTGCTGGCATTGAAAATATCTGATTCATTTCCCAGAGTTATTCCACAGCCTCCCTCTAGCTCTGCCCCCATGATCCAGACAGACACAGCCAGTCCACCCCAGCCATGTCTCGGGCACAGCTCACTGAGAGCTCTTTGGGCTCACCACTGCAGAGAAGGAGCCAAAGGGCTCAGTGACACAGGGCCCAGCCCAGCCCCACACCAGAGAAATCCCCTGAGCCACAGAAGCCTCCTGACCTGGTACCTGCCCCCAAACTCCTGAATGTGGTTATTACACTTGTATGGGAAACAAGAGGGCAGAGCTGAGGGAGGTGTCCCTGGGGCTGACTGAGCCAACTGATGGCACAGCAGTGTGACACAGCTGCTGGAAGCAACAAGGAGCAGAACTGATGGCATCTGAGGCTGCACAAGGCTATTGAGAGCAGTGATCCTACAGCCAGCAGTCCTGGGGAAAACAGAACTCCATTTGCCAGAAATGCTGAGCAGTGCTCACCCTGCAAGTGGCCAGGGGGGCTCTTGTAATGCCAATATGGCAACACAGTGATGGCAATAATGCCATTTCTACCAGCTCTCCTCTGAACCCTGCCACGAGAAACAGACAGGTAAGGAGAAGGAAAGTTATTATTGCAATAAGGAGAACTTGCAAAAGGTTTATTCTAAAAATAAAGAAAAGGAGGTAAGATCTGTAACGGTGAGGTTTGAGCCTCCAAAGGTGAGAAAGGAGTGAGGAAACCAGTGCTGGAGTTGTAAATGGGGCAGCAGAAGAGACAGAAGAGACTGAAGACAAATCTGTCACTTATTTTGGGGGTGTGTTAGAGCCCAGACTCTACTTTTAGAGTGAAAACATTGTCTGAATTTAGAACAGTTAAGGAGGGCATGACACAGGTACACAGGGTGCTGAACCATGCCCCCTCTAGAAGCCAGTAGGTCTTTTCCCTTCAGGTCCATTGTATGAAGTAGAAATTTGTAGAAAACCCACTTGTGAGGGTCTTTAAATCTGACCCAAGGTCTCAGGTAAGCTCTGCAGACTGTAAAGGTGTCTTCTGTAAGAAAAGAAAATAACCCACCCTTGTATCTCAGTGTTAACCTTAGCAGCTCCAGCTGAGAAAGGGAGGGAGGTCCAGATCCCAGCAGAAGTGGAAATAAAACCAGCCCAGGCTAAAATGCAGAACCTGCAGCTGAAGATAATGCAGCAGTTACAGGTTGCAGCTTGGAAAGGCAGGGCGGTCAGGCTGTGGAAAAGAAGTTGGACATGCTATTTTTATAGAAAAGGAGAGGTTTTAGGTAGGATGTGTTGAAACAGAAGCTATTCCCAGACAGGGGAGGTCACTGGTCTGGTTTTTGTTTCCCCCTGTAAGGGAGTGGGCAGCTGAGACCTGCACAGGCTGTTCAGCATTCAGGAAGTGCTCTTCCCACCCTTCAAACCCCCTGGTAACAGCTACTGATGCCTGACTCCAGAAGCCTGCATGAACTTCAACCAGGCTGGGGGTGGAGATTTCTCCATATGGGGTGCAAAAATCTTTAGAGGCCAAATTCTGTCCTTGACAGTTAACTTCTGTACAGCCCCAGCACCTTGATGAAAGCAGTGTCACAGGGAACAGATGCTCCCAGCCCCAGATCATCAGCTCTCATTACTTTATATAGCACCTTCAGTGTCCATGGACAGAAAGGATGCTGAGTACCAGCAGAACCAAACCTTCCCAAAATAAGGAAAAAAGCATTTTGTATAGTTAAGGTAACAACAAAGGAAATAAACACAGAAGGAAGAAAATTTTTAAAACCCCAAAAAAACAAAACAAAACAAAACCCCAAAACAAAAACAAGAAGAGAGCTAACACTTAACTATAAAAAAAAAAAAAAAAGGACTTGAACAATAGCTTTGGAATAGTAGTTTAGCAATGTGATTTCTCATCAATCTTTATGCATCACACTTTACAAGAGTGTGTTTTGGGATATTTTACACATAGTTAGCTATTCTTATACTTAATTGCAAAAAGAAATAACTACATTTTTACTTACCTTCTCAGCTTGGCTGTCAGAGAAAAGGATGAAAATACACAACATGTTTTAAACCTTTTTCAGCTCCTAAACAACAGAAATACATTGCAGTGTTACTGATAACACCGATCATGTATACGACGAGAAAACTCTGGATCTGACTCTGCAACTTTTAACTCAGAGAAGGAGATTCTGTTCCAACAATCCTTTGGAAGTTAAGGGGATTGCTGGGTTATTAAGGACAACGTGTATCAATTTCAGATTGTAGGAGTAAGGCTGTTCTCTCAATGTGTTTGATACTCAATTTACACGGACAATTGCCAACAACCTACAATCATTATCATAATCTGTATTATTCTAACAAATAGTATCAAAGAGCCTGTTTACTGCAAAAAAGGCACTCCTATTATATATTTGATTAGCTAAAGCAGAAACCAAATCTGATTTCTGTTCTCCAGCTGACACTTTCACACAAATACTGTGTCCAGTTCAGCGCGCGCCTTAGTTGATGTAACAAACCCCGCTAACTGGAATAAATCCGCCACCTGACAGTGCAAACTTGTTGGAAGCTGCCTTTCACTCCACGCTTTCCATCGCTGCTGGGACAGCTCGGCGGTCCCCCTGCCCGCGCCTGCGGATGCTCCCAGCCTCGCTGCCTCGCCCGGTGTCCGCAGGCTCCGGGACAAGCGGCTCCAGGGCGGCTGATGCCCCTTTCCCTGCCGGGGCCGCTCGGAGCCCGAGCCGGAGGTGCTACTCACCATGACGGCGAACACGAAGGCGACGATGTTGACGGGATAGGCGGGACAGAAGCAGGAGAGGATGCTGAGGAGCAGGTAGTTCTTGGGCCGCGGCGGCGGCGGCTCGTCGGGCAGCTCATCCTCGATGTTGGTCTCGGGGCTGTTCTCCAGAGCCCGCTTGATGTCGGCGCCGGCGGGGAGCGCGGACATGGGGCTGCGCTGCTGCGGGCGGGCGGCGCGGAAAGCCCAGCGCTCCAGGCAGGCGGGACCGAGCGGCGCCGAGCCAAGGGAGCCGCCCCGGGCCGGGGCCGGGGCCGGGGCCGGGCGGGGCGGGGGGGCTGCCGCGGGGCTCTGCGAGCACGGGCTGCGGTGATGGGAGAGCGCCCAGCGCGGCGCCGCCCGCCCGCCGAGGCTCCCAGCGCCCCGAACCCGGGAGCGCCCCCGGGCAGCGAAACCCGCGCCTGGCCCGGCCTCTGTGGAGCAACTTCTGCTCCTGCAGTTAAAGGGCTTGAGCAGAGTTTGCACAGCCCCCGGGAGAGCTGCGCTGCCTTCTTAAATTCGCGTCCCCAAGTGTCCGAGCTGCTTCAGCAAGCGGGGAAAAGCCCGCAAAGCCATTTCCTCGCACCTGGGCTGAATTTACCGTCTCCTAACCCCACCCTCTTGCTGCATTTAGCAAAAAGCATTGAAGAACAGCAGAAACTAACGAATTTAAAACATTAAGGTCAATTTTTTAGCAAATTATTCCGTTATTACTGAACATGACATATGTAAGGTGAAACCCACTATGCGGTATGCCTGAAAGAGAGCCAGGAAATCAGTATTATCTGTAAAACAACATATGGCGAAAAAAACCCCCCAAATAAGTAGATCTTCATTTACCCCAACTAAATAAAGATCTATTTCCATAATGGTTTTCAAACTGGTGAGGAGTGACACGGCAGCCTACACTGAGAAAGGAACAGGCTGTTTCTGCTCTGTGGTCCTAGAAAAACCTTCACACCTGTATCAGCAAATTAGAGACTTTTGGTCAGATGAAGGCTGAAGTTGAGATTTTGCTCTCACTGGCTCGTCCTGAGAGCATTTCATTAATTAAAGTTTAAAAAATAGTAAGGTGTGCTTACGGCTTTATGAATGAGAGACTTTTATCCCCGTGAGTTCTGCAATAGACTTGAATGGAGCCACTGTTTCCCTGTTCTGGATGTTATCCTACAAGATGTGACACAGTAAAGACTTTTATAAGGAATAAAGGTGCAGTGTTTTGACTTTCATAGGCATTAATCGTCTCTCAGCTGCATGCCTGGAATATAACACAGAGTGAGAATCTGCTGATCTATCAAAATGTCAAAAGAAAAGATGGTACATCTTTGGGAAAGAGTAAGAAAGACCAGCTCCCATCTGCTTGCCAATGTAGCCATTAATGTTCAGGCACAAGCTCTGTGCAGCTGTAAAATCTCTGATCTGTTTGTTCTCAGGGGACTTTAAACACAGTCAGCAGACAAGTGCAGGAAAAACAATTCACATCACACCACACAATTACTGCTGGGGCTGATTTCAGTAGGGATGGAGTCCATATCCTCTGCCAGGGATCAGCATCTTCCAGGGCCCCTCAAGCCTTTAATCCACGAGCACACTTTTCAGGACCCATTGTAATGGCTTAGAGCTTGACTTTGCCTGCTGGTGGTTGAAACACAGTTAATAAGAATTTGTTATCTCATGACTGTGAAAATCCAGCTGATTAGGGCAGTTTGAGCCATTCAAGGTGGACATAAACAAGGACAACAAAAAGCTGTGGCAAATCAGCTCTGAGGAGAAGGCAAAGTTCAGCCAAAGAAATGTGACCCTGGGCTGTGAGGAAAGGATGAAGATTCTGCCTGTTTTACACCAGACATTGAGTTTTTGTGCTTTTCCAGGGGACCTCCAAGAGAGTGATCCAGAGACTGGCAGAGTCACCAGTGACATCAACAACTTATGTTAAATCTTTCTCTGAGAACAATGAAGTGCAGGTAGAATTTGGGCTCTGTTAAGCTGGGCCGTGTGAACCCCTTCCCAGGTCTCTCAAAGTCACAGGTCTAACAGTAGAACCTGGTGTTTCTTGTGTGTTTCTAGAAACCGTAAAGTTTAATTGTTCAAACGAGGCTGCTAACAGATGCTAATGGATTGCAGAGAAAGCAGGAGATAGGAAGTGGTGAGATATTCAGGGCCAATTTGTGCTAATGAGAGCTCATTAAGAGGTTCTTGAGATAAAGGTTCTGTCAGAAGGCAGTTAGTGTGGCTGAATTTAGTGGTTTGTGTAGAAGATGGGTTAAAATCCAAGAACTGTGTCCTGTTATGACGAGACTGATTAAATTTTAAACGGCACTGACTTGTAGCCACTTACCGAGGTGAGGAGAAGGAAGGAGGTCCTCAGCCAACATTTTGGGTTCCCAGGCTGCAGAGGGAGGGCACTTCCAGCCCTTGGAGAGGCTGTAACCTCAGAGGAGAGAACTGCTGTGCTGGGACGGCTCGGCAGAAAGCTGTGAAAGTGATTTAAGAACGTGGCCCAGGAGTTTTAAGATATAGTTCCATGAACAATCATAAAAATAGCCTTCCAAGGGAATGAGTCAGAGTACCCAATATTGCTGCTTACAGCCTTGCACTTCATGCTGAAACTTGAAAGAGAAACTGATCGCTCTGCACAGAGCAGCAATTTTTTCCAGGGATATGAGTAAGGCAAGATCATGGATAAATTGCTTATCATGATGGGCAAAGCAGATGGGCCAGAGACATGACAGTTGCAAAAAGCTTTTTTTTGGAAAAGTCTCCTGATTTCAGATGCTGTGGCTTTCCAGCAGGATTCCTTGTACGGTGGAATATGGTCTCTCCACCACATTTTGCTGTACTCCTGGCTGGACGGACTCTCCACAAAGGCATGTTCACAGCCCAGAGTGGCCCTGCAGAGAAGTTCCAGTGTCTGCACACAAGTCCACATAAACACCAAAAATGGCAGTTTAATGCCCAGGGATTCTTTGGGGTTAACATGTATGTCCAGACATGAAACAGTAATAGCCAAAGGGCACATCAGGCTCCAAGCTGAGTTCTACTTACCTGAACAAAAAGTACTCTCACCATCTTCCAACATTAGCCATGCTTTGTCTTTCCTGAGAGAACAGAGAACCTCCCTACCTTCAAAGGGAAGACAAAATATAAACTGGAAATGAAGTAAGTCAGTGCCTAAAATTCTCATACTGCATCCATTGCACAGTAATTTAAAGTTCTTATATACTTCATCACAATATTCCATGACAGTAAAACCCATCCCTGTTTTGGAGGAAAGCCCATGGGGTTTGAATTATGCATACACAGCAGGGCTGTTCCTCCTATCACATAGCTCAATACAACCCCTCCCCTTACCCAAAAGGGGATCACCTGGAGATGGGACACAAGAGGCTGGATGGAGGCCTCCCATATTCCAAAAAGTAGTATTTTGGCTTGGTTTAATAAGTCCTTCTACAGAAATATTCGGCAGGGGAGCAGTGGAAAACTAACCCACCCTTCTCTTTTCAAAGACAATTCTGTATCTGGTCATTCTGGTCTTGCCAAGAGTGTGGGAACCTCCCTTCTCTGCTGCCCATCCTCAGGACTGCCAGGCCCCTCAGCAGCACCTCCCAAACTCAGGGACTGTGGCTGTGAAGGAGCACAGCCAGAGCTGCAATTTTGGTTCTTGGTGCTGTGGAGTTGGAAGGAAATCTGCGCCACCCCAGCAGCCACTGGAGAGAAATGGCTCCCTGTCTGTCCCCAGGCAGACCCCAGTGTCTCCAGCTTTTCCTCTCCTGCTAAATCAGTTCTTTCCTTGGTACGTTTTGGTGTCCAAATTTGCTTTGCACTGATAGGTCTTTGCTTGGAATCCTCTATTTATAGTGAACTGAGGTGAACTGTCTTTTTAACTTCTGCCTGAACTTCAGCTGCAGAAAACATTCCATCCCACCTTCCTTTTTCTTCCCCTGAGGTATTAAACACAAATACCTTCACAATTTGATTTGTTGAAGTTTTGTTTACTGGCAGGCTTTGGAAAATAGCCATTATGCCTTTGGTTTTAGGTGTTTTAGCATCTTTTAGCTGCTCTTCAGGTGATGATATTGTTTGTAAAGTGAAGCTTGTAGATAGAAGCATTTTGTTCAGACATGTTGAGAGCACTAAACTGAAGCATGAGGAGAAATGAAAAGGAAGAGGTTTGGGAGGCTGCTTAAACTACTTCTCATTTGGCAATTCCAAATGAATATAAGAATCAAATTACTTGTCAACACTATGCAAAGGAAACAGCTCCTTGTTCCTGCTCTTGATGTGGACAGAGTTTAATATGTGGCATAATAAGCAGTGGAAACTGTAATGACTGGAAGGATGCACATTCCTTTCCTTAAAAATTACAGATCAGGCCTGGTTTTGCTGTTGTATTTCTGTGTACTGACTCAGCAGTGGCTGTGGGGCTCTACCCTGTACAAGTATTGTGAGAGAAATGCTTTTCTTAGTTTAAACCAAACTTTGTAATTTTACCCTTGCAGCTGCAGATTCCCATTTTTCATTGTGGGCCACAGCTGAGGGCTGTGGCTTTGGAAACACCAAAGATTTGTCATGAGCTGTTAACTATGCTAAATTATTCATGGCAAATAAATATGTGACCAGTGAAATGTTCAGATAAAAATGAAAGTTACCTTCACAGTCTGAGATTGCTTTTTCATCCAGTGATAACCTCCTGGGATGCTATCCCAATTTGAAGCCAATAAAATGTTGACTGTGCAAGAGCTCAAACACATGTGAAGAGGTCTTTGGGTGTTTTCCATGATCTGTCCTTTTCCATGCTGTCTCCTGGCTTCTGAGCTGTCTGATGAAGTCAGATATCAACATTAGAGGATCAGTTCCAGCAGCTCAGGCAGTGCTGGGCATCTGCTCAGTGCTGTGGGTGACCTGTGCTGTGCTGGGAGGAGCCCTGGTTTCATCTCACTGCTCCACTTCCCTAAAACCAGTTCATGTTCTTCAAAGTTTTTCTCCTTGTGACTGCTAAGACAATCTGTTGTAGTACTGAAAGGGCAGGAGTTTATCTTAGCTCGCTTTAATGCTCTGAAAACAGAGCATCAAAGCTCAGCTCAGTCAATTTCCTTCAGAATCCACGTGGAGAGTTACTACAACGCAGTTTAATAGCAGATACCTTCTCATTTATCTGCTTTTTTTAAACTGGACATCTAATTTTCCAGATTTCCTGCTATGAGGATCCATTTCAGGTGTGGCTGTGCAATGCAGTGCTGTGAATTCAGCCTTTTGGAAATACTACTATAAGTCTATGAGTTCATGAAAACCATTTATAACAAACTTATCAGTTTAAGAATTTGAACAATTTTGCCAACTTGAGTGGTATTTCTGTCATTAAAGAAACTACAAACTGATTTGTAGAGGCAAACATTGGAACATTACTCTTTTGAATATTTTTCACAAATTCACGTGTTTATGGAAATATTTTGGGGTTGTTTAATTATCTCATATTCCATTAATAAAGGTATTTGACACAGACAATTAATTAAATTAGTTCCCACTCCAAAGTCAGCCTGGAATCTTTTCATGGACTTCTCTGGGTCAGCTCAAGCTTCACATAACACAAGCAACAGGAAAACACAGGCAGGGCTGTGCACAGTTATGTTACAACCAGGGTAAGTCTTGAACAAAAGGCTAAATACACCCATTAGGGAAAGTTTGGATCTGGACTCACATCCTGAACCTGTGGGAGGAGCTGAATACTAATTTTTCTATAAATATTTAATATACCCAGCACTTTCCCATTGTGTAGCATCCCAAAGGAGGCATCTTTCCTTCTCTCTCACACACACCAGTACTCTTCTTTCATTAAGGGTTCCCAAATACAGTAATTAGAGCAGTCATCAAATTTGCATCTGGCTGATCAGTGCCACTCCAGCTCTATTTCAATGTAATTGCAGTGGCCTCGGGTGCACTGGTGAACATGGCCCAGGGCTCGGGTAATTATTGTGCCAGAGATCATTTAATGAGGAAAAAGCAAGTGAGACATTTTGTGGGATAGGAGCCCACCAGGAAATAACCTGCCTGTAAACATAACAGGACCTTGATAATTTTCCTCATTTACACATTTATCACAATTTTAAAACGTTCAAATGCTTGAATTCAATGTGTTTGCCCTCTGATACCAAGAGAAGCCATGGCACAGACATCAGCACATCAAATTGATAAATAATATCCCAAAATATTCTGGTTTGGGACAGAATTGCCATGCTGTGCTGCATGACTGTCAAAAATCCAGGTGCAGTTGTCACAGGGCAAAAGCTCCTTGGAGGGCTGCTTGTAAGAATGTGTGGATTTCTGTGAGGGTGAGGGGTTTTTGCTCCCCTTTAGGCATAGAAACTGCAATTGTAGGGGAAGATTAACAGCTCCTTACCCATAACTGAGGAGTCTGACTGCCCACTGCTCATCCCACAGAGATTCCATGCTAAATGGTTGTCTTGTTTAATAATTTCAGTATTTTCCTTTGGCACTTCACGTGTGAGAAAATCTGGTAACTCTCTTGTGGAATTTGTAGAGGGCTTCCAAAAAATTTGAACAACTTTCAGCCCTTGTTCATGCCCTGGATTCTTTTAGAAGCCTGCAGTAATCAAGTCTGGTTTTTTACAGAAGCAAAAGCTTGGTTTTCTGCCCTTTTCTCTCAGCCACTTAGGTTATGTGTGTCACAGCTCTTCCTCTTTTCCTACAAGAAATGGGAACTGGACATTGTTTTAATGCAAAGTTTTCATTACAAAATATGTGTGTTTCCCTCAGCTTCAACCTGCCCTCCTCTGTAAGCATGGTTTGAAGGGCCACAGGTAAGGAACAGCAGCCTTTGAAAGGCCAGGATTTGCTGGAATATTCTGAGAAATGTCCTAATGAACTCTCTGTGTTCAATGTTTTGATGACTGTTATAGCAATCTGGAAATAAATTAGATACTGGAGTGGTCAAATTCTTTAAAAAATCTGCTACAATTTATGGCAGAATGACCAAATCTATCATGTAATGATTGGGTGTAATTTACAATGTAATATACTAAAATACCGCCACCCTAATAACAAGCCATATAATTTACATGGGAAAGAAACAACCATTTGCCAAGGGGAAAAAAATAAAGATGTCAACAATGAGAAAAGGATTTCTTTTCAGCCTTCCCTTACTTCAGGTCTAATCTTGCCCCTGTGAAGTGCACTGCAGAAATCTGGATCAACAATGGAAAATCAGAATCTTGAAAACGGGCATTGTTAATCAGGACTGACACCACTAAAAATAATGTTGTAGAGTGGGACTGATGCAGCCATCAGCCCAAAGGCTGCAGGAGGTTTGTGTAGCTGGAGCATTCCAGCTCCTTGGGGAGTCACCTTCTGAGGGAAAAGAGTTTCAAGGTTGCTGTACTTTGTGCAAAAGTGAGTTTTTCCCTTCGGGTGGAATACACCTTTTATTTCCATTTTGACTGCAGAATAATCAAGTATCTGACTTATACTACATCACAATCCATCTACAGCCCCTTTTTGATGTACAAATGATTACGGAGACTACAAAACCAGGGCAATTTCAGGGTATTTCAGGCCCTGGTACCTCCTCCCAGCTTCTCATGATCAGCTGTTTTTGATTCAAAATCAAGAAAATTAAGCTTGGGGCACCTGAGAATTCTTTCCAGCTGCATTTTGTCCCATCTTTGTCTGTCTTTGATAATTTTCTTGATGTGGTGGGTCAGTTTTCCTACTGGGAAATGTATTCTGTGTGTAGGATTGTGCCCACACAGACCCAGTTATCAGATCAAGCTGCTGGTTACAAGATCAGCCATGGCACTTGTGATAATAATCTATTCTGATTTTACAGTCATCAACACTCATCAGGGTAAACAAGAATCTTTCCACTGACCTTAACAGGAGCTGGAGCAGATCCCAAATATCCTGGAGTTTGTGAGCCTGAGTTTTCCATCTTCTGCAATGCTACAGCAGTGATATTGATTGAGACTTAGCAGAAAGAATTGTTGTTATTAGTATGCCAGGCTAAATAAAATTCCATCTCTTTAACGTGCTGGTGTGGTACCATTAATTTATAAGACAGCAGAACAGAGGGGTGATATATAAATCTAAAATTCTGATTAGATGCACCCCAGTTTGTGAATACCCCTCCAGTGACATTTCTTTCCAATAAAACAGCTTATCTCCAGGACAGAGATGTTTCTTTTATAATCCCTATTTATGAGATGCTGCTTTTTATGTTTATAAAACACAGAGGGACTATTGTTGATGGAATAGGATGGTTGGCTTCTTTTGTACCATGGTGAAATCTTTCCTAGGAAAAGAGAATAGAGATGACAATTTCAGAACCCTTGTGAAGCAGAAGGGAAGGGTGAGTGCTCAAAGAAGCATTATTTACTCTTTGAATTGATGAGTTTTCCTCATCCTAAAACCCAGGAAATTCTCAGCCTAAAACCCAGGAAATTCTCATGGAACCAGAGCTTTGTGCCCAGTGCCACCCAGGCAAATCTTATTTCAGTGTCACAGGTGGAACCTGAGGAAGGAGGGGTTTGGGTGACACTGGGAGTGGACAGCAGGAAACAGTTCATTGTCCGAATGCCCTCCAAGCAAGCGACCAACCCAAGCTTTCATGGCTTGTTTTGGCTAATGGAATTTGTTAGTGACTGCTCCATCAGCTGAAATTGTAGAGGGTCTGAGCAGGATGGGACAGAACTCTGATCTGAGCAGCTCCACCACACGCTCTGGTGACCTTTAGCAAGCTGCTTGGGCTCTTGGTGCATCTCCAGGTGTTAAATGGGTTACTCTGAGCCTCCCTTGCAAGGGGCTGCTGAAATTGAGAGTCTAAGGCTGTGAGATTGTTCATGGAAGTATTTGGGAGAATCCAAGGTATCTGCAGGGAAAAGCCCTCTGAAGTTTAAAAAGCTCAGATCCTCTTTTATCTGGGTATGGCCCTCTCAGTGTTCTGTTTCAGTCCTTTAAATTGGCAGATGAAGACTTCACTAGAGCTGAGGATCTTGCCTGAGGAAATCAAGCTTTTCAGGAAGCAGGGAAAGGAAAGCTGCTTTTTTGCTCCAGAGGAGCTCTTTGTCACCTCAGAGTGAAAGAAGCAGAAAATTTTTCATTATGCTGATGCTGGAGAAACAAAAAAGACAATCTGCTTTCTTTCTAGAGAGAAACCTGGTGGCAATAGCAGAGAGAAGAGCCATCATCAAGCAAAAGCATACATAAGAGAAAACCATTAGAAACTCCTAACATTCACACTGGCATCCTGCTCTGGGAGCTCACAGGGCTGCTCAGACATTAGCTAATTACATCTGGCACAATCCTCTCATCTTACATGCAGGCAGACACATTAGGTTGCCTCCTTAGCTGGTATAAAGTTTGGATTTTGGCAGCGTGGCTCGTGCCTTCTAGCTGAGGACAAACCCCTTTATTTCCATTATTTTTATATGTGATATATAAATAAATTTAATTTATTACTGAAATTTCACAAACTCTGCCTGCAGTTGCATACAGTGAGGAAGGACTGAGATGAAGGTTCCACCCTCTGTAACCACAGTTTAACCTGGAGCTTCCAAGCTGCTAAATTAAGATTTCTTTTTGTTGGCCACAGGGTAACACAACAGCCCTGTCAATGAAACTTGACCCAGATCATGGTGAAACAATCCCAGAAGAACAACAGAACTGGGGGCTCTCAAAACCTGCTGAGGGCTGCAAGGAAGTTTAAAGAAATAGAAACAAATGCTGGAATTGAGGTTTCAGAGATCAGGAGACCTGGTCATGCTTATCTGCCAGAATCACTGCAGTTGATTTCTCTGAGCACCACATCAGGCCCACAGAGTTTGCGGAGGGAAGCTTTTCCACTGGATTGTGAGATGGAGGAAAAGAAAAGCATGGACAGGGGAAAATATGATTTCTTTACCTCTACAAGTTCTAATTTATCACTGCCATATACAAAAGAGGAAAGCAGGAGCTGTACAGAACTTTAGGAACTTACTTGTCTTTAATGTCTGTAAGTCAAAGAAATCTGTGCTCTTGATTCTTTTCCCCAAGAAACAATTACTTCTTGATAATGAGGAAGGATTAAATAAGGCCATTAATCAGTAAAATATTACACATCAATGGTCACTGTGCTCACCTGGCCTTGTTTCCCCTTATTGTGGCTGAAGGATAAACAGCAGTTCTTCCCAGCGTGCCCTCAGGAAGCTTTGACAGGCAGGGAAGCAGTTCATTAAAATTATCAGCTAAGAAAATCACTAGGTCACCAATTCCATCATCCAGCAACTGTGACCCACCAGGAAATACACATTTGAGCCCAGACAGGTTCATAAATATCACATATTTATCACTGTCTACAAGTTCAGTGGTGTCATTCTACTGCCTTTCCCTGCACAGTGATGGCAAACATATGCTGAGGTAATCAGGGGAAAATGTAAAATGTACCTTCAGCTGGAAACCTGGGAGATGCATCTAATGATGCTTGGTGTTTCAATACTGATCTTAGTAAGGCAAGAATTAATCCATAATCAGGAAATAACTCCGGAATCAACTCAATGCCAACTGCCCCCTCCATCTGAATAACAAAAATAAAATAATTAATGCAGAAAAAAATTGCCTTAAATCTTACAGCTACCCTGTGTTTGTATAAAGGAGGGCAAAACTGAAGAGCAGATAGAGTTAATGCTGTTTAGAGATGGAAATCAGGATATCTGTACTGAGCAGATGCTTCCTATACTGTAGGTATTGTTACAGGAACGTTGTAAATCATCAAGACAATACAGAGAAATTGATCTGGATGTGTTGGATGCTAAAAGTTTGCCTTTGTAAGGCATTATAACATTCGGTATGTGTAAAATGCAGAATAAACTGCAGTGGGTGAGAGATTCCTCTCGGTCCCGCAGCCAGGGGAACAGAACAGCGGTGATGAGAGCAGCAAACACGAGGTGGCATCGTTGCCATTTGGTCAGAGGTGCCTGGGTACATCTCGCTGTCGGGGCGCTCTCCACCCTTCCCGATGTCCTTCCTCGCCGGACAATAACTTCCAGAACAAGAATTGAGCCCAACTTAAGGTCTTGAGAAGGAGCTGTTGTTGTTTTCAGCGTTGCTGAAGCAAAAGGTGTCTGGACAATTTGCAGAACCTGAATAGCTCATGGATGACTGGGAACAGCTCCCCTTCTCAGAGCTCGAGTTAATCTTTCTCCCTGAGTGTCCTAACAGTTTATGACAGACGTCACTTACACTGAGGCAGTAAATAAATCAATAATGACATAATAACCAAATGATACTGATTAATAAGCCAGTGGTTGTCATAACATCTTTCCTCTGAAGAGTTCAAGATGTACTGTAAAAAATGAATCTTCATTTAATGAGATCCTAAATGATTTAATCTGGTGACTTTTCAGTGCAGGGATTTCACCCACAGGTGCCTGCTCTCCCCACCCTCATATCACAGGGAATCAAGAACTGGGCTCCTCTCACCTCCACAGCTGCAGCAGTTCTGGAGAGCACACCTGCAGAGCAGCCAGAGCCTTAAAAAAGGTGTCTGGGTGAATTTTCAAATCAGGATTCTTCCAGTCAGGAGCCTTAAAAAAGGTGTCTAAGTGAATTTTCAAGTCAGGATTCTTCCATATTTTTCCAGTTTTTCTGGGCATATTGGTCACCCTTCACACGCTCTGGGAGTCAGGCAAGCAATTTAACAGAAAGAGCAGCAATAAAAGAGAAGATTTGGGGAACAAATGCATGTCTGATTAATAACTCAGAGTTTGCCTGGCATTTCTGCCACTTCACAGCCTCCATAAGTTCCACAGAAAAAATGGCTCTTTGGGGAATGCAGCACTCAGTGTAATTCTGAATGAATCATAGAATGTTTTGGGTTGGAAGGCACCTTTAAAGCAAGTAATGCCAAAGAGCTTTACTTTATTGGACTTGAGCACCAATTCCCTTTGCTGAGCATTGAAATCAGGGCTTCTTCATTGTTCATCAAATTCTGGATGACAAACTTGGGTATGAAAGGAAATAATAAAATCCCAACAAATGCTTTCATTTTACTACAGATTTGTCCTCTTCATTTTTCTCTATTTATTTTGTTTGGCCTCTATGGATTTCCCAGTGCAATCAGTGCCTGTTCTGCCACACTTTCTGATTGTCTTTACTATCCCTTTTCCCTGTGCTATCATCATTCTCCTCTCTCCATGTGCTGAGATAAATCTCACTGATGTAAGGGCTCTGCAACACGCAGCCTTTACCATTTCATTCTGGATGCAGAGATACAGGAGGAGAATTACAGCTTACAATAAAAATAAAACTCTTGTGAAAAGACTGCCATTTTTAAACGTTCTGTCTAAATTCTGCAGTGCTGCTTTGACAGTCCTGAAGACTAATGTTCCAAACCTTTCTAGTCTGTGCATGACTGGGCTGTGGCTTCCATTGCATAGGATTTGGCAGCACATCATGAGGAAGAGCTGCCTCCCACCAGTTTAGGATACATGTTACAGGGATAGGAGGAAAGGGGTGAGAAATTTCCTCATTAAAGCAGTAGAAAAGGAAACTCATGGTTCTCAGCTTCAGCAGGGCCAGTTCTACACTCAGCAGTGTCCTGCTGGTGTGGATGTACAGCAAAATCCTTATTATCCCTGGCTGGATTATCCAGGTAACTGGAATCATGTCACACACAGCCCTTTTATAGCCCCTCCATGCACTATTCTGAGAAGGGAAGTTCTGCTCTGTGCATCCTTACACTGCACTGCTCATATTTGTTTGTTTTTCTCACTTCACGAGAGAGCCAAGACAAGCAGCACGCAGCAGTCAAGTGTTCCTCTGTGATTCAGCTTCCTTGGCAGGCAGAGCATGGAAAAACCAGCCCCATTGTAAACGAGACAAGTGCCTGGGGAAAGCAGCGCCTCTGTCATGGCTTTGTGTCTCCACGAGAGGGGTGACCAGCCTTGTCGGAGCAGGAACGGGGATTCCAGTGCTCACAGGCAGCCCTGGGCAGGGCAGGGCGGGCACAGCGAGCTGAACGCATCTGTGCTCTGCTGCAAAGTCAAAGCTACCCGGGGCTTCTGTGCCCCCTTAGCAGTTTTGTCCATCTTCATCACGTTCTCTTTCAGTTCTCATGCCCAGCTGTCTTAATCTTTCCGTGTCACTTCCAAAATCCTTCATTTGTTTCAGAGCCTGTTATGCCTGTCAATATCACCCTTCCTGCCTGCTGCAAAAAGCCAAACCAGCTCGACCAACCAAAAACAAGCTGTGTTTTAAACATGCTCATACTTCTGCAAAGTTAACTGGGAAGACACTAAGGAAGGCAGAAAACAATGAAGAACATATTTTATGTTCTGCCTGTGGGCATTACTACCAGGTTTTGCGGTATCCTGTACACATCCCCATTTTACAAATATATTAAAAATGTTTACATTTTATATCTGCAGGTAAGGAAATCTTCAGAGTCAAACTGCAGACTGTGTGTGGGCTGAATTTATTATTCAGTTTTTGTGTGAAAAGGATTACAGTGTCCAGAGTAAATATATCCACTGTATGTGCTCAAAAAATCATTCAAAAATAACCCCAAAACACTGCTGTAAATAGTTAACCTGTAATGTATTTTTGTACAGTCATAAAACTGTCCATCATAGTTCTTGTATTTTTATTTTAATGTCAAATCACATAACTTCATCTTTAAAAGGCATGAAAACAAAATCTGGTGAAAAGAAAGCTGAGTTGTGATACAAGAGTTACAAAAAACAATCTCTTCCTACCTCCCAAGGCTCACTGGGGTGTCATGTAAGGATCCAGCTACTTCTTCGTGATCTTCTGCCTCATATGGGCAATGAGATGGATTTGCTTTTAATGGAAGAGCTTTCAGGGCAGCTAAAGCAAGAAATCAACATCCTGTAGTAACCATTTTGTGGCAAGCACCAGAGCATACAGCAAGACCTCTTATTCTTACTAAAAATCGAAATTTAATATAATGTACAGGTGAGGTTTTTAAACTCAAATTTATGAAATAATTTGAGGTATTAAAAAAAAGGCAAATTATATTGAATTTGGATTGCTATCATCTTTCACCCCAGTCATATCCTGGCAGGGAAGTGCCCTCACATTTCACTGGGATGTACTAAAAGTGCTGCAAGGTTTCTGTGGCCTGTGCTGCTCTCGTGTCAGAAAATGCTCCCTGACATTTGCATGCCAAGCGCTTTGCATGGAGAGGGCTGAGTTTGCAGAGCACATGATGTGCTTCAGAACCAGTTCTGTGCCCTCACCCTGCCTTCTGGGCCTCTGCTTCCCTGGTGCTACACTCTCATGGTCCTTAATGAATGGCAGGTTCACCCTGCAGCTCTTCTGGCAGCAAACCCTAGGGCATAACCACCTTTAAAATAATGCACACTGTGCCTCCTCCAGGAGTGAGACACTCTACAGGTGCTGGTAAAACCCTGTTAATATTGCACACTTGATGGGGCTATCCAGGTGTAAAATTTATTTCTCTTGACCTCAAGGGGGGAAAAAAAACCTCCAGCAAAGTCTGTTTGTAAGAATGGTTTGGCATGTTGATTTTATAGCAATGGAAACTACCACAGAGCTGAGTGATGAGGGAACACAGCTCATGTTAGCTGGAAATGTTATAGAGAGACTACAGAAAAAAGCACTGGTGGAAATAGAAACAATTCCACAGGAATAAGATAGAACATTGCTTTTTCTACAAAGTTGCTGGAGCACAGGATTTCTTCCATTTGCAAAGGCAAGATTTATGGAGTATTTTCCAGAAAGCACATCCTGCTTGCACAGCAGCAAAATGGTTATTCTGCCACCCATGCAAAAAAAAATGCACATATTATCTGAATTTACTGAATGCTGAATTAGGTTATTTGGGGGGATAAAAGAAGAAAAAGAAATAAAGAAAGAAAAAGGCATAAACTGTCCTGATTAGTTGCTTTCCCTTGTCCTGCAGAAACCCATCAGGTAACATACCTGTAGTCCAACCTTCTTAACCAACTTTTTGTTTATGGACACCTTTGGCCACCTCTTCATGTTTTACCTGTAGGGATGACAAAAACCATTCTGTAAAACCTTGGCAACTCAGTAGTGAATGCTCTCTCCCTTCCAGAGAGGATGCCACTTATGCTGCCCTGAACAAGACATACTAAATAAACCTGCTACTTAGTATTCCTGAAAATTAAAGTTTCTTCAAAGCAGATTTTTAGAGAGGTTTCAAAATAGATACCCAAATACAAATACACCCAATTCATTAATCACTGTTGAAAAGATAAGCTTTGTTCTTTCAGCTGTGAAAAGACCCAGCCATTAAGCAGAAGACACTAAATATTTTTTACATTAGATGCTTATAAAAATAGCATATTAGAAAATAAGGTAGATTTGAACAAACTATGAAGAAAGTCTGATTTCAGTGCCATGCTGGGCTAGTGGCCTAACTGTCAAGCCTGGTGAATTCCTAAACCTACTGTATCACTTTGCCGTTCTTCTTTTAAATGTCATGTGGAATTTAATGCATTTAACACCATCAGGTATCTAATTACATCTCTGTGTCTCCTTATCAGCTTCCACCACCACTCCAGACACCCTCAAGCAGTCCTTCACTGGCTGCAGTTTCCAGACTCCCCCTCTTTGAGCAGATCTCTCTCCAAAAATACCCTCTGTTGGTTTTGCCTCCCACTGTAAGGTGAATGCTTTTCTTCTCCTTGCAAAGTCAGTTTAACTCACTGTTTTCCTTCAAATTAGCACCTTTGTTGTCCTTCCCACTGCTGTCTCATTGCTGCTTTGGTGCCAATCCCCTGGAGAGACAGACACACCCGTTTTCTCTGTCTTATCCCCTCCAATCACTCGTGCGGTAACACACCTGTCAGGCTCCTTGGCAGAAATCCCAGTGTTAGCTGTCAAATCCTAAATCATCCTCCGAGGCGCCTGGTGTGTCCCACATGGCAATAAGTGACATTTCCCTGAGCACACAACACCTTGAAGTTGTAATCCCCAAATTCAAAAGGTCCTTTTCCTCTCTCTTTGGGAAGGACTGCATGCAGAAGGGGAATGGTGGCTGTGTTAAATAGCAGCCCAAGCTATTTCTGCATGGGAAAAGTCAGGACCCTGCTTGGAAGAGCCCAGTCCCTTCATTCATCTTCACCTGGAGAAACTAAAGGCAAATAATCAAGCTTGTCTGTATTAATAATTATATTTTTGAAATATTAACTTCCATAGCTGTGAGCTAGTCAGACATTAATTAGAAAAGAGAAAAAAGCAAAGAAGGATTCAATAATTTCACCTGCCTTTGATTTCTGTGCCTCAGTTAATCATCTGTGAAATGGGGTACTGTATTTACCTGTTCCGCAGACATCTAACTGTGATAAATCAGTTCAAAAGGCATTGATCAACCCCAAAGAAAAGCCCCAAGTTCAGGGATAAGTTTTATAAGGAAGATCCTTTACACAAATACTTATATCCTCTTTTAAAAATACATTTTTTATGGAGAAGGCAAAACTAAACTGCTGTCTGGAAAGCTTTGGGGAAAATATATCCAGTTAGTGTTTAATCTCTCATGCAAGTCCCACATTTTCCTTTGCATTGTGAAGGAAATGTGTGTCATCTGAACTGGTCTGCACACACACATTGCTCATTACACAGGAGCCATGAAAAATTAGGCTAGCATTTTGTACATTTGGATCACATACTCCCTGTCTGCGGAAAATGAGATTTTTAATTTTTCTTAAAATGGGGTGAAGAAAGAAAGCAAGCTCAGAACTCTAATCTGCTCTGTGAAACCTTTGACTGATTGGGAGGGGGCTGAGTGATAAGTGATACTTCCCCAGCAGTGACCTGTTGTTCTAGCACAGCTGCCACCACTGCAGCTTCAACATTTACCTCTGTCAGCATGATGTAACATTTTACCCTTTGCACTAATGCAGCTCCTCACTCAGCCACCAAGCACTGGAAAATCCAATTTGTATAAGCAAAGGTTCCACTGGACAAAAGGCTTTGTATTGAGTCATGAATTCTTAAAAGAAATCTTTCTGTTGGAGTCACGCTCAGCTGTATCTACAGATTATCTGCCTGCTGCAGAATCTCTTTCCCAGCTTTGAAATATAAATATGTGCCCATGTGGGTTAGGGTTGTGTGTGCTCTCAAAATGATGAGCTACATGAAGATCTGTGAATTTGGGGGATGAGGCTACAAGGCAGCTGTACTTGTAATCCATTAATTGTTTTAACTTCTATTCTGTTAAATTGTGTTTGCACTTGAATGTACTTTGAGCAATATATTGTAGCAATGAGTTCCTAAATTTAATCATGCTTGAAAACACTTCCCATTGCTTTAAATTTTCTGCCAGATAATTTAATTTGGTGTGCAATAAATCTGGTGTCAAGGGAACTTGTGAATAACCACTCTAATCACTTTTTTCCATGCACTCCATGACATTAGAGAGATCTGTCATAACCTTGTCTCCTGCCATTTCTCTCCTGCCCTGAAGAGCCTCAGTCTGTTTAACTGCTTCTCTTGTGGAAGCCATTTCAGATCTCTAACAGATCTCACCACTTTTTTTTTTCAATCAAACTTTACTACTTGTTAAACCAGCATGGGTGAATGGGAAGGAACTGATAAAGCACTTAAAAATATTTCTATTTTTACCACAAATACTTTCTTTTTAGCCTCCTCTTCATTCTCAGGGTTCTTCTTGCCTTTTTGACAGCTCCTGAACAGTCCCAGAACTCTCCCCAAATGGCTCCAAGAGCTCCTTCCTGAGTGGTAATTTAGAGTGTAGCAGAGCATGTTGTCAGCCTAATAATGATAATATAAATATCAATTAAAAAGTAATTAGTAGTACTAAATGGTAAACGTGCCTTTCTGGTCCAGTTTGACTTGGAAGGAAACAAAAAGATTTAAGATTATCTAGTTTTGTAGTGAGCTGCATTGAGAGCCAACAGATGAAGACTCTGTCAGGTCTCTCAAGTGGTCAGAGGCAAAAGGAATTTTGCAAGCAGGGGCTGCAGAACTGGAAAACCTGGGGAAAATCCAGGGCTCTGTGCATTTATACCCTGCTGCCAGCCTGTACCTGGGAGTCTTGCTGACAAACTCTCCTTTATCCCAGTCTATTGGTTGGTCCCCATATGTAAAGGGGTCAAAAAGCCATTCACCACACACACCAGGACTGCCTCTGTCCTCCAATTTATCAGGCTAATTCTGCATAATTCTACTCTTATGCCTCTGTTATACACAGACACATTTTGTCTTGGCTGAGAACACAGACAGAAAACACAACAGCTTTGGAGAGCTTTACCCTGCAAGTCAGAGCATAAACTGTTCACTGTTCTTACCAACCACTCATGAATAATTTAAATACACGTTATGTCAACACTATTGTATTGACTAAAAAAATGTTGAAAATCTAAATTACTATTTACTTTTGGCAGTATAAAAGTTCAGAAGCAAGAGATCTTTTACAAAATACCCATCACTGTCATACATAATTGATAGAATAAAATCAGCTACTAAATATCACCTAATAGCTGGCTTTGTTCTGTAATGATAATGTATATGGAATTCCTGTTGAGTTCAGTGGGATAACCTTTCAAGGGAAGGCTGTGGGAATATACATACATCTATTACTAAATGTATTTAATTTGCATATTTATTAGCCAAAAGAGAAAAAGAGAAGAAAACACAGATTTGGCAGGGATCTCAGTGTTTTCTCCTGGTTCTGTAAGCTGCAATAAGGGAGGAGGATGCTGTGCTGCAGGTCTGACTGTACCACTCCCTGCTGACTGCACAGGGACAAAGCCAGTCCAGGATTTGTTTCTGGTGCACAGTACTGAATTAATAACATTCCACTGAAATGGTTATTATTTCTTGGAAGGAGAGAAACAACAACATACAAAGGACAAAAGATCCCCAGTACCTCACTCCTTCCCCTTGGATTCCAGCAGGTCAGTATGGAATGGGTCAAACTGTTGGATTTGAGAGCCAAAGCTTCCAAAAGCCAGTGTGTGGCACAGGGCTGTTGGAGAAGGTGTTCAGTGGAAAGAGGAGAAACCAACATGTTACATTCTAGGCAGGGAAAAAGCCCAGCTGGCACCGTGTGGGCTCAAACAGACACATCCAATTATTTCTGTAGCAGGAGCTTTAATTGTCCCAGTGGGTTCTAGGCACCTCTCAAGGTTTTTCTAGTCCTGATACATAACTCTGTGTCCTCAAAGAATATTTTGGGATGTGAAATTTCCAATGGGCTTATGATGACGTGCCCAGTGCTTTCAAACTTAGGAGAATTCTGACATTTATCCCATTATGCTGTGGATTCTTGGGGGTTTGGATTCTACAGGAGCCTCTAAGTTTTGCATTTAAGTAAAAACAGTGTGCAAATTTAAAACGTTGAGCTCATCTTTTTCCAAACCAAGATTATCTTTGGCATTCAACTTGTTCCATGTAAATATATAAAGACACATTTGCTGAGCAATTGGGTTAATGAACTTAGAACAGACCAGATTGTGTGTTAGTGACTAATCCAAAGTACAGAGAAACAAACATGGCACAAGCACTTTCCTTTCTCGCTTTCATAGGCCCACTTTTACCTTGGCTGATTAAATTTTAATTTTCACAGCCTTTTCTCAAAATGAGCCCAATCCTGAAAGCTGCACCACATAAAACATCTTAGGCACTTTAGAACTTGCTGAGTGAATGGCAGCAAGGCAAATGACATGTGATTGTGCTTCTGCACATGTGAACACACAAGGTGCTCTTCAGGATTTAATAATTTAATGTTAAAATTTGACAGTTGCTGCCAGTAAAGACAAACTGTATCCCATCAAGTCCTGAAATTCTCAGAATACAATTTCAGCAGCTGAGCAGCAGCTCTGGGTGTACCTGTGATGGGTTTGTGTCACTGTGGGTTTCACTCGTGTCATACCATGGAGGGCAGGACATGAATCTTCCTTCAAACTTACCTTTTTGCTCCAGGGTGGTTTGGAGTCCAGACATTGGCATAAACAGTAATAAACTACTGGAAAGTCATCTTTTTTTCTTCTTTCCTGACTTCTTCATGTGGCTGTCTCCTGTGGGAAAGAAGAAAAACTGAAGTTAAAAAAGTCGTATGTGAAATGAAGGCAGAGCCAATAAAACTGTGTATTGTTTTCATCACCCTTCCTCCCCTTCTTAGCTTTTCAAAAAATACTTAGATGCATTTCTAAATTGTTAATGACTGTACTTATTAGCATTTATTAATATTGAGAGTTGGATAGTTCTATGTTTATCAGGATATATAATTTTCATTTATTTCTAATATGCTTACAGTACTTTATAAATTATAATACAGTATTATTTGTATCCACAAATTTATACTACTGCTTATTATTTGCAATTAAGCATTTATGTGAAATCAGATTTGGAGGCAGAGGAAATAATGTGACTGATTTGTTTGAGAACAGATGCTGACACACTGCTGGCATTCCATTTTTGTTTTCACTTGTTTTCTGTTGGAATCATGCCACTGGAGGTGGTAGGATTATATACCTGAGGCCAGAGTTTCAAGATGTGCTTCAAATTCTGTTCAGTTTTTCCTGGGTTACCATATTGTCAGCACAGAAATAGTAAATATTAAGTTGAAAAGATTCACCCCAGTGAGAAGAGTCTTGGCCAAAGCAGTGTAACAGAAGCTGAGATTTTTACAGGCTGTGGGTGCTGCTCATTCACTGCATGAGTCCCTTTGACCTGTTTTCTCCTTCCATCACACTGTCTCCAGGAATACTTTGTTCCTTTCCCACCTTTTCTACTGTTCAATTAGGGACCATTTAGAATGCTGGATAATCAGTGTCACCCTAGTAAATATGATACTTTTCTGCTGAGAATTACTCAGCCTGTCTCTACTACTAGATTGGGTTTTTTAATCTGGTTTTTTTTTTGTACTCTCAGGAAAGATTTTATTTCTTATTTTTAATAATGACTACATATTGTTGTCTCAGTTCATGACTAGAGCATAATGGCATCGCTGATGACTGGAGAGTGAGTTTTCCAAGCTGAAAGTCAGTTTGCCAAGTTGAGAATCAGTTCATGAGAGGAGGGTGGTACTTGGGAGTGACAAAAGCCACAGCAAAGTGAGGAGCAAAGACTGCTGTAGATTGATGAGCTTTTGAGGCACCAAAGCCCCAAAGGTCTGTAACCTCCAGAAGAGTCCCCTGTGCTGCTGAGCAAGGATTTAATCATCACCCAGTGAGGGCTGGCAGGTGGAGGGCAACTCCAGTGTTACAGTGGACATTAGAGGTGCAGTGGGAGCCAAAGGACTGAAAACAATTCAGTGATAAAATGGAGAGAAAACCTGAAGAAAGTTGTAAGCAATAGGTGTGGAGTCATGAAGAAACCCAGCTACTCCTGCTGAGTATAATTCTATTTTATTCTTAGTGCTGTGGGGTCCCACACTGGGGAAACAAAAGCATGGCACAAGCTCACCAGGTTTTTCCTCATTTCTGAGGTAGCTATGAAACCTCTCCAGAGTTCACTCACCTTCCTCCTGCCTTCTAAAGGTTCTCTTTTTAAAACCACTTCAAGCACTTTTCCCCCCACCCTTGCCAAGTTTACAGCTGCTCACTTACCCAGACTTTAAGCATTATCCCTTTCAAGTCCATCCAGGGGAACTGCCTCAATAGCCAGGAATGACAGAAACTGGAAACTGTTGCTTTTAAAAATCACTGGCTCAGATCACCCAAGGGCTTCTGAGCTGACTTACATGTTTATTTGTTCCCTTGACTCCTCCACATCAGAGGAATATTTGGGTGGCTGGACCTCAGTTCTTTCTCACGTGCCCCAAGCCTGCTGGGTGCTTTCTGTGTGCTCTTCCTCCTCAGTGATTGCTGACCAAGGACATGAAAGTATTCTCCACCTTGCTTCACAGAACTGAGGTGGTGCCTGCCAAAAATCATCACAGCTTGGGCAGGGCTCTGATCACACACTATTAAATTAATTGATTTCTCTGTTGCCCACCAACTTAAATTTAAAGGTGATTTCACATTCTTCTATATTCAAGAGTTCAACATTAGTTTCTCCCTCTGCATTATGATAACAAAGGAGAACAATGCCCCAGATGAACTGGGAGAACTTTCCCTTATCTCTTTCAGCATCACACAGGAGAACTATTGGATGTCTTGAGCTCGGCATCACTTTGTCCAGTCCTTGGTCCAAAACCACCCTGCCTAATTCTAATTTCTGGCAGTACTGGCCTCACTGTGTGAGCTCAGCTGTCACTGCCCTGCAGCTGCCTGCTCACTGCTGAATCCCACATGCTCTTGGAAGGCTGCAGTGTTGAGGGAAAGGGAAGGTGCCAGTGCAGCCTGTCAGTGAGCTGGAGGGAACAGGCAGGGCATTACTGCTGGAGAAGGAAATAAAGAAATGACCATGCTGTGCTGCCTGTGGGATAACAACACAGGTTAAAAAAAATAATAGAAGTTGAACAAGCAATAGATGATGGCAGTGAAAGGGATTTGGCACACAGTACTCTGCAGCCTCAGAGTAAAGTGGTAGTAAAGAAGTAGCAGCAGATCCAAGTCCAAGGAGCATCTTACCCCACATTACAGGACACTTCCCTGGCAGTGGATGTGCTGCTGACTTTTGAATCAGGTGTCATCAGACTGTATTGATTCTTCTAAACACAATCCAGGCTCGAAAGCTGGGCCTCATTTGTTTTACTGACAAGTAATGCCTCTCTTTTCTTACCAGAGGAGTTAAAGCACCCAAAGGCCACAAGGTGCTCATCACTCCTGGGCACAGATATGATGATGCTCTGTTGCTGATGCTCCTGTGCAGGGCCAGGAGTTGGACTCTGTGATCCCTGTGGGTCCCTTCCAACTCAGCACGTTCTGTGATTCTGCAATTTCAGACACCAAATTCCCCAGTTCTCAAAGGAAGCAGTTTACTCCCTCCTTCCTTCTCAACTATAGCAAAAGAAATAAAAACCAGAACATTTAACAGCAATGCAACATATAAAACAGCTCTAATAACCATCTGGATTAAATACACCAAAATGCCTACCCATAATTTCATCTTTTTGGGGTATTTATGAATTATCTTAAAGGTTCATGGGCTGTTTAAAAACCCCAGTAAAATAAACTCAAAATTAAAATACAGAGATAACCAATGCACTCTGCCACACTGTAAATTTACCACATATTGCTGGAACATGACATCAAATATTTCTCCATTTAAATTTGGGCATCACAATAACCTGTTTATACAATAACTTAATAAATTTAGCTGGGCTGCCTATTTGACAAGTAGGCGAGAATCCTTCATTAAAATGCAAATGTAATCAAGGTGAAATTTGGAATACATTTATTAAAGTAATTGAGCTTCAGTCAACTGTAGTCACAACACAGATTTTCAAGTGCCGTTCAGACAAAAGGATATGTCTAATTCTTCCACATTAATATCTTTATCAGCATGAACATTAAAAGAGTTTTCTGAGCACTAATAATGTACTGTGGAATAATTCCAGTTTTCTCTGCAGGAATATATTATTACAGATAAGGGTCAAAGACATGCACAAAGGAGTGACCCAGAAGTGTACTGCACATACAGAAAATTGGCTGCAAGTGTATTTTCAGAGCTTGGTGTAACTATGTACTTCCCAAATTACTCTTTAAATCCTTTAGAGACTCAAGGTCATCAGTTAATTGACCATTAAAGTGTTGGAGAATTGAACTTTTACTGCTAAGATTTGGGATTCTTGGTGCTTTTGATTAAGAAATTACTCATAAAAATAAAAGGAAATACTAAATTTGTCTTGGTTATCATTTAAGTGCTAGTAAAATATTAGGAAGCTGTGATAGCAATGTCAGAAACTTTTTCATTAGGGTAAGGATGAGCTAGATATTTGCCTTTTTTTTTTTTTTTTTTTTACATAGTTTCCACTTGTTTAAGTACCCTGGGTCATCTTCAGTGCCTTCACAGGAATCACAGTAAGGTTGTATTGTTGCAGAAGATCAAATTTCATAGTTGATAATGTCAGATGTATGGTGTGCAAAAAATAATTCAAGGGAGAGATGGTTATTAAAGCACTGATGTGATGCCACCCCCTTGCTCAGCTCGGCTGGTTTGGCTCCAGCCTGAACAGATTAGCCAGGAAAATGGGAAGAAAATTGCAAAGCCCTTGGCTGCTGAAGTGTTTGATGCAATCCTGGTGTCACCAGGTGCTTCAGCCTCTCACTCTTCCTGCTCATCTACCGCTGCCCCATTCCCCAAGGCTGGAGTTGCAGACAATTTACATCAGCTTGATTCTCTCTCTAAGGCTGAAGATTCTTGGTGAACAAATATTTTAAGCAGTAAATAAAGTCATTAGGTAGCTATCAAGCAATGCATATATAGGTATTTCTCTGATCATGGAAATTTTTAGCCACCATTTCATAAAATGGCTTATCCAATTTTCTTTCTTTAATAGAATCAGCCTTTATATCAACAAAGCTAATGATACAACATCTCCTGCTCCAGACACTGTTAGAAAGAATCCAGCCTTTTCCAGAGGCTTACAGCCAATTGTAAATATAAATGAAACCTGTGTGTCACTGCTCTGAAAGCCACTGGGAGCACAGGCTAAGGCCATTTCCTTTATTTTCATAAAAGCATTTCAGTGTGCATCTGCAGCCATTCCCTGCTGGAGCCATAAAAGCTCCTCCTTGGGCAGCAGGCCAGGCCCTGCTGGGCACTGCCTGGCTTGCTGCAGGAGTGGCAAACTGGAGAGGAGCTTCCCAGGCGAACAACACGTGCAATTTAATTCACACTGCAACTTCCACCATTGCCAGTAAGTGTTCTCTGTGGCAGAAAATGTAGTACAACAATCCATTTTGTTATAAACCAGAAAGGGCAGGAGGGCAGCAACTTTGAAACTACAGCAAATACAGCTGAACTGTTTCCTGAGCAGACTAAAACTGTATTAAAACCCTCTACAAATCTTCTAAACGAGCACTTTGCATCATTTGCAGCCGTGCCACCATGAGCTGTGATCCCATCACAAATCTCAAATGAGGACAGTGAGCATCTGGACCCTGAAGATTTCAAAGCAATATCCAGAGAAGGAAGCAGGGAGAGCAGAAAGCTGACTTCATTTGGATTAAACTTGAAATCTACACACCCTTCTGTAGTTTTGGGGGCAGCATGGTACTGGAGGGCCTGGTGTTTTTGAACGTATATTAAAATGGAAGTTCTGACAAGCTGAAGGATTCAGGATGTCATGGCAATTCTCTGCAGGAGCACAAGTGTTAACACTGCATTAATCAGATTTCAATTGATTACACACCACTGCCCTCACTGCTGTTTCACTTTTAATAGGACACTTTTTATTTTTAATCCTTTCAGTCCCCAAAATATGTGTTGAATGTATCTGCTTTAGAACGCATCAGACTCCAGTGGAGCTGTTGCTGCATTCTAATGGCTAAAACAATTCTTCCATGTCCCTTAACTTTCTGACAAGGTGCTGTAACAGCTAAATAGCAAATAATTATGAAACTGCAGGAATTGCCAAGGTAAAAGAAAATCCATATGTACACAGTGCTTTTCTTATTTACAGAGCACGCACAGAACAATGGGAGAGCAAAGCCTGCATTTCTTGTAAACTGTCAACAGTGATACTGATTTACACCAGTTCCACTCTCTTATCAGCAAATACTGGAGCTGCTGACCATTTCACTCAGTACTGCAGGGCCTTTGTAATTTATATCCATGCCAGTATGTCCCAAATTTATTTATATTAGGGCTGTTCTATCACCTTTCCTGAGCAGTGTAAGGCAGTCTCATTGTAAAGGAGAATTAGGGCATTGCTCACTTTAAAATTATTCAGTGAGTTATTACAGGGCACACACATTATCCTGAAATTTATTTCTGAAATTACCAAAAGCCCTGAAGTTGAATTTACGTGGCAGTGAGCCTGAGCCAGCAAGTCCTACTACTGAACTCTGCATTTGGGTCATGCTCTAAAAGCTCAGCATGTGGACAGAAAAATCTTGCAACTACTCCCAGTTCAAATGCAGACACTAAGGCAAATTAATTTAAAATTTTGGTTTGGTAGCGTTCACAGCCAAGGTAGAGATGCCCACACAAGGAATCAGGAACACAGTGGGGACTGCTCCCATTCAATGCTTGAAGAATTACACACTAAGAACCAAATGGGTAAACATTCATCCTCCCACTTTTCTTTAATTTGCTGAAGACCAGATGATAGCGACATTAAAAATCTATTAAATGCAGGTAACCAACCCCCAGAAACTCAGACATCTGTGATCATTTACCAGGCTGAACCACTGATGGTTCTGCCAAGGAACACAAGTAGCAGCACATCAACATCTGTGTGGAGCAGTTGAAGACAGACAAACAATCTGGAATACCCACATTGTTCAGATGTTGATTTCCATCTTATTCTCCTGCAGATAAGTACAATATTCTGTACTCAAGTGTCTGTTTAAAAAACAAAACCGGGATTTGCATAATGGGAAAGATGCACATTATCCATGGAAAGCTGACTGGGAAATAAGTCCAAATAAGAAACAAGTTCAAATAAGACATGAGCAAATTTGTGGTACAGTCACAGAAGGTTGCGTGGCAGGAAATAAAGATCTGCAATAGTCAAAACACCACCCACACTGTGACAGGAGATGTCACAGGTAGATGCATTCACGTAGTGCTGCATATTTAAAGTGTCTCAGACTGGTTTTCAATTAACTACAAAGATGTTAAAACACAGATGCTGCTTCCATTGTGAAATGAGACAGAACCTCTCACTGGAAAATGAGGAGGTTCTCTAACACTGAGAAGCCCAAAGGCATTTGGTTTCTAGGAGTTACAAAAAGCCTGTCTCAGGAGGAGTACATAAACAAAGGTGAGTGGGTGAACTGCTTCCAGAGCAGCACCAAAAAGTCAGTTTTGTATTGATGAAGGGCATAAAAATAATAGACCTGTGATATTTCAGAGCTTTGCTTTAATTTTTTCTCAATAAAGCTGTGGGTAAGCTATTACCAAAACTTCAAAAGAAATAAAAAATCACGAGGCAATTTCTGGGGTTTCCATTTTCTAGCTGTAATAATGTACAATAGTGACCTTATGTTCATATTACCAATAAAAACTCACTTCTTGTTAAGCAGAATTTCAGTGAGGACCCTGATCCTCCACCAGGAAATAATGCTGCTTCAAGATTTTCATATGAAAGTAGAAAACAATTCTCATGACTTAATGTCTTGCTTTACTACATTAAGGTATTTACAGAGCAATGACATTTTACTGCTAAATAATGGAAACCTCATTTTACATGTCAGCATTGTTCTAGCATCCAGTGACAATGTGTCATTGGGGTACCAGAAATGTGGAATTACGCTGTTGTGTTTAGAAAAGTAGTGAAATCTAATAAGGATGAACTATTTCCACTCAAGAAATTTCAAACGTAAACAAGTATTTTTGCCTAAAAGGAAAGGAATTGAGACTCAAAGGAACAGCCTCTGGAAAGGCAGAAATGCTGATAGGAATAGCAGTCTTTCCCAGTGATTGATGATAGAGATAATGGTTCATACATCCATACACTTAAATGGCTGTCTTTCCCCATGACTGCTGTCTAATTAATGTGAGCCATCATTCATGTAAAAGAAAAATTTTGCTTCTGGAGAAAAAAAAAAAATGCTGCAAACCGCTAGCAGTGACAGTGCTAGAAACATGCCAATTAGAGTGATTTCTGCCAAGCAGCAAAAGGGCACAAAACACTGGTTTCCAAGCAACTGACATTATAAAGTATTAAATACACTGGAAACTAAAATTGGCAGATAAACACTTCACCTTCTCAGCACTGCCTCGCTCTCCCTTTTCTTTCCTGCCTGCTCCTATAGACTCCACTGTACCTTCCAGTAAATATATGCACTAAGGGATGCCAGCTTATCACGCTCCTAAACATTAAACATCTTCTGTCTGCATATATTAGAGCAGCACTGGGACAGATTCACAGGTAAGGACAGACAAGGTTGTAACTAGAACTCCAAAAATAACACATTAAAGTCTGTCAGTACAGGCTGCCATTTCAATCCCATTGAAATGGTTTTGTACTAAAGGGAGATCCACAGCCACTATCAGGAAAGGAAATAGGAGAAACTGCTCTTCAGGTTACAGTCAGTCTGTTGTTCCAGGCAGAAAGGATGGATTAGGAGAGGCTGGGCTTTCTGCATGCAGAGTGGCTTTTAGAGATCTGCCTTCAGGAAACTTAAACCATTTTAAAGAGCAATCCAGTTCCTAATTTAAACCAGAAAAAGCAGCTGGTTGAACACTGTTGAACTTCCAGCAGTTTGACATTTCACTTTATCTAACCAGCACAGCCCAGGGAAACAGGAGCACAGGAGGCATTTCCCTGACTCTGGCTAATTCCATGCAGAGGTTCTGTGTGCCCTTTGCAGGGCTTGGCTGGCTCATGGATAGCACAGACACTTCCCCTTTGGGCTTGCAGCTCAAAGGGGTCAATTCTTAGACACTGAGGATGACCACAATTTGTCATTTTTACATGGCACCTGTGCTTAGATGACTGTCCTTGCAAAGTTTCCAGTTACACACACAAAAAAGGTGTTTTCAGCCAGTCTCATTTGAAGCAATATGCTTCACTTTAAATACTAGTTTTTGTGAACAGGAGTATGCCCAATGCACTTACAAGGTCTTAGGGGGCTGAGTTGGTCTCAGAAGTGGTTTATGGTAACCTTCTTTTATTTATGGATAAACCACTACAAGTTTCCAATAGTTTTGTAGTCTGTCTTGCTGTGTAGCAGTTCTTAATGCTCCTGCAATTTTTTAATTAGAAAAATTTCTATTTTCTTGGTTCTCATACAGTACATGCTCATGCAAGCAGGGATTACTTAACATTATTTCTGCATCCATTTACAGGTGTCACTGGAACAGAGCAATAAGACAGGATCTCCCTCAGAGCTCAATGGCATTTTGAAGGGGCTGTGCGGTTTGAGTTTACTCAGTTCTAGTAAAAATAGAAATGAAAACATAATTCTTAGCTCCAAGCCATAGATATTTGAATGCTCAAGGACAAAGGTGGTGTCTTTGCTGCCACACTGCATTCAACCCACTGAATCCAACACTGGGAAGTAGTAAGCAAATTCCTTCCCATGTTTCCATGCTGTGTGGGGGTAGAAGGATACCCAGGAGGGAACAGGGGTCTCCTGGAGTGACTGTGCCCATCAGGGAACGCTTCATACCTGGGAATAGTGACTGATAGTTTTGAAAGATGAGTAGTTCGCATCCTGTCTCATCATCCTCTTTTATATCATCATGAGGACTCAAGAAACTGTAAGAGAATATTACTGACAGGAGGTATGAGGTCATAATTATAAGGTTTATCTTTAGTTTAATTATGTTTTTAATGTGTAAGGCAGAATATTAAAGCTGCGCGAATGCAGCTAAGTCTGTTCCGGTAATGACTCCTCAAACATTTCTGAGATAATTTTAAAATAATTCCTACTACTCTGCTATGTCACTGTGATCATTTAAAAAACTTCCTCACACTTCGTTCCATTATACTCTTTCATACAAACAAGCTGCAAGATCACAGACTCTACTTCCTGTGAATATGTATCAATTAACATCCAATTAAGACAACTGCTGGGTGTCCTTTTCAATCAGGAGGAAAAGCAGCAAAAACCAAATCCACGAAGGTCATTTGTATTCACTGACTCTCTGTAGTAAGTATTAGCATGCTGCTCTGCTAGCCTGACTGCTTTAATTGAGATTAAAAGTTGCTGCCCTGGAGAAGAAAACTCCAGTTTTCTTCTCTATTTCTTGCAATTTCCATTCTCCTTTTTAAATGTCTGAAATTATTACAAGAAGCATTGCTGACATGGCCTTTGATCCAAACCAGGAGCATAGTCATTCTTATTTGAAATTATCTTCTCCTGCAACTTCCTATTTCAATATTTGGTTAAAACGTCTCTGGGGTTTGATTTCTTTGCCATTCTTACTGTTTCTTTTTTTCTAGATTTAGCCAAAGTAACAAACCCTTAAGATGAATGGCTAACATGATTTCACTGTGAAATGTTTCCACCCAGGCATGTGGACTTAGTTTTGAATGCAGCTGCAAGTTAAATTTGTGGGACTAGAAGAAGATGGCCAAGGGATGTTTAACAGATAGGGGGTTTCTTACTTACCAGCCTTGCAAACTCTGCTTGGGATGTTAAAATTAAATTGGGCTCTTTCCATCTTCTGCATCAGGAATGAAAGGGATTCTGCAACCCAAATTTTATAGCCAAGAACAGTTTCACAAAAACCACAGTGTTCTGGGGTTGGAGGATCAGCCTGGTCAGGACTGAACACACAATTCTGCTGATAAAGTACATAAAGGACCACAGTCCTTTAAATATGTCCTAAAAGATGACATCAAAACACATTAAGATCAAATCTATTCACATCATTAAAAAATATATGTTTAACATAATTTTGCAGACTGCATTACCATTAAAAATTCAGTGGAAGGTGGGCCTGCATTTATTATAATGTGGCCTAGGAAACAAATGTCCTCAGTAAAACCAGGCTAAACAGTCCAGCTGTTAGATATAACAACTGCACTCCCCCCGAGTAATGGGCTGCAGCTCACAAAAAGTCTTCCCCTGGAGATTCTAATTTAACAGGTCAACTTTGAAATTAGAAATAAAATCAGAGAAGCAGAGGCAGCACTGAAGTCTAGAAGAATTAGTAAAGTGAGTCGGCTATTTACTTCCCTGAGACACCCAAAGTTCCAGTTGCAGCTGTAACAGTGACAATTTAATCTCACTTCCCCAATTTGACTTCCTTAATTTAGCCATGAGATTAATAATATTTATCCACCTAATACCTATCAGTGCTGCAGAGGTGAACAGGACAATGCCTGCACATAGTTGAATACTAGGCATTATAAGATTTATCAGATTAGCATTCATAAAAGTTCAAGAGAGTGGAAATAAGATTTTAAAAAGAGAAATAATTCAATTAAAATAGTAAGAACAAATACTGCCTATGCGTAAAAATCCTGTAACTTGCATTGCAATGAGTGGTCCATCTTGCTTCATCTAAATACCTACAAATCAATGTGTTACTATTTAAGCTGAGCAGGTCTTTTAATACCAATTAAATGAGGGGAATTTGCACATACAGAACACTTGCAGCTGTTTCTCTTCCTACTAATTTGAAAATAAAGAATGCAAAGCAACTAAAAGCAAGCTCCAAGCACCTGCAACTCGTAGATCAAGAAGTAAAGTGATCTTTGGCAGGTTATCATCAAAAGAACTTTAACTTGTCCTCAAGGAGACAATCCCTCTGAAACTTAGCAGAGAATAATGTCTGAAGGCAAACATAACTAACAGTGCATTTATGGCAAAACCAAGCCATGCTTTACTAAAATGGCTTATCCAGCCTTCAAAATACATAGGATTTATTATTTTGTTTACAGTTTATTACTATTTTCAGTTAAGTTTATCAAGGGAAAATCCGCTAAAACTGATTCAGTTGACTAAGTGAATAATAAAAATAATTGGGGGCAGAGAAGGGAGAGGGAAGTATGTGAAATCTAATGTTACCACAAGTAAATGGTATAAAATTTAGAAATGGCTCTCACATAAAAATTTTAGAACAATTAAACCACTTAAATTTCACTTCATTGTGAAATGTAAAGCTCTGGTTTCTCTACAGCAGTACATGCAAAGAAACTGGTTTAACTTCCCTGACTTTTATTCAGTTAATCTCAAACAGTGCAAGAGCTTAATTTTTCTCCAACTTATGCTGCTACAATATCCCACGTTGTCTCGACTGCCACATTTGCTTAGATTTAACCTAATTATTAAGCCTTTATATAGACGTCTGTCTTATTGCTGCTTGCTTTAATTCAACTTTTTTCCCCCTAGTGAATGCTCTTCAAAGACTTAAAGTCTCAGAAGCTTGTAAACACTCGTGTAATTTGTACCCTGCTGGGGCTGGCAGGGGTAATTTGTCAGTTCTATTTGCAGCAGGCTGTAACTAAACCCTGCCAGATGTAAATCATCTTTTTGTACTCTTTGCTGTTCAATTGCAAATGAATCTCTTTCCTTAGACTAACACTCCCATCCATTGATGGGAGTCAGAAGTTTCTAGAAAAATTTCAAAAACCCTGGAGTCACCTACTCCAAGGCTTATTATGCAGTTTAGCAAGTGTTTAAGGTAATTCTGAGAAAACAGGGTGAGTGGTCTCTGTAGGGAAGTTTGGAGTGCAAGCAGAACTTATGAGAGCCACAGAAAAGCAGAATGAAACCTCAGCTTAAGCCCCACCTGTAGTGCCAATGGTGACACCTGGGTGACAACACATTTTTATATATTAAGAGTACCAGTGCCTAAATGGAAGTTTACTCTGCCAAAGCCTCTCTCAACAGACCCCCCCTGCTTGTGGGTGTTTTGTTTCCTTTGCTTGGTTTCTAATGTTTATTTATTTATTGAAATGAGGCCATAAGAAATGTCTTGCTGGATCAGAGGTTTCTTGTGCCTAGTGGCAATAGAAGATGGTTTCTAGGAAAAGAATGTAAACCTTGTACAGCCCTGGCTGACTAAAGTTTCTGTGTGCTTTGGGTTCCTTCCCCTGACTCAGATCCATTCCCAGTTCTCTGAAGGGGAAGAGCATCTTCCCTGGTTCCTGTGGATCAGACTGAAAGTCACCAAACTGAAAATAAACATGACAGCATTAATTAAGGACAGCTCAGCACAGAGAAGGTATGTGCAGTCTCAGGGTTCCAAATATTTTCTGAGCTGGTCATCACCTGTGACAGCATTGTGTCATCTCACCAGCATGGAAACAAGTCTGAGTTCAAGTTTGACAGAGACTTTGCAGGAAGTTGAGCAACCACGACCTTCATTAAAATACCAGGCAGGGAGAAGAGCTTGTTCAATGGCCTGGACTTAAAGAATGGCTGCTCTGAGCACTCATGGATTAACAAACTACAAAAGTTACACATAATTTTCAAAATTAAGTGGTGCAAATAAATTTTTCTACCGAGATGCAAACTAGAGCAAAAGTGTCTCCACCACTCTGGTGTAGGCAACTTTGTATGCCAGGAAGTGTCTTTGGTGCACAAATAGAGTCACGTAGGAAGTAGTTGTGGAAAATGCATGTATGCTTTATAAATTGTTATGCTTAAATGCTTAAGAAATGTAACTTTTCTCTTGAGAGTCTATTATATAGACTACTCTGTCTGACATAAAAAGAATATCCAATTTCCAAACCTGGGAATAGAAAATTACTTACTTGTAGCTGCTTTTCCCTGAAGGTGTACTCTGTCATACACCTCTATTCTGGGTCTGTGCTTTCACCCCCAAGGAAGGCACAGACCCATAAAAAGCCCTCAAGTCAGACACAGGCACAATTTTGCAACTCCCTCAACCATCAGTTTCTTCAAGTGGAAAAAAAAAAAGACATATTCCTGCCTATTAAAAAAAAATTATATAGGTAGATTAATAAAAAAAGACTTCAGATCACTCAGCTGTGTCTGGAGTTCAAGCTAAAAAGAGCATGAAAACAGTAATTCCTTCCTGCACTAGTTTTAGATCAAAGGGCTCATTCACTGATTCCAAGCAATCCAAAGCTCCAGGCCCTCAGAACTTTCATCCATGTACGCCAGGTAGAGAAAATGCACAAAAAAGGGCCCAGCAGACTCAGAGCTGTGGCTGGAACACTTGCTCTGCTGTGTAGCTTTTGCACAACAGAGCAAAACTTGAGAACATTCAGGTACTTAAAAAAAAATGAAGGAGAACATTTTGCTTTTTGGAATCTTGACTTAAGAAGGCACAAAACTTTAAAAAATCATGTTCCTATCTAAGATTTCAGCAGAACAAATGTTCAAAATGTAAGGAGCAGTGGCTTGGGTACCCAGGCTTCACCTGCTGGAAATGCCAACCAGAGATTACCGGACACATTCAGCATCAAGAATCTCTTACACTGAACTGTAAGGAAAAAAAAAAAGTATTTGTCATTACATAAATTTAATAATCACAATTTGACTTTTTTCCCCCCCAAGGATCAAAGTTATTTATTGTAACAATTTGTAATAAAAAGCAGGTTTTGAATATTAAATGTCTTAATCTGTGGAAATAGGCTTTCAAAAGTAGACTGGATTTTAGAAATTAGTTACTAGACAAAGCACTTAAAAAAATTATTTCCAGCATAAAAACATAAATGTTTTTAACTTCATTCCTGTACACTCATGAACACAACTGATCTACCCATAAATAATGCTAAAAGACAAATAATGATTTCCTCTGATAAGGCCTTCTAAATTTCACAGCACTTTTGAAGGTACAAAGGTGCCAGATGGATGGAACAGATTTTGCAGGTGGAACACCTTCAGAGAAGTTGCTTCAGAAGCAAATTGGTTTTAAAAACGGAAGTTTCCATATTTTGAGTAATATTCAACTTTTATCAGGGGACATGGCTTTTGAGAGTTCAGTCAAAAATCCAATAAATTCTAAGTATTTGAACACCCTTTGATCTTTTTTCTCCTTTTCAGTTACCATTTCCTTAAGGCTGTCTTCCCTGGCACGTCTGTAATCTGGAACAGCACCTCCTCAGCCCCATCCCACAGCACAAAATGTAACAACACCCCCAAAATCCATGAATTTGTGCCAACTTTTTCATCACCTCTGCTCCAGGAACAGCATGAAACAGAGTGACACTCACAGCACTGGTTATTTTGTTGTGTTCTTTTTGGTTTTTTGTGGTTTTTTTTTAAATTACACACCTTGTATTTAAAGAAAATATTAGAAGAAACCTGACTTGGATACTCAGGAACAGGAAATTTCCAGTCTGCTCTGTTCATGACACCTGCTTGGTTTTGGGTTTTTTTCCCCATTTTTCTGTTTTGATTTCCAGAAGCAGCTACATGTTGCCAGCAGCCAGGTTCCATTAGTTCTCCCAGATGACACAATTAATACAAATTAAGAATCCGACAGGCTCGCTCCCCACTGAGGGGCTGAGGGTGGGCCGCAACGGAGCCCTCAGGTTTCAATGGCGGGAAAGCGCTGGTGACCACGGACACGGGCTGGAGATGTTTAATGGCAATCATTTAAAGTGTTTAATGCCACAAAAATCGAAATTTTGTTCTCTGAGGTGCAACATTTCCTTTTCTCCTGCCTCTGGCCAGTGAACTCTGCTAGGCCTTGGGTAAGGGGAGAGAGCTGTGACTGCCCCGGACTCCCTCAGGGAGGGCCCCTCACTCCATGCCCTCCCTCAGGCCCTGAGGGGGTGATTCCATCGCCTTCCTCTTGGGAAACAGAAGGGAAAAAACTTATTTTCCTCAATAATATCTGTCATTACAGCAGCATGAATTGGAAAGGTGCAATCCAAGCTTAAAACGGGACGTAATTATAGAACAGTAGAACTCTCTCTTTTTAATTTGCCGTGCAGTTATAAAGCCAGAGAACACTGCTGGAGTGTCTCGTTTGTTAAACTCAACAATACATTATTGTGACAATCTGAGCAGTCTTTGCAGCTTGGGTGTTGGTGGGGTTTTTTTTTAGTGTCTTCAACTTAAAATGTCTTCAGCTTAAGAAGACTTTCATTATAGCTCATCTAATTTCCTTCAAGCCTGTTGCAATGATCATTTCCTGATGTTAAAAAAAAGAAAAAGCTTGTACAGCTCCATATGTGAGAAACAATAAATTTTAAAAAAATCATAAGGTAATACAGGAGATATTATCATAAAGAGAGATTAGATGAGGAAATGACCTGAAAGTTTTCTGTGGGAATGATGATGGTGATGTTTGAGCATTGGGATGGAGGTGCAGGTGGGAGGAAGGAAGGCAGCCAGGCTGCAGTGCTGCTGCTGCAGCAGGTGGAGCTCCGTGCCCTCCCAAGGACCTGCAGGCAACCAGAGCTCACAGAAACCCCATGGCATTCCTGCTCCCTGCCTCAAATAATTCCTCCCCTGATCTCCTCACCTCTAGAAAGAAAATTGCAGCCTCCTGCAAATTTTTTTTGGATCAAAAAAAATTATTTCTTTCAGTCAACCCCTCTTCTGTAGACTCTAGATTTCACCCTAACAACTCACAAATACTTCCACTTTCTCATCTAGATAATTCTGGAGGTTAAAAATTGCTCAATTCTGACAAATCCATCCTTTTGTTAACATTAGCCCCGTGTCACACACCTGTCATCTTTGCAGATGTTATTCTGTAAGTGTTGAGATTTTTCCAGTTTTTTTGTTTGTTTGTTTAAGCAGGTGAAAGAACCTCTTTCCTCTGAATTAATGATGTTTTTTCATTCTGGGTAACTCATTAAGTTTATATGTACTGTCAAAACTAGCAGATTGACACACCTATTGCACTCTTCTTCCTGACAATATATCACTCAACCAGGAATATTATAATAACATTTGCAAACTGAATGTGTTTTTGTTGAAAATGAATCAGCACAGCCTCATCATGAGACAACATTTAGTCACCCAAACGCAAGATTGACCTCAAAAAAATGTGTTTTTTGATTTTATGAAAATGTTTAGGCAGCTTTTGTAAAACACCACATACAGAGATGGCTGCTGCAGTTCTGCAGGCAGGATTCTAAATGTTGAATTTTAAAGACAGTGTTCTAGCCAAGCACTCAGGATTTTTTTTCCCCCTATATCCTCTTTTCTTGCTGCTGCTCAATACTGACCCATCCTGCCCTCTCACTAGAAAGTGGGAACACAGAACAGACATCAGGACCAAAAGAGAATTTTCAATTAAACACAAGAGGCTCCAAGACAAAGGACGTGACAAGGAACAGACTGCAGAAAATTTAGATTTCTTTCAGAGCAACACCATTTTAGCGCTTAAGAAAAAAAGGAGAAAAGCCACAGCTAAATCTGCACAAAGACAAAACACCTGATTTGTTAAGGCTGTGCTGTGCCATATCAATAATGCAAAGCACTTTGCAGTTGAGGATCTCAGTTGCCAAGGGGAGCACTTGGTAAGAGCTGCTGCAGCAGCTCCCACTCTGCTGCTCTGGTCAGAATTGTGCCAGCACCCACAGAAAGGGGCCTCATCCCACTGCTTTTCCATGGCAGTTTTAATGAGTTAAGCAGTTCCAGTCCTGTTGGGTGTCCCTCTGCACTCCAATGAACATGTTACTGTCAGGGGAGACACATCAGCCAAATGGAAGGAGACAGCTCAGGAGTCAGACAAAGGTTGCCTGCTAGCGAGAGCACAAGGAGGAAACTCAGAATAAATAGATTCAATTTCATCTCTGTCAGGAATTTCCTCTGACACCCTAAATAAAACATTTAGCACCTTATTCCAACTAACAGAGGCCTTTTCTTGACTGTGATGAATTCCACAGCTCATCGTGCCTCCACTTCCTGTGCCCAGAATGGGAATTAAAACACTTCTCTTCCATGGACATCCACAAAGGATTCTGATATTATGGATATCAGAAAAAGCATTCTGATATCATGGATATCATGGAAAGCACCTGTACAGAAAAAACCCTGTTTTCATAACAAAACCATCTTGAATAGCTTGGGATTGTTCATTCCATCCATTTGCTTCCATTTGTCATACTCCTGTGAGAATTTTTTTTTATTTTCTTGTCTTCAAGGATTATTTACTAGTTCTGGCAAGGTTGGTAAGTTTTGTAAAATAACTGGATCAAACTGATCACAGTTGCAGTATTATTGCTATTAGTGCATTTACCCTACAGTAACTTTGAACCCTTTAAACAACTACATAATTTGATCTGGCATCTTTACAGTCTTTAAAAACTCTTTTCATTCAGATGATTTAAAAATCTTAAAATGTGTCCTTGGAATCCAATGCAAATAAGGAAGGAAAAAAAAAGTTTCCTTCTGTTTTAGGTTTTTAGGTATGACATCTCTCTGTGCCATCTATCTTTGTAATCTGTTTCTGTCCTTTTTGTGGTCTTAGGACATTGTGCATTTGTGTGGACAAATTGGATATTTGCAACTCTCCCAAAGCCCTTTATGCACATTTTTGGTTGCTTACTGGCAATGACAACGTTGCTCAGCATTAGCTAATGTTTTCTAGATATTTTCACCCCAGTTAAGTCAAAATTACAAATGTTCTTGCCAAATCTCCCAGAACACCAAATGTCCCAAAGCCATTTTCAATTGCCAAAAATCCATTCTACTAGAAATTAATGCAATCACTGTTAAACAGAAAAGAAGAAAACCTCATCTGCACCATAATACTGCTCGCTTCCCCCTTGCTATTAGAGTTCAAAATAGATTACAGAAGTGCTGAAAAGAACCCTTCAGGCACAAAGGACACTCAGAAAGCAGAAACATCCATAAACATCTTAAAAAAAATTGGTTTCTTACTTCTGCTAGTCTAACACGGGATTTCTTATTGCAATGTTATGCTAAAAACATGAGAGTTCATGAACCAAGGCAGGAATACCTAATAAAATTATCAGATCGATATCTGCTACAGCACAGACTCTCTATTCAATCCAAAAGCAGCAAACAAAAAAAGAACATGTTATTCTGTTTTATTTCAGAGTGAGAGCAAAGTTAATTTGAGAAAGAATTGGGGGAAGACACAGCTGGAGAGCAGAGTTTCCAGCCTCAGGAAATTCAAGGAAATGTAATTGAGAACAAATTATTTCTTTAATTACTTTTGACCAAATCAATAAGAAGCATGGAATAAAGAGCATGATGGCTGCCACCTGGTAGAGGACTGAGAGCACCAAAGTTGAAAAGTAACACAAAACTAAAACACAGCTGTGGTAAGGACAATCAGAGCAATTCTTTTACCAAATTTAAAAAAAAAAAAAAAACCAAAAAAAAAAAAAAACACAAACCAAAAAAGGGAAAGAAGAGCGTGAAGGGTATTAGCTCAATAAACAAACAGTGTGTGCTGAATTTAATGGTTGTTTTTGGCTGATTCTCACTGTTCTCAGCTGTGAAGATTGTTAATGCTTCACTATTTTGTCCAGTCCCAAAATATCCAATCATTACTCAGGAATCAGAAAGAAGAATCCCCAAGACCTCTTGTTTCCTCCTGAATCTCCACTACTTCTCCTGTGCTGGGTTTTATTTACCAAACACCAATGTAGGAATTCTTTACTGTTAGAGTTCGAGGCAAGCACTTATTCTTGTCAGTGTGTTAATAAACCAGAGCAAGATCTCACCTCTCCCTTGGCTTGGTTCCCAGGTCTGGGCAGGAATACCCACACCCAGAGGTCGTGTGTGTGGCTGAGCAGGGCTGGATGGGACAGAGCCTCTGGCAAGGCACAGATGGGGGGGCTGTACTGGCATCTAGCAGCAGCGAAGGCTCCTAAACTATCTTTAATAATTAATGAATAATACATGGTCCCCATTCCCACAGTAGCTCAGCACCTTGAAGACATTAATCCTCTCAGCAGCAGCGTGGCATTTTCCTCTGACTCACTGAAGAATGAGGGTGGAACAGGACAAGTGCCTTGTCCTGGCTATTCCAAGCAGGGCAGTGAACCCACAACCTCCATCTCGGCACGGAAGCCCCGGATGCCCTCACACAGCCTGGCTGAATGCTCCAGCATTTGTCACTGTCACTGAGGAACCTGGGAGGAGGCAAACTGCTGAACCTCCTCCCCTCTCCTCAACCATGCTTTAGTTTAGCATTCCACAACTGTTCTTCATGTGGCTGCTGGGCACTGGGGTTAAAGCAGATTTCAGATGTGCTGTCGACACCTCGCCCTCTGCCTTTTTCTCTTTCTTATCACAACTCCTTGGGGACCTTAAGATCTTCAGTGTTTCAAACAGTTTCTTTAAAAGTCTTGGCACATATATGTGAGCAGGAAAATGTGTTCATTTTATGGGCTGAGTAAATGAAATTTCACTCTGATGTGACCTCTGCTTGCATTTTTTTTCCTTGAAGGGAAGCAGAGTGGTCATTTTCCGTCTCCAGAATCCTGCATTTACACTCACAGCACACATGCTGGGATGGCTGGCTCAGCTGATCTGTTCACCAGCTCCTCACGAGGTGTCTGACAGTGATCATCTGCTTTATCCTCTTCACAGTATAGCTGCGAGATGAAATTCTAGCAGAAACTGAATTTTACAGCACCATAAGCTGGCCTAAAACTGAGCACCAACTTTTATAGGTCCTTCACACAGGGATCAAACCTGCAAATGGAGCATCTTTGTTGTCCAAAACCACAGTCACAGTTGCCAGAATTTTAAAACAATTGAAAATTTGATATTACAAGGCAATTTTTTCCCCTAGGAGTATGCATCTTACAGTTTTTGCATAGGTCTTACCAAAGTGCAGACATGCTTAAAATGTTATTAATTTTTCAGTGAAACAGAGTTGACTTCTACTACAAGTACTATCCTTGGCCCAGAAAAAAAAAACCCTCAGAAAGATGAACTACTTTCTATTTCACTGTCAGACATATAATGGGAAAAAAAATCTCCAAGTGCCAACACAATGCAGACAATGCAGTGAGACTTGCTATGTAGCCTGAGGTGAAAGAAAGGAGCTTTGGAGTCCTTTTTCCTGTAAGCTGCTGCATCCCACTTAGCGAGTAAATGGATTTCTGGCCAAAGCCATTGTCATCACTGAGCCCATTCCCACAGAAAAGCATTCCCTGAGAGGTCCTGGGAGCAACCATGAACCACCCTACTGGTTTTGTCCATAAATAGAAAAACTCATTCTGCAAACAGAAATGAACATTTTTTTCAGAAGAACTAAAAATCATTTTAACCCCCAACAACAAAGAAAAACATATTAAAAAGATACAATGACAGGCTTCCTGGAATAACTGTCTCAAACAACAGCTGGCCAAGTATGACAGATTCACACAGAAGAAAGAGCTGGCTGTGCTTTGTAACAGACATCATTTCAAACCCAGATCTCAGAACTCCCTTGATCCAAAGAAAAGTTCTTTTAGTTGGCTTAGGGGCACAAAAGCCATTGGTAGAATGAACAACTAATTATGGATAAATTCACCTCTGGAAGGAATTGGGGGTGCAAAACAAGCCCTGTAAGCAGAACACACATCCTTTTAAGAGGATGCAGTTTTCTCATCACATCCAGAGAGACAATATCCTCATGCACAAATTACCGATTCTCTCCTTGAAGAGCACAGACAGATGAATCAGAATCTCTCAGCAGATTGGCAAATACAAATTTTGTTTGGTGTTACTGTGCATGCAGTGATATACCTAAGGTTAGACTGGAACCCTCCATATGGAGGAGTTAGACAACAGGAATAAACTTCCATAGGATCATTATGGAATTTATCAAATTATGCTTTGTCTATCAAAACTTCAACTTCTACATTTATTTTTCACACTGTCTAATCTTTTTGAGATTCTAAACCTATTTCAAAAATGCAGATGATTGGGTTTGTATGATGAGAAATTTAATGACCTGTAAAGTGAGTGCATCTGCCAGCCCTAAAAAAGTCATCTTTTCACCACGTGCACATCCCAATATGGGTCTGATGGTTCCACTGTCACTTTTCCAGGCATCCACTCCTGTTGCCTCCTTAAATGTACATTTTGGGAGGTAAGTTGAGGACTAAGAATTTTAAAATGCTTAAATATTTCTTACAATCTTTTTCCAATAACACTTTGTAGAGAAATATTTACATTCTCTAAGTAAACTGAAAATAGAGAGTTTGCAAACAAAAAGATAAGCAAATTCTGAGCCACTGTTTAGTTTCACTCAAGCGTATTTTTGTCAAAGGGTCAAGTTCTGTGCTGGAATAAAAATCCTGATTGAATATGTATTTTGACAGGGATGAATATGATCCATATTGCAACAGCAGAATGAGTGTGCATCCAAAGACTGGCTGGCACCAGCTCCATCCACAGTAAACATGAGACAGATGAATGTGTCAAGAAAAAGATCTTAGTGGCTACATTTTATGCAAGATTACAGAGCATCCTTTAATCCTGATACAAACTCCAAATCACCCTTTACCGCTCTGCATGCAGAATGTGCTTTAAATGCAACACACAGAACACAATTTAAATGTAACATACAAAACTCAAACTGACCTCTCTTTGTTATGTGTTTGTAATTTACATTAAAACTAGCATTCAGGCACACACATCCAGGCTGGGCATTGGTTCATATTTGTTAACATTCTGGCCTAGATTTGTTTGGTTTACTGCAAACAAAGCCCTACCTGTGACTTTAAAAAATATTAGTATTTAGGTTGTACCCTACACCCTTCACAAATGACACTCATTCCAAACTGCTAAAGGTCTGACACGTAAATAAGGGAATAAGCCCCAGTCCAGCCTGCCTTTGTGAAGGACAGCTATTTTGAGCAGCAGTTTGTGATGGCCCTGCCAGCTGCACACACAGCCTGCCGTGCATCTGTGGCCCATTCTCTGTGAGCACTGCCTTTGTTTTGATTTCCTAGTTTGTGTCCCATTAGTTTTCAGGCTGGATGTCACAGCGCCGTTAAATCGCCGTTTTCGAGCAGCGGTGTCTCCCAGCTGACCTCAGAGCAAAGGCACCAAGATTTGATTTCTCTCACTTTCTCTGACAAGCCAGGGGTGCTGGGAGCCTCCAGCTCACACAGCAAACATGCTCTGACTCACCACACACCAACCCAGATCTCACACAGATAATCAAAATGAACATTAATTTACAAGAACAGCTCAAAGTGGAAATACCTGAAGGGAAAAAATTACAAGCACAGTATTTCACTCAGAGCAGCTTCTCAAAAGGGAAGGATTCGAACATTACTGGTGAGCTAATGGAAACAAAGTGACTGTTTGGAAAAGGTTTTTAGGGGGTTGGTTTGGGGGGTTTTTTAAAATGTTTTTATCTGCTTTCCCTAACAGATGAAGCAAGCTCACTATCAGCAAGAGTGATTTCTGACTGTCAGACAACAAAGCTAAATGAATTTTGTGCTTCTGAGCTTTTAGAAAAAGCCAGGAAAAAAAAAAAAAAAAACCTAGAGCTTTCATCTGATGAACCTGGACAGGGATCACTAGAATCCTGCCAAGGTTTAATTTCTCATTTTTCATGGATTAACATCATTGTTTATGTAGTTCAGGCTGTTGCATAGTGACACAGGCTCTAAATAGGGTGACAAGAAACAAACCCAACCAAACAAATAACAATTCCAAGATGCAGCAATGCCTCTGACGGGTGCTTAGAATGAGCTTATTTTACAGAAATCCACCTATGATCTTCCCCAGCACTGGCAGCAGTTGAGGAGCAGAGCTTGGGGGGGATGAGGAGCCTCCAGTGATGTACAGCTGCCTGCACAGAGGAGTCAGCTCCCTGAACTGTGATGAGCAATTTGTCTCACAGCTTTGATCCACTGTCACTTTAGCTGACACTGACTCCAGGAATTAATTTCTAACATTTCAGGGTAACCTAGGAAAAAAAATAAATGGAAGCAGTGCATGGTAGATATCTGTAGATAACCTATCACCTACTGCAGGTGCTGACAGCAAAGTTAAATATCTCCTGTTACAGCACAAAAGCTCTCAATTTCTTGAGCACATAAATGCATTACCCTACCTAAGGCAAAGTATCAACAAAGTAAAGCAGCAGAAAGGACAAACTTTTTAGCCATATGCTCTAAGCTAATACTGTGTTGGTCCTATGTGTGTGAGAGGCTTCCTGAGTGGAAGAACAGATCCTTTATTTCAACTCTACCCACTGGAAAAGGACATCAGTTCCATCACAATGGAAGCGGACTAGAATATGTTTGGGGTTTAATTACAAGACAGTTGCTATAGAGCTTTAATTATCTTGCTAATGTGATAAGTGCACTGCATGAAAGCCATAAATATTTCTCACTCTGGCTGAACTGATCAGCACCAAATAGAGCAGCAAATAGTGGCTTTGGAAGTCATTTAGGAAGGGAATATAAACCCTCGTTAAATTCAGCCCTACTGTTATGCTGTCATTATGCTGCAGATGGATCACAAACCCTCGATTTCAGCATGTTTTGGGCAAAAATCTTTGTCATTAGCAAACTGGCACTGAGCTGTGGCCTCGGGTTGTCATGCTTGGCCATCATGAACCAAAGGCAGTCACACCATTCCTCACCAGCCCATGAACCTGCCGAGGTGACACCTGCAGAAGGTGCTGATCTAAGAGCTCTCAGTGAGCAACCTCTGCTCCTTTCCTGGTTCCTGTTCCCCTGTATCCAGGTGGGAGGTGACAGGAGAGGAAGACTGCTGGTCCACAAATACCAAATTGTGGGCAAGTTGAATTTGCCCACAATTCAACCAACAATAACAGGTAAAAGTCTTATTCTGACAGTGCCAGACAGGACAGGTTTGACTTCCTTCCATTAACTTCCCCAGCATAAAGGAGAAAGTTTGTTCTTTAGTTTTAGGCCCTAGTTGTGAGATAACTCCGTTTATTCTTAAATGCAATAGCTCCCCAAAAAGCAGGGTAAACAATGAGCTCTCAATGAGGATCAATTGTTACCTAATAAAGCTGTAAGTCTTCCTCTATCTGAACTGGGAACTATTAGGTTCAAGGGATACAAGCACTATCAACTGAGAGCAGAAGTCAAAAGCACTGGATTCCTGAAGCACTGGGATGGAAATGCTGACAAACACTGGGACTAAATGATGCCAGATGAGGATCCTCAGCATGGCAGACAAATGAGGCTCTCTGATCACTGCTGTACCTGCAGAGGAGAAATGAACCACCAAGGCCGAAACTATTGAAGTAAATACACTTCAGGCTGAAGGACTGCAGTCCAAGGGCTGCTCTAACAGATGAAGAATGATATGATTTCACCCTCCCAGCAGTACCACAGGCCTTAGCTCGAGGCCAAAGACACAGCAGAGAGCACACAGTGACCAGCACTGGCTTCAGTGTGTTCTGGAATCTACTGCAACCTGACTTGAATTGTAGAGGAGAAAATATTACAAATATCCTAACAGCCTTTCAATCTCCTTATTTCAAACACATGGGTTCTTATCTGCAGCCTGATGTAACACAGCTAAAATGTGCCTTTTATGAGTAAGGAAACTTAGGGAAAAGTCAGAGTCATTCTTCAAAAGGGAAGATTTGTAATGGATGCAGTGTATGAGTGAGCCATTATGAATTTACACGTCATATCAGATTTATGAAGCATCTTTTAACCCTTAAATGAAATAGAGTATGTGTGAATGAAATGAAATGCTCACAAACCAAAATCCAGCAGTGTTTCTCTTGGAAAACTGTGCCCTACTGCACGATTACTGCTCTGAGGTTGACAGACAGGCACGTAAAATATCTCAGTCCTCCACGCCAAGAAGGATTGTGGAATCTGTCCTTTCTGCCCATTAGATTAGCAGAGAGGATGCCTAAACCTTTTAGCAGCAAGTCATTGAGGAATTAAAGTTAAAACCTTCCTCTTAATACACCGGAAAAAACAGGTCCAGGCTACAGTACTTGGAACCACGTCACAGCCCAGATTTCACAGTCAGCACAAAGCAACTCCTTAAAAACGGATGGAATGCAAAGCAACACTAAACCCCCACTCCCCATACCCTGCTTTTGAGCTCCTAACATACAGAATAAGTTACAGCTGCCTAATTAACTTGACTATTGCCCCCTAAAAATACTTTCTATCTTAGCTCTCCTTCTGTGCAAATAGCAAAATGTTAATTTAATGGAAAGGTCACATTATACTACAAGGAAGGGAGTGACATTCCATTGTGTCCTTCTCTCCCTGCTCACAATCCTCCCCCTGCTGCTGCTGTGCATGCAAGGCATTTCCTATAAACATTTCATGAATAATGAGAAACCATCTATCCAGGGAAAGTGCTGCCTTCCACCACTTGCTGTTGTGCATCACTCTGCAGTCTCAAGGAAACCAAAACACCACCCACTTGATTGTACACAAATGGGTTTTCCTCTGCAAGCCAAGCTCGAGATTTAATTATTATGCTTTCCCTGTCACTCCTGAATGCCTTCATTCACTTTGCCCACACAAGGCAATATTCCAATCCAGGAACAGGTTTCAAAGTTCTTGCATGTGGAGCAAGTTACCCTGAAACTCATTTTCTTTATTGGGGGAATGATTCCTTATCTGCCATGCAGTGTTTGGGGGGAATTAGCAAAGTGTCCTGGCTGAACTTCAGCTTGCTTCAGCTGCTGTCTGCCCACTGAATCTCACCTCTCCTTTCCAGCTGGATCGATCATTCTTCATCATTTTCTACCCTGCTCTCTCAGGTAGCTTTGCTCTGCTCTGTTGGCCACAGTAAACCAGGGGATGGCTGTTGTGACCTCTACATCCAGCCTGCAAGGTCCTTTTGGCATCATTTGGGGCAAAACTGAGCTATGAATATATGACTCTTCCTAGAAACTATCACAATCCAGCCTCTATCTACAAATCTAGTCCTTTCTGATTATTTTCTTGGAAAATAAAAGTCTCCACATTGATCATGTTTCTCTGCCCCTAATTAAACAATTAGCATTTCCTGCTAGTGAACACAGAGCAGTTCCAAAGTTCTGTGTATGCAAAAGAGCTCAGCTTTCCCTCCTGAAACATTTTCTTAACATTTCAGCTATGCACACATTCATTCCAGACATAATTCCACTGAACATGACACTAGAGAAATCCACCAGTGTCTAGTAAGATCAGCATTAACATTCCTTTGTGCTGAGTGACACAAAGGAACCAGAAGCTCATCCATAAATTACCAAATGTTAACCTTACTGTCCAGAACAAGTTCTGAACTGAGCCTACCCAGAAACAGGAACCACCATTTGTTTCTTACGTTGAACTTCTGGCCAAATGTGAAAGGGTTTTTTTTTCCTATTCTCACCCAAAAATAGCCATTCCATGCAGTGTTTACAGTTACCAAAAGCAATTTTTAGCAGCTGGGGGAGCAGCAGATTCTCCAAATACAGGAAATAGTTTATTGCCTTCAGATCATTTGTATGCTCCATTTCAGAGAAAGAGGCACTAAAACTGTTACAAATCCACTATTTTGAATATTCCCTGCTCGGTGTAACCTTTGTAGAGCACTTCCCTGCTGCCCCAGGCAGGATATTGCAGCTCCATTCCCAAAGCCAGGTGAGCTCTGAGGACAGCTCAGCTTTAATCACAGCAGTTAATGCACCATGACTGGACCAGCAGCCTGACATTTGGCAAGTTTACTGAAACCTTCATAACAATGCATTATTACATTTGATATGCCTCCCTTAATTCATTATGGAAGCAGCCTTTAGGAACAGAAATTGAACTTTTGGAATTGATTAGACTGTTTTGAGCTTTAATAGCACGGATATTGTGTGGTCCTTCCTGGGTAGCTGCTGTTTCACAGATATGTCAAACTAATTTGGTGATCATAAACCCTTTATTTTTATAGAACATAACATTTTCACCTCATTAGGCTCAGGTCAGGAGTGCCACCTTGCATTTTATATTCATGTTAGACAGTAAAACTAACACTTAACCAAATAAAAAAGGCCTATTCTTAAAACCACAGCTCCATAAGCATGAGCCCTATCTCCAGTCTGATTTTTATCTCCATTTTTGTTTCACACTCTAAAAGACAAAGCAAAACACTTGCAGGAAAAGCCAGAAGCTCAGGATCACAAAGCTTTTTGCTATAATACCAGTTTTGCCCCTTCCATAGGCAATTACCAAAAGATAATTCACTTTTCTAAGTCATTTTGTGTGCAAGTACAAGAGAGTCAATGACTGTCAGTCTCACAAGGCCATGAAAAAAAACATTTCAACAAAACTCTCAGTACATGAGAGCTTAAATGTTATTGTTAACAGTAATAGAACCAACTACTTCAGCACTGAAGGAGTGCTGCTCTTCTAAAACAGTCAAGAATTTCTAATACAAGTTGACTATAGTGGCAGAGCAGACCACAGTTCAGAATAAAAGATAAAATTCAGAAATTCTGCACCACCAGCTTCACTATGCCTGCTAAGTAAGCTCAGATACTTGGCTGTCAGTGTTGTTATTCTCTTGTTAGAATTACTGCAGTATGATGTCATATTTCCCCATTTTGTCCATGCACATGTTCAAATAAGAATTTAAGTTCCTCAGATATGGTGTTACTGACACTTTCCAGCTTTTTATTAAGGCTTTTTGAAAATTAAGCCTAAGTTAGAAGAAATATGTGAATGGTTCAGGTTATCAAATGAGCTTAATTACTAAAACTAACATTAGCCATTGTGCAGTCTAACAGCCTAATGTATTATTTACTGAAAGAGACAGAAAGCTCCCTGCCATTGAATCTTAAACATGTATCCAAGTTTGATGACATTTTAAAGTTGAACTTTTCTTCGTGTATCATTTGCTCTCTTGCAGTTCATTCCACTCCTCCTTTTGCCATCTCTCACAAACCAAACTGCTGCAGATCCCCAGTTCTCTCAGCTACACACACAACCATTTCTTTTATTGCACAGCCCCGTTATCCCCATCTGCTTGGTCACCACTTCCTCACACACCCTCACACCTCATGCAGTCAGGTTTACTGATCCAAAAACAGAAACACAACAGCACTTCATGGCTACAGTGCAAATGTCTGATGGGTCAATGCCTCCTCGGATGGGGGAGAAGGAAGTCATGCAGGAGAGGGAGCCCAGGCCATTAGGATGTTTATTTAAAAAAACCCAAACCCTCCTAGTTCATCTTCTGCAACAAGAAACACCTTTTGCTATATAAAAAAGGAAAAGCAGCACAGTGTTACCCTTGCTAACACAGTTAAAGGCAACAGGAGACAGTTAAAAATAACATTTGAGCAACTCATTCTGTTTGCTGGAAACCACATTCCCCATCAGACACGTCCAGCCAGGGTTGCACTGGCTTGCTGAGAGCTGCAAGTGCACATCAGTTGTCATTGTGAGAAGTGGAGCAGAGACATCACCTCAAAAGGAGATGGGGCGTGAATCCTGCCCTGCCTGTGGTTACCAGCTGGCACACAAGCCATGGATGGAGCTTGTAGGAAAAGCCATTGGTGCAGCACCCACAGCTCATTCTGCCCACCAACACTGAGCAGAGCAGCTGCTTCCCTCTCCCTTTACTCCAGAAAGGAAAAAAAGCCAAACAGCTCACAACTTGTTAACACCAAAAAGAAAGAAAAAAAACCAAAAAAACCCCAAAGAAACAAACCCCAAACAACAGGAAAAACCACAACATCCTTTTGCCCCCTCCCTAAACAAAACCAAACAAAACAGAAAAGGAAACTAGAGAAGGTTAGGCAAAGAAAAACTCTCTGCAAAATCCACCTATGGTAATGAGGGACAAGAAATCTCCATGGAAACCTAAGTCAGGCATACCTGTGTCCCCTGCGCAGGCAGAGCTTTCCGAGGGAGGCATCACACACCGTGACAAAGCCTTCCTGACATCCCAGGCCCCTCAGAGGCACCAACACATGCACCCTTTCACTGCTGTGCAAGCAGTGAGAGTCTTTTCTTCATTGTGACACCTCCAATCTGAATTTGTAACCACACACGGTGCCAGTGTGCTCACAGCTGCTTTTTTATTTTTACATACTCAAACTCACCATCACTGACAGGCTTAGGCAACAGCAAGGTGAGAATCTGCAGACAATTGACAAAGGGCAGTTTTCCAAATACTGACTTCTCTTCCACTCAGGAAATTTATTTTGTTCATGCTCTGCAAGATTGTGCAAGCCATGACACAATCGTGGGCTAAAAACAAACCTGTTTTGCAGATGCTTTTAGCTTTCATGCTGGTCCATGTGGAGGGCACATGCAGCAGCCAGAGCTCCAAAGAAAAAACAAAACAACCCACACAATTATGCTCAAGTTTTCTTTCTTCATTCCCAATTCTTCATCAGAAATGCACAAGGACAAACAAGATAAACTTTGATGGTTGGGGAAGCAGAAAGTGTGACTCTCACTGCTATAATCTCTTCTGTACACTCCCTGTTTTGTCTTGTTCCTTCATTGTGTCCAAAAGACCAGCCCATACTAACACTGGAATTCTTGAGCTGACAGGCTGTCACATGGCAAAATAGTACAGCAGACAAAAACCACCCCAAACCAAACTTCAGTCAAATATAAATTAACCCCTGCAAACAAAGCACATCTCAAAATTGTCACTTCCATGCTGCTAATATGCATTTTTTCATTGCTAAAAGGATACTCAAGTGTCACCAATGAAGACTTTGAGACTGGCTCTAGCAAGCAGAGGAAAAATGTGGAATCTGTGCCCAGTTTCACCTGTCAGGAAGCTACCAAAATACCCCAAAGAGCTGCTTGAAACTGAACATATCACCATAATTGTATCTACTTCATATAGCTAACACAGAAAAATACTCCAGAAAGTATTTTGTGCCTATTCTCTTCCAAGGACAGTTGAGTAGTCTATGGAGAGAAATACTGGCTTATCCTTTCTCAGAAGCATTTTGTTGAAATTTCATATTCTTTAAATTGGAAGTTTGAGGGAATGTCTGAAGCTGGGGTGGTTTTTATTTTTTTTTTTTTTTTTTTTTTTTAATGACTTAGTCACTTAGCAGATACAAGGAGGACACCTGTGCTGATCTGTGACCACATACTGGTTCTCAATTTTCAGAAAGGATCAGGAATGTCACCACACCAGTGTAGTCTGGCCAGACCAGTTTCTCCATTTTGGAGAACATAGGAAGCCCATCCACCACCAATGTTTTCCTGCTGCTCCCAGAGCAATAAGAAATTATGACTAACCTTCATATAAGAGAGATGGCAGGGGAAAAAAAGGTCTTTGCATTAAAAGTTCTGCCTTGAAATACATGTTTTTAGTCTTCTAGAAAGCAAGGTTTTAAATTGGAAACACTGACAGATCTCTAACTGCAGCAATAACAAATAACATCAGTGTAATTTCTCTTGAAAGAAATTGCTCTGCTTTCTCATCCAGTTTCCAGCTTAAAACCTTTCATTGCTGAGGCTGTTGTCAATCTTATCTAGTGACCCATTTACCCAAAGCACAGAATTACAGAACACAATATTATGACAAGTACACAGCTAGCTCTGACATTAATAACACTCAAGATTTTGTGGGCTAGGATTGCTTTTAGTGGTTGGTCAGAAAGGCCACCTTCCTTCCAATGCAAAAAGTCAACAATCCACCTGAGAGGTTTTGCAAATGAATTTGCCATGGCAATTAAGGGGAAGAATTTATCTAGCCATGATAAAAGGTGACTGACAACACCGTGCACCGCTACATTACAGAATAAGAGAGAGACCTTTAACACATTGTTCTGAACACTTAGGAAATCAAAAATACAGTCTGGAGAGCTACATTCTGTGACTTTCAATGAACCAGTGGTGTCTGCAATGCACACCCGACCTCTGAGGTAGAGGGGAGCAAACTCGATGAGCCAAGTCTCCTCCAGCGATCTGCAGCAGGGCTGGAAGGGCTCTGTCTCATGTGGACTGACATCAGCTGATTTCAACCCAACACAGAACCAGGCAGCCCTGCAGAAATCCCCTCCCCAACAAGGTTTGGGGAATACAGGAACCCAAAACCCTCTTGGAAGATGTCTGGGGTATTCTGGTTAAAACCATGGTCTGTCCCACTCCCCAGGGTTCTCCTGGAGAACAGTGGCAGGGAGCAGATGGAGAAGAGCCACCACAGGGCAATCTAAAGCCACAAGGGTCACAAAGTCCACATCCCTGTGAAACATGGCCACTCCATTCTGCCTGGGTACTGCTGCACAGGGTGACCAAAAGACATCTTTTTGTGGGGTTGGAGCATTTTTATTTCTTGTGGGTTTTGGGCGAAGTTTTGTCGTTTGGTTGGTTTTACAAACACAACTGCCACACGCCCTGAGCTCCCCCTGTCCTTCACTGGTTCTGCCAGTGGGTTGGACAGGGTTTGTTTTGTTCCAGTGTGTTGCAGTGGAATGCAATTCTTCCACTGTGCTGGCCCAGCGTGGTGTTTTCCCTGCAAGAGCCACCACATTCCCAAGAGGCTACAAAACAACAGCTTCTAGAGAGAATATTCAAACATCAGCTCTATGTTTCCTGACACCACATTGACTTAACAAAGATACAAAAAGCATCCATGAATGTACAGCTTGTCTGAATATATTTGTTGCCATCAAGTATATAAAAAACTGTCCTAAACATGCAATTATTCCATATAATGCCCTATGGCCAGATTACTTTGTGAAACCATCCACAGTCCCTCAAGTGGTTTTAGCTCTTAAAATCTATTTTTTAAAGAATACCAGTTTAGAAAGCAGCATTTGCCAGCAGATATTAACATACTCAAGCCCTGTTGAATTCACATTTTATCATCATCTTGTTGTTTACAAATTTTCCTGTCATTCATCATTGCAAATCATCAGCTGCACTTGTGGCTGAAGAAAACACTAACTCAGAAGGCAGAGATGAGTGCAAATGCATTAATCAGAGATCATGATTTTTCTACCAGGAATGTTATGCTCTCAGACACCTATAATTAGACATATCCAGTACCTATAATCTTCTCAGATATTCAAAATATAATGGGGACTGCTCAGTGTAGGTAGGAATGGAGTGAATTACCAACATAAAGCAAAAATACAGGTGAAGCAAAGTATTTTTAGACTTGGGCTATAAAAACACATTTCTGTTCTAGAATTTCTAAAAGAAAAAAAAACCCCTACAAACAAATATTTCTGCAGAGAACGCTGACAGCCTAAATAGTGAGACCTGATGTGTGAGCAGCATGAAAACCCTGGGCCTTCCTCAGACTGGGGGGATGGAAGGAAGCAGAGGACAGGTCAGATTCCTTTTTTTTTTCCCTTTTCTTTTTTTCCCCCAACTCAATAACCTTTTAGTAAAAGGGAAAAGAATCATCACTCTGAGATTTCCAGCACTCTGTAGTGCCTTCAGCCATGCTCTGCATAAAAAGGAGCAGCAGGTGAGACCATTCATCTCTGATTGCTTCAAGCATAAGCCACAGCAACACATTTAGTAATCTACATAGTTTATGTTCTATTTTAATTATGTACTTTTAATTTGGTCAAGTTAAACAGCCAAGTTCCAGGTGGGTTTCAGAGCAGGAAAGGATTAAACCCTGACATCATTTTTCAATACCAAAACAACAATCATTACCTTGAATTAACCAGTATTTTCAGGATCGCCAGAATTTAAAAGGGCATATTTGCAGTTAAAAATTCTTGAAAACAACTTCTAATATTCAGCAGAAAAGATGTTTTAGAATTTAAGGGGCAAGAACACTGGCAACACTTGCTGGAGGAGCACAGGCAGGCAGATGCTGCTTCAGGTGGAATATAAAAATGAAGTGAATGCAGATTGTCTGGAGCTGGGCCTGATGCACAGGGGAGCTGCAGAGACTCCATTCTGCTTTTCCATGGAAAATTTCTCGGTACAAACCAGCCCAGACACCTCAGAGTGATGCCTCAGGTTTTAGCTTTTCTATTTTCAGATTCTGTGCTGCTTTAGGGGAGTTCTGAGTTTCACATTAAGGGATGCTGAGCTCTCTGCGCAGAGCAGGGAGACAAAACAATTCCTGCTCTAACTGGGGATCAAGGACAAATGATCCAAATCTCAGGCTCAAGAGCACAAACAATGGCAGAATGAAAAGAGAAAAGGATGGGACTTCATAACCTAAAACTGTAATTGGACAATTAATTCCATTATGCAAATGGACCAGAACTTATAAAAGTGAAAGACCTGGTGACCTGTCGTGCATTTTGTGACCATTTTGGTTCATCTTGGGTTCACCTGGCTGGGCTCTTGTGCTGCCCAAGGTGGATCCATGGAGGCTTTGAATAAATCCCTGCTTCATTCTTTAGCTCTGTCCAGCCTCTGTTCCATGTCAGCCTTCCCAAGGCATCAAGCAAGCCTCAGCTCTGCCTACATGAGCCAAGAGCACTGAGGAAAAGAGAAAAGGCAGCAGAACACTGCAAGGCAGTGACACAGGGCAGTGACACAGCTCTTGTCCCTGTGGTTTGGGAGTCAAGCTTGGAAGTGACTTGGGACAGTGCAAGACTCACAAAGTCAGTGACTGTTGCAGGACTGAGGAGAGCAGGAGATAATCAGTTTGTTTTTTGTGTGGGTTTTATCAGAGAGAGTCCTGGCTTGTCCCCAACCCCCAAACACAGAAGTGAAATGAAATGTAAAACAGTTAATGCACCATCTCTGAACCCATCCCTACTTATCTAAGCAGTATTGCAAAAATTCCACTTTTTATACCATTCTTGTGCTTATCCTTTGAGCTGTTTACCCATCCCTCACCTACCAGCATTTATCATTCCTGCGTCTCAATCCATTCTTTACCCTCAAACCCTCACTACAATTCTTTCCCTTCCATTTTCAAGACTTGCTACCTTTCCTGAATATTTTCCCTTAAGTGCATTCTCATCTCACATTTTCCTTTTCACTCAGCCTGCTACTGTCCCTGCTCCATTTTAAGTGCTCCCATTAAGAACTTCAAAGATCAGTTTCAAAAAGCCCCAATGTACCCATCAAAACAGTCCTGCTTTACTTACAAACACTCTGTACCACCATCAGATATTGTAGCCTGTGATACATTTCCTGTGATTATCCACAGGAAGGCATGGAAGAATGTTCCAAGCATTTATTTAAACAGAAATAATGATTTCTTTTCCTTGGAAACAAGAGGTTACTTCAAAGAAAAGTCTCACCTGCTTTAAAAGGGAACCAGGAAAACTCGGATCTTTGTGGAGAATCTCTCCCAGCTCCTGGTAAGGCTCCTCAAGTGGCTGAAGCACCTCATGAAAATGAATTATTTTTCCCTCCTAATGATCATTTTCCCAGAACTTGCTGCCTTGGAAGTTTGCTGCTCCAGACCAAGACCTTTCCTTCCTCCAGAGCAGAGCCAAGCAAACCCTAAATGGGCACAAAATCCCAAGGATTCAGCACCTGAGTGGCTGCTGGCACCATTATTCTGCTGTTCCCAGGTGGATCTGGGACCCCAGGTGCCTCGAGTTTGCTGTTCCCACCTGCATTTGCTATCTCAGGTCCCTTGAGTCTACAGTTTCTAAATGCATCTGGTACTGGCATTGTTCCAGAACAGGAGCCTTGGTGTTTTTAATTCCCTACGTTATTAAAGCCAGTTGTTCCTCAGTTATGAAAACACACACAGCTGCCCAAACTCTGAAGCAAGAGTTTTTAATTTTCTAAAGGGTAGCCCAGCAGAAGGATCTGCAGCTAATTAACGCTACATGAGGTCTCATTCCCCTCAAAAATAGAAACAAATCCTGAGGGACCAGGACACCTTACACCTAACCAGCCTCCTGCGGACCACCCAGAACTCCTCCTTTGTATTTATACACCAAATAAAAAATATTTATATCTATTTCTAGCTGCTGCACCACCTCCCCTGCCTGCAGCCCTCACACCAAGGGCCTCCCACCACCCAAATTCCAGGGACTGGGATGAAGTTTCCTCAACCTCTCCTGGGGCCAAGGAGGCCATGCATGAGCAAAAGTGGTCACAGACTTGCCAAGGGTCTTTTGATGTTTGATAATTACATATTTTCAAGCCTAGAAGGATTTTCTCACCTTTCCTTCAGCTGAGGGCCAAGCTGGGCTGTCCCCTGCCTCACACCGGAGCTGTGGCCAAGGGACATGGCCATAAATGTGTTTTGCCTTTACATCAAGAGAACTTCATCACAGCACTGATGGTGAGCCCAGCAGTTAAAGCACTGAGAAGGAGAAGACCTGAATGTCATGATAATAGTAAGGGTAATATTAATCAGTATTTCAATTAATTAAATATAATCCTTGGCTGCTCTCCCATGTGTCAGCTTGGGGTGCAGGACAGAGCAACCCCAACCCCCTGGTGCTGCTCAGCCCTTGAGAAAACCCATCAAACCTCACTCCTCCCACGACTGTTTTTAGTAAAAGCCTTTTAAATCCCACTCAAACCTTGTCAAACAGGCTGTAACTGGTGCAAATGAAAACTCAAGATGAATTTAATACTGTACCTATTCAGCCCTAAAATACAGGGCCGATCAGCAGCAATAGCACATTATTTGAGGTATATGATTTCCAGCAGATTGGGTTTTTAGCCTGTCAAGATCACTCCAACCATCTGAATCCTGTGAGTTCTCTAAAGGGACAAGGTATCTGAAAACATCTCCTCCCTCCCCCCTCCCTGGCTTTCCTCTCAGCTCTGAGAAAAAACACCCTTGCTATCATTTCTCTGCATTTTAATCTGTCCAACTCTTCTCTGCTATTATAGTTTTTGGTTTAGAGGGATGTGAGCAGACAGGAGAAGCAGGGAGCCACAGTGGGGCTGTGGGGCTCCAGAGGCTGCAGGATAAAGCAGGGGGCATTTGCAGCTGGGCAGGTTCCCCTCACCTCATTTTCTTCCCTGGCTTTATATTGTCTACAGGCTGATTTTTATCCTCAAACCTCATGCATTGCCCTGCTTTTCTTTTCAGGAAAAAAATCCTCAGGCATGTGGGGGTCAAGGCCAGAGGTGCTCACCCACTGACCTGCTAAAGTGAGGAGCTGGAAATGCTCAAATTTCTGCTACTTTCCTCATTGGAAGCAGTTTAATCATAGATGTTTCCAGCTGAAAGGGAATAATCTTGCAAACTCCTTCCTGGCAAGGCGCTCCCTCTGGAGCTCACATGCCTGTGCCTGGCTCCTTAGTGCCACATCCAGGGAAATGAGCTCCCTCCAAGACACAGGGGGATGCATTATTCAGAAACAAACAAAAAAATACCCCCAAAGATGGATTGATGGGTTTATGGTTTTGGAGACTCTTCCCCTATTTTCCTCCCGCAGCCCACAGAAGTTCACAGAGCCGGGTGGGATCTCCCAGCTCTTCCCTTCCTCAGCTTCATTTCTCCTCCACCCTGTTCATCTCTAGTCCCATTTTCAAGCAATACTCCAATAACAACAGGTCTGCATTTGTTTCTTTTTTCCTTCTGTGTCATTTCTCCATCCAGCTTACAATTTTGGCGGCAATTTAACAGCCTTTACAAATTACGTTCCTATCTTTCTCACTGTTATTGTTAGAGGAGAAAGTCCCATTTTTCACTGTGATCTTTCAGGTTTCTGCTGTCACTGTATTTAAGAACTTTTTTCTTTTTTTTTTTTTGTCCTTAGCTTTTATTTTCCTATCCCTGAAGGGCAGCCTTGGAAATTCAAAGCTGTTCCCTGCCTATCAGTGGATCTGGTATTCTCTTTTGGCAGTTCCACTGTGACTGTCTCTCTTCCTTCCAACCTTCCACCTCAATGACACCTTTTCTCAATAAATTACCCTTTGTCTCTCGGAGCGATGGTTCCATTTGTGACAGTTTGGATGTGTAATAGTTGCATCCCAGTGGATACCTCCAGGACTGTCAACTAACAGGCCAATACAAACCCACTGGTGCAGGAAATAAAGAGATTTATGTATTTTGGACTTTATTTCCTCCCTGGTAGTCGAGCAGCACTCTGCATTTTCAAAGTTTCAGTTTAAAAGGTGTGGTTACTCCTTGTCAAAAAAACAAAAACAAAAACAAAAACCCTCTCCTGGATTGGAGGGGTGACTGAATTCATGGCAGAATTCCCTTTTTTGCAACATGACATCCCTTGGGATCCCGGGAAAATGCCTTGGAGCAGCCAAACCCACCCAGCCGTGCCTCCCCACTCTGGTGCAGGGTTTCATGGATTGTTTATGCTAGAGAGGAAACATTGATTTCTGCAAACATTTCCTAACAATAACAACAGGGATCGATTTGTGCTGCTGTTGCTCGTGATTTTGCTAATGGGGGGGAAACGTGTGGAGCAGCAGCTTTGAGGTGTCCCTGGGCTCCCTGTGGGAAAGGAGGGATCCTGGGGGGACACACTCACACCCAGCACTGCCTGAGGAGGTGCAGCAGATAAATCCTGAGAAATCTGGATGCTCACACCCTGCTCCCATCAGATAACAACAGAGATATCCGAGCTCACAGCTGGCAGCAACACCATCCTCCCTGGCTCCTGCAAGCTGCCCGAAAGCAACAGATTGAACATTTTTATACAAGTTGTCAAGATCCAGCCCTTGGCTTTAGCAGCCTGGGACTTTCTTCTCGCAGCCCTGCACCTTCTGTCTCCTTTCCAAACACCAGACAAGCCAAACATTATTTTCCAATCCCAGCATCTGGCACAGAGCTCTGGGCAAGGCTCTCAGCCTGTCGCCGGTGAGATAAATGAGCCCGTTTCAGCGGCCGACTTCATAAAAGTATATGAAAAGTAGTTAACAAAAGGGTACTTCACAAAGAGGGGAATGCAAATGCAACCTCCTAGATAACTAATTAACTGAAGGAGGCAGACAAAGGGGAAGCAGCTTCCCATCTGTGGAAAGAGATGTCATTTTGTGGAGGCTTTAATTAGTTCTGCCCCGTCCCGCAGCCATTCACTTGCGGCGCTCACAGGCTGCTCCTGCTCTGAGCTCCCTGGGCTCTCCAGGTACACAGGGGAGAGCAACACTGGGGAAAAAGCTGCTTCACCTTGCTCAAGTCCCCACAAGGGTTGTGTTTTCAGCAAGGCCCAAGCAGCAAACAAAGCTGGGTTTTTTTTGGAGGGGGTTTGTGCAGCCATCCAGAGCCACCCAGGGCTGGAGATCACGGAATCACAGAACAGCTCAGGCTGGAAAAGACCTCAAAGATCAAGTCCAACAATTAATCCAGCACTGCCAGGCCCACCACTAAACCCAGATTTTCCATGGAGAGGGGTTTCTTTCATGGGGGCTGTGGATGCCCCATCCCTGGAAGCGTCCCAAGGTTGGTTTGGACAGAGCTTGGAGCAATCCTGCCCAAGGTGTCCCTGCCCATGGAACTCAATAATCTTTATATTCCCTTCCAACCCAAACCATTGTCTGATTTCCTTTCCATCCAGTTTTGGTCACGAGCATTAGGTTTTGCTACCCCCCAAGCTGTGGGCTGTACCTGTGCTTTGGACTCACATGGATGTGCTCTCCAGGGAATGTGGCACCTGGAGAGAGCACTCTGGGTCCATCCCCACTGTGCCACTGCCTCTTTAAAGTTGTTTTCTTGCTTTTCCTTTGCTCCTCTGCCTGGGAGGGTCCCTTTGCACCCCCAGGCTGCAGGAGCTCAGCAGGGTTAAGGCTGAGCAGGGCGTACCATGGGAATTAGTCACCGCCGGGACCTCAGTCAAGTGTTTTATTTCATGCCCTTTTCCAAAGACATTTGTGCTTGAAAAATCCTGAAGAATTATGAGCTCCCTGCTAACAGACGTGACTCAGAGGAGTGGTGGGCACATGCCACTTAAGTGAGAAGTGTCTTCTGCAGTGTGGGTGAGGAGGAGAGAGGGGCTGCTGACAAAGTGGGGTTTGCAGGGAAAAACACCCAAATGGCCTCAGTTTGTGCTGCTAACAGCTTTGTTACAGCAGCAGTAGCTCGGATTACTGATGGGGAGGGCCCACCAGAGCAACTGCTCCCAGGGGCTTGGCCAAGGTCTGCTGTGCCCTGGTCCCAACCACCAGGGCAGCTCTGGCATTCAGTGCATGGAATAAATCCATGCCCAGAACATGGAGCAGGACAATGCTCTGCTACCAAAGGCCACCCTGTCCCTCATGGTGCTGTCCTCATAGTGCTGTCCTGTCCCTGTGAATGCCAGGAGCTTGCTCAGCAAGAAGTTCATGGGACACTGCCAATCCCCTGGAGCTGGCTTTGGACATCACGTGCCTTTGCCAGGCATTACCTGTGACCTGCCTGGTTTGTGCAAGGAGCACCAGGAGCACAGATATGTGGGGGATGCCCAAGTCCCTGTGCCAACCTTGGCAGGTCACTGTTGGGGACATCATAGGAGCTGGGAAATTTACAGGAAAAAAAATGATAATTGAGTCATCCCTTCTCAAGACACCATTTCCCACCTGCATCCAGCACTGGCATCACTGGAAATTACCAGACTGGGCATTGCCAGCAGCCAGGAGATGCTGTGCAGAGTGAGGGGGACCAGAAATGAAGTTTATAGGGATACAGCCTTGAACTTTCTCCAGCCTGACTTCCAGTGCATTACCGGAATGGCGGGGATTGGCTGCCAAGCAGAGGCATTTGGAAACTCTCCCAGCTCTTTCCCAAAGTGGACGAGGAGGAGGAGGAGTTGCCTGAGCTGAGCTGGGTTCCTCCAGCCCCTGTGAGGCCCCCGAGGGACCGGCTGGGAGAGGGGACCTGTGGGACCCGGATGGCTGGGACAGGAACGGTGACTTTGCACAATGCTGTGCCTCGGTGACTCGTGACACTGCAGAGCTGGCAGAGCCTCCCTGGAGCTGGCTGCACCCGGGTATTATTAGACCTGAGGGTTTTATTTCTGCTCCAGCCTAAGTTCAGCTGGTGCAGTTTGAGCTCTGATGCTGTGATGGGCGCTGGATGCATCCTGTCCCTCCAGAAACACTTGGTGCTGACAGTCACCATGTCTGTCCCCCACGTGCCACCACCCAGCCATGCAGCTTCCTACAGCAGGGGATTTCCTAATCCTCCTTTTGTTATGGCTAAAAAATAAGAAAAGCAATGACCATAAATGATACTAAGCCAGGGCACACAGGGCACAGATGATATAACCCTCCTTACTTACATTCCCTAGGGAAATTTCCTCCCCACTTTGCAGAGCCTCAGCTCTCAGAAATCCCTTTGCTACTCTCCTGTCAGGGAGGTTGGGGGAAATGAAATAAGAGGTTGCAGATCATCTGTGCAAGCTGCAGCACATCCCTGTACCCCTCTGGGGTCAAGCACCACCTCCCCCTGAGACTGGCCCAGCCTGGGCTTACAAAGGAGGGAAGCAGGGAAGAAACAGGGCCAGGAATTGGCAAGGGAAAGCAGCTGGGCAAAGTGGGCACTGCTGGGAGCCCAGAGAGACAGGGATTCCTCTGTGCCATCCCAAAATCTGCTGGGATGGGGGATTTATCTGAGCCACTGAGCTCCTGGCAGGCACAGAGCCTGCTCCTCAGAGCTGCTCAGAGCTTCCCCCAGAGCTGAGCCTGGGCCCAGCTTGTGAGCAGACATGGAAACAGAGAGGGACAGCCATGAGCAGCTCTTCCATTACCACCATTGCTGCCAGGCCCAGGGAGGCTGGGCTGCTGTCAGATCCTGCTGTCACCATGACTTTGCTGTTTCCGAACCTTGAAGGGATTCTTCCCAAAGGAGCAACCGCCCCCTCACCCGCTTCCCTTTCCATCCCCAGCTATTTTTATTTCCCTCCTTGAGATAAAGCTACATGTGTGGGGGAGGTATTTACACACACATGAGAAAGTATTGATGCACATAAAAATAACCTGATGATTTGAGAAAGACATTTCACTTCCACAGAGCTCTCTATTCTCCATTCCATTATAAACAGAAAACGCTGGAGTTATTGAGGCTTGTGGGAGGTTCAGCATTGTTCTCAGTGTGTTTGCACAGAACATTTTCTCTGCTCACACACAGGGTCTGCAGCTGGGGGAAACAGGCACTGGGTATTGGAAGAGGAAAAAAAAGTGAGATTTTTATGTTCTTAGGGAGTTTATGGCTCTCTGTGAAGCAGATACAGCAGAGATGAATTCCCACAGAATCCCTCCCATATCCTCATTTCATTCATGACACATTTCCAGATGTGTAAGTGCCTGTCTTCACAATGCTTTCACGTTTGAAATACCTTTTTTAAGGGAACAAGGGAGGAGAAAGGTGAGCACCCAGTGCCTCCAGCTCCAAGCTGATGCTGCCTGCTCTCAGCTGTGCCCAGCTGTGGGGGCAATGCAGCATCTGCCCATCCCATGGAGTGTGCAGGGGCAGCAGCAGGGTGTGAGCCCCTGGGCTGCTCACCCATGGGATGCATTCAGCACCCACTGATCCCAAATTTGGGATCCCCTGGGCAAGGCCACCCTCTGAGGAGCACATGGATCGAGGAGGGAGTGAGCTCACACAGCGAGGCAGGCCCAGCCTGGCTCAGGGAAGCCTCTCTGCCAAAACAAGTCACTCCTGAGCCCCGGGGCCATGCTCTCGGTGTTCCTACAAGGCCCAGCATGCCAGGACATCACTGTATGGGGCTGCAGCAGCCAGGGAGCAGAGCTGAGCAGTACAGAACATCCCTGAGCTCGGGCTGGCTGCTGCCAGCCTTGTTGCGGCTCTTTTGAGCAGGCTGCCACACGCAGCATTCTTGGGGACAAGAGACAGCCTCATTACATTAACAGCAATCCACCACACGGCATCACTGTTATTATCTGGGTATAATACATAACACAGCAGCTCCCCCTCTCCAAAATAACCTGGTGTTGGGAGCAATTTGGAGTGAAAATTGGGATATTTGCAGAGCATCCCATGCTGAGATAAAGGAGGCAGTGCTGTGGCTGCACACCCTCAGCTGCAGGAGCTGAGCTGCAGGATGGCTCCCTCCAAATCACTCCGGAATTGCAGGGAGAGAGAACAGCAAAAGGCAGAGCCTGCCCGGCCAAGGTTGTTTAAAAATACCCAGTCCCAGCCCCCGTGGGCTCTGCAGCTCTGCTGGCAGTCGGGAAGCCCACGCTGGTGATGAGCAGGTGCTCCTTGCAGGCTCAGCCCTTTAAAAAAGCTCCTGGGATCTTGCCCAGGGTCTCTTCTCCCAAAATCTAAGCCAGATCCCAGCTGGGAAGCGCTCTGTAAAAACACAGCCACATGCCCTGGCAGTGACCTCCCCTTGGTGTTAAGCACAAAGCCACCTCACCGCCCGTGGGGTGCACCACCCTGCCTGCTGATGCACCCATCTGCTGGGGTTAAATCCCACAATGCTGGAAAGAATTTTAAAAGGAGTCTGTAAAAATAGCTTGTCCAGAGATGGGCTGGAGGCAGAACTTCCCCGGGGGGACCAGCCTGGATGGGGATGGAAGCAGCAGCTCCTGAGGGGTGCAGGCGCTCCCCATCACTGAGGCTGCCCTCCAGCACAAGCAGGGATGGACAGGGAAGAGGCTTCCCGGGAATGCCAGCCCTGCTCCCCTGTCATCCCCGGCAGGAGCACAACCAAGGCTGGAATTTTCGCTGCCATTGCTCACGGTGTCCCCTGAGCCCATCCCCGGGAAGTGGGACCCGTCCGAGGGGACAAACCTGCCCGCACACGTTTCCAGGGCTGTGACTCAGCCAGCCTGGGTAAACAGCCGGGTAAACAGGCTCGTTTTACTTTCAAAACAAACCCAAGGAGCCGCAAAGGCCAGTTCCTCCTCCCTGAGCGAGCACGGTGTGTAATCCTTGGCATTTGTTCCCCGGGTGCTTCCGAGAGGTGCCAGCGCTTTAAAGCCTGGCAGCCGCTGGAGACAAAGTGACAGATTTAGCTCAGGAGCGAAAATGCTGCTTGCTGCGAATGCCAAGGAGCAGGAAAACAAAAAGCACCTGTGAGGGAAATGCCTGCTGCTGGGGAGGCTCTGAAACATCATCTCCAAGAGGCACAGAGAGCCTGTCCCTAAGGCAGAGCAGCTCTGGAATTAGGGGGATTTACAGCCAAACGCTCCGTTCGTGCATGTGGGGGTCTCTGCATCCTGCAGGAGGTGGCTTTCCAAGGAGAAATACAGCCCCAGACATGGCATTGCACTCCCACTGCAACCTCTGACAACCAAGGGTTGCTTATGGCTCCTTTGTGGGAAAAGGCTTTGGGCAGCCCCTGCAGAAATTCCTGTCCCAAAAGGCTCCTTCCCAAGGAGCCCTGACCTGACCCTGCTGGGCTTGGGATCTCTGGGTGTTAAATGTCCCCAGATGAAGCCATTTCCCATAAGGATCTCACTGTTTGATGGCTCCTCTTATGTCATTTCAGTAGCAGGTGGTGGAAGTGTGTGGGGAGGGAAAAACCTATAAAATGTTTAACATCCCTTTAGCTTCGATTTATCTGAAGAGAATTCAAACGGCACAATTTCCTCCCGCCATCTGGGTTCCACTTTAAAAGATGTTTTCTCATATCACTGCAATTTCAGAAAATCTTGTTGTACATCTATGGAAATGCAAGATGCTTCCCCTAAATTGTGCATCAGCGTGAAGCTTTTTAAACCTCAACAGCAGCTATGATATATTTTGACAGCTCCCAGACAGCTCCTGAGAGAATTTCCCTGTTCCAACACTACCCGTGCAGGGGGGCCCAGCTTTAGGAGCTGCAGTCCTACAAGGCAAAGCTCTCTGCTTGGTTTTGTACCAATTTCTGCTTGGTTTTGTACCAAGTCCTGCTTGGTTTTGTCTTGTGCTGCTTCAGCACTGGGAGGAAGTTTCCCTTGCAGATCTGGCCTGAACACTTGGAGCTGCAGGCGGTGGCACACGTGTTCATCATGTGTATTTCCCACTCAGGCACCCCAAAATAGCTTAGAAACACGCTGAACTGCTCCAAAACCTTAGAGGCATCTCAAAGGTCCTGATAAACATCCTGCAAGTGGGGAGTCTGGAGGAGAAGAAAGGTTCCAGTGATGTCCCTGCTGCTCTCAGCCTTTCCTAGGCACCCCAAACAACTGCAGGGAGAGCTGTTCTGAGCAGACAGCCCCAAAAATCCAGCTCCACAGGAGAGGGAAGGCATTTTCTTCAGCACCTCACACCCAGGAGACTCCCAGCCCTCAGCCAGGTGAGAAAGCCACCCCAGAACCTCTGAGCTCAGGCTCAGCTCTGAGCCTTGGCTTTGCTGAGCTCCCTGAGCCTGTGAAAGCATCCCACCTCAAACACTGATTGCCAGCCAGAGGAAGTGCCCCAAGAATGGGTTAACACAGCTCAGCACAGGCCAGGGGTGTTTGGTGTCAGTCACCTTGGAGCTCAATAATCCCATAAACACAGCAGAGAACCCCTGGAGCAGCCAGTTAGTGCAGGGGATGAGCTGGGCCTGGCAGAGCTGGGACAGGGGGTGGCTGCATGGGGAGACCCACAGGGCTCAGAAATGGGGAGAAACCAGAACAGGGGGTCCAAGGAGCCCCCACCATGGAGCTACCACAGCACTGCTCACCCCAGCACATCCCCATGCTGCCTGTGTCCCACAGCAATGGGACAGCCCCAGGATGGATGGAGGAGTCACTCCCTCCCACTGGGACACACAGGCATTTGAACAGCAGAGAGTTTGGTCTAAAGCCAGAGATCTTGCTTATTTTTGAAGATATCAGTGATTGTTCCCACATGGCTCCTGCATGGCAAAGAAGGGTCCCATAGGAAAAGCTGGAGCTGACACTGAGCCAGACCCCTGCCACAGACAAGCAAAGTTTGTGTCATCAAAAACCCCCAGATTTTGGAGGGGTCTGGTAGCTCACTCAGGGCATGGACTGAACTTGGGTTTGGTAAACCTGGCAGATCAAACCTGGATGGATCTAAACCATGATCCTGCCTCATCCTAGAGCAAGAAGGCCTGTCTTGAGCAATTTCTGCCACACACAGTCCAGGGAAATCAGGGAGATTTCCAGTGGAGAAAGGGTTGTCCTTGTGGGACCCACAGCACATCACAGGAGCCTCAGTTTCCCCAGCAACACCTTGAAACCAGGATGCATCTCTCAGTTTTGTCCCAGTACCATCAGAAACGAGCTCTGGGGATCAGGTGGATGCTGGTTCTGTGGTGCTGTTCCCAAATCTGGCTCCAGCAGGATATAGCCCCTTGCAGCGTGCTGGGAGGAGTTGGAATGCTGAGCACGCCTTCCCGACACTCACCCTGATTTTCAGAAATTGCATTAAATCAGTATTGCTGCAAATTGCCCTCTTTTTTTGGCTCCAGCTTGATGTAAAAAGGAAAACAAATGGAGTTTTAAAATGCAGCTAATCAAGGAGTTAAAGAGAGGTTAATCCTAATGGATTAATCAGCTCACAGGAGGATGGGAAGGAGGCTCGGGTGAGAAGGAGCAGGGAAGCAGCCAAGCCTGGTTCCTCCTCCCAGGGGTGATGGAAAGGTTCAGGGGGAGCATGGAGACAGTGGTGATATTCCTTCTTCCACCTGGCTGCACCCAGCATGGGGACCACAGGGGAATAATGTGTCCTGGGCTCAGGGATATCTTTCCTGAGGAAACAGAGCCCTCGATGCATCTGTCATCATCCCCTGAGGAAAAGGCTGAGGAGGGTTTGCCATCACCACTCTCAGCTACAGAAACCAAGGGGTGACAAAACCCAGGATGTGGGGAGGCCCTGAGTGGTGTTAACCCCCCTGCAGAACTCTGGATGGGATTGGGAAAGGGATTTTGAGCAGAGCAAACCCATCCCAAGGCTTTCAACCACCAGGGCTGCCCTGACCCCCCTGCAGGGTCCAGCCACCAAACCCAACCATCCTCCTGCCCAGACCATCAGCATCTGCCTCCCAGCACAGCCAGGCATCCTCCAGGGGACAAAGCCTCTTTCTTGGCAGCTAATTGGGCTTAGGCACAAGAAGGGTTTGAACATCATTAGTGGCAGTGCAAGCAAGGAGGTTTAAAGAAGGTTATTAATGATATACACGCCGTATACAGCAGCATCATCACCCCCAAAAATATTAGATCCATTAAGTATCATTATCAAGGCCTGGAGCTAATCATTTAAGCTTAATGAAACCAATACATTTCTGCAGCAGCGCTGATCCCTCAGAGGGAGGTGGCAGCCAGGGAAGGCTCGAGGAGCAGTGGTTTCACTGCCCTGCTGGCTCTGGGCTCTGTGCTGCCCAGAGCTGAGCCCCCTCCCAGGTGCTCTCAGCAGTGATTCACTCTCTTCAGCATCAACCTTCTGCTTTGGCAGCTCACAGATCTGCTCAATGACCACAGAATGGTTCGGAAGGGAGAGGACCTTGAAACCCTTCTGATTCCATGAGCAGGAATACCTTCCAGCAGGCTGCTGAGAGCCCCAACCAGCCTGACTCTGGCAGGGCACTCAGCCCACACCTCCCTCCCCTCCTTGTTTTGAGCAGTTCTCTCTTTGGAGGCCAGAGCAGAAATGATTTGGAGCCAAGGCGGCTGCGATGATCTCACTGCTAATTATGCAGAGAAGTCATTTTGCTGTGGCTGTGGTGATGAAGTGATACGAGAGGAGCAGAACCCCACAGCCACTCTGTGCATCTCAAATTAAACAGAAATAAACCCCAAAGTGAGCAAACCCAACTCCCTGACCTCTGTGAGCCGCTGTGGGTGCTGTGCTGCCCCCAAACCCCTTGCAATCAGGGACAGGCAGCTCAGGCTGGGACACAATTCAAAATGCCATCAGCTCCACTTTCCTCTTTGTCCATCTGTGTTCTCCAGCTCCCCTTTCCTCTGTTTGTCTGTGTTTTCCACCCTGGTCCCAGCAGCAAGATCACTGCTGCAGCAGGACTCACCATCATTTTAAAGGGGAGCTGGGGATTGGCACCATCCTTATTAAAACCACTCACTCACACCTCATTTTACCTTCCCACTGGAGATGATTTAGCTTGATTTATTCTAATTAGTTGTAATTTATTGTTTTAATGAGCTCTTCTGCAGGCTTTTTGTGCTTCATAACCACCCTCCTTGGCTGCTACAATGCATTTCAAGGAGGTCTTTTAATAAGGAAAGGTTTCCAAGGCTGCCTCGGATAGGGAGGTTTTTGTTGGAGTATGAAAGAATCAAAATTAAGGCAGAATTTCCCTCTCCTCCAGGATGGGTTTGCTGGGGAGCATCTGGCTGGGAGCAGGAGGCTGCCCCTCAGCACTTCACCCAAATGGCAAGAGTCTCCTTAATTATCAGCAGCATTTGCAACTGGGTTTAAAGACCGACAAAAGAAAACAAATAGGAGAAAACTCTCCTTCCTCTGGCTGCAGCTCTGGAGGAGGGAATTTGGGCCTGGAAGGTGCAGCTGCCATTCTAAGGATTGGTCAGGGATGCTCAACACCAGGGTCACCCACACTGCCCACCCAGGAGGGTCTGTGCTGCTGGGGGGTCCAGGACGTGATGCCATAATCAGAATTAATTCACCAGCAGAGATCTCTCCTCCCCTTCCCTCTGCTGGGACAGGTGGAGCTGCAGGAACTCCTTGAGCTGCTCCCAGGGGTGGCTGGGCCATTTTGTGGCTTTCCAGCCTTTAATTTGGAAGCGAGAGAAAGGCCATCTGGTCAGGTGGGTTATTTCTGTGACATTGGGTTCTTCCATTAGAAAAAAAAAATTAAGTTTTTGCTTCTCTGTCCCCACAGACATCACGTGGCCAAATTCCCTTTGGAGACATCCAAAATAAAGCAGATGAGATTTGCTTTGCAAGTAGAGACAAAAACTTCATGAAAGCAAAACCTCCAAAGGGGGAGAAACTCCCAAAGAGAGAAACGTGAAAACCCCCAAATGGCTTCAGCTCCAGCAGAGAAACACCTGGGTGCTTACAGGATATCTTCTCAGGGAAAAGGGAACTGAGGCAGCTGAGATTTGTGTGAGAAATTGTGAGAAACCCTTGGGGAGCCAGGGATGCTCCAGAGGGCCCTGGGAAGGGAAAACTCCTGGAAGTGTTACAGCAAATCCCCCGTGCAAACCCAGATGGAGCCACTGCAGGAGCAGGAACGGAGCCAGGAGAGAGCCTGGAGAGCTGCATGTGGCCTGGGGGGCTCTGCAGCCCCTGAGGAGGAGGAGGATGGAGGAAGCCAGGCTGGGCTCCTGCATGTGCAGAGGCTCCCAGAGGGGCTGGAAAGCACAAACAGCCCCATGAAACAACAAAGGGGTCTCTGTGGGCACCCCAGGACCCCACAGCAAGATCCAATGAGAGACATCAAGGGCATCCCAGCAAGGGTGTCCCAGTCCATGGGTTAGTGATGGTGATGCTCCCCAGAGCAGGGATGGACACAGCTCTGCCCAGCCACCTCCTGCTCCTGCCACAGGGGCTGGGCAGCTGGAAAATCAGATCAGCCCTGTTCTAGGAGAAGGGACCGGGTCTCTGGAGGTGCCTGGTGGATCTGGACAGCTCTGGAGCTTCTTGTGGATTATTTACCCAGCTCCACACGCTGCCAACCAAAATAAATCAATTCAGCTTTTGCTTCCATTTTAGGAAAATGAATCCTCTGGGACAGGCTGGGAGCTGGTGCCCCGCTGGGAGCCACGTGCTCCCCATCCCAGCCCTGGTGGGGTGCAAGCAGGACTCGGAGCCCCTCGGGCCCACTGCCCCATGTCCCTGCCTTGCTGTGCTCCACAGCTTCCCTGGCAGCTGGGGACAGACAGCAGGACACAGGCAGGAGCTTTCCTGAGCCTCCTGCCACCCTGCAGAGCTGTCCCACGGCTTGGGTGACCTTTTCCTTATCTCCTCACGTCCTTCAGCCCCTCGCAGCAACAGCAGCAGGTCCTGCAAGGGCAGTTTCCCATGATGCAGCCCCTTATCTCATGGTGCTGAGCCCTCCTCACCAGCCCATTCCAGCCCTGTGCTGGCAGCACTGGGAATCACCTGCTTGTGCTGCAGGAGGGATCACCAAAAATTTAACCCAAACCAAAAAAGCTGCATGGACAACCCACATTTCCCTCCAGCTGCCCAGGAGAGCTTTGCTGGCACTCCTCAGAGGGAACCCTGCAAGCTCATGGTCCTGAGGTGCATCAGGATCTGCTGGTTTTCCCCCTCAGCCCCAACCCCAGAATTGTTCTCCTGGAACAGGCACTGTCTCCTTCCTCCTGCCCCACCTGTGCCAAATTGCCCAGCGTTCAACTACTTAATCCCACCAGCTCTTTCAAATCTGTTTGTGTATTTGATCAGAGTTGGCTTCTTAGAAAGAAAATAAAATAAAATCTTCCAAGCACCTGCTCCTGTCTCCTCCCCATGCAGGATGCTGTTGGCAGCATTGGTGCTGTTCCAAGAGCAGCATGGGAAAGGCCACATTGGGATGGTTCCTCTGTCTCCTCCAACAGTGAAAATCGTTTGGATGATGTGGATATTGGTGAGTCTAAAAAGGGAGCACTGTCCCCCTGGAATGAGGGACAGGGCTGGCAGGGAGGTGCTGCTGTGGCTGGGCTGCCCCATGCAGTGTGAATTGCTGATAATCACAGCCCTGCCCTTTCTGCCTTGAGTGAGAGAGGTCCCAAAATGCAGAGCCAGGATCTCAGCCCCTCCTGGGCTCCCTCAGGCAGCACCAGGGTCAGACCCACCCATGGGATGCCCTCAGTCAGGGCCTGTCCCTTAGAGCTGTTCTAAGCCATGAGCCACGATGTGTTCTGACACACCTGATGGGCTGGAGCTGCTCCAAACCCACAGATGTGACACCACTGCACAGAGGCCTCCACTGCTCTGTGCTGTGGGGCTGGAGGCTCCAAACCCACACCTCACACACAAGGGAGGGAGAGCAAACTGCTCCCAGTGCCCACAGCCCCAGCTCTGCTCCCCTGGAGCCCCAGAGAGGCACAGATCCCACCCCTCTCCTCAGACACAGGGGAGAAGCTGCTGCAGGAGTGCCCCAGTGTTTCCAAACCAATCTTTGCATTTTGCCCCAGTGTTTCCAAACCAATTTTTGCATTTGCAGAAACCCCACCAGGGATTACTTGTTTAAAACCTCCTTTGCAGGGCTAATCAGATCATACTTGAAAAGAGCCTCAGGATCTGCAGTTACAATTATTTCATTAGGATGTGATACTCCAGACCATCCAAGGGCTTGGGAAGCTGCTGTTTGCACAGGCCCGAGCACGCTGCCCAGGGAAGAGGTCCTTAGTGCTAATTGCCAATGCCAACCCCAGCCATTAGGAAATTATTGCTAATGCAGCTGACAACAGCTTTTATAAGACTCTATTAAGGAATTCATCAGAAAGCAGAACCAAATAAAGCAAAAAGCTATTAAAGAAAAACAAAACTAACCCCCAAACTGCAGGATCAGCAGGAACAAGAAGCAGGAGCTGTTATGTGAATGCAGCAGCCCCAGAGCTGAGCCTGGAGCTCCCTTTGTCCCAGCACTGGTGTTGCATCAGCCTGGGGCCCTCCCCAAATACCCTGGGGTGGCAGAGTGGCTCAGCTGTGGCTCATTCTCCCCTGGCAGCTCCCTGTGGAGTCACAGCTGGTCCCTTGCACCTGCAGCCCTGCTCAGGGAACCATCCTGTGCCAGACAGGGTGCAGGGCCAGGAGATGGGTACAGGGACATCCAGACAGGGTGCAGGACCAGGAGATGGGTGCAGGGACCTCCAGCCCAGTGCTGGGCCTGAGCGTGTTCCCAGGAACCCCTGGGGTCCTTCTGGGAAAGGGGAAAACACCGAGGTTGGGCCTGGGGATATTTTGTCAAAAGCCTGATAAAAATAACTCTCTGAAGGGGTGAGGAAGAGGAAGGACAATTTGTGCTGGAGAGGAGGTGTCACCCACAGGGCCTGACAGCTCCAAGTGGCACAAGGACACAGGGCTGGAGCAGTGACTCATGACTTTTTGGCGTTCCATGCTGCTGTGGGTATCGCATTTCAGGGATTATATTTTATTCATAAAAATTGCTGTGCTCACAGCCCTGCCTGGCAGAGCCACAGAGGCTGAGCTGGGGGCTGGCTGTGCTCTGCACCATCAGGGGGTCCCAGCTCTGGAGCAGCTGCTGGGTGCTAAATATATTCTGCACAGCTGGGTGAGAGTGCCCAGGTTCTCCAGCACGACCTGGCCCGTGGGTGCCTTGGTGGCACGAGGTGCTGGGCCAGGGTTTGCAGCACGTGGTGGGTGTTGTTGGTAACCACCTCCCAGAGGAGCCACAGCAAACATGTGAGGCTGTATTTTTAACTCTGAGGTCCTGCTGACATGGAAAACTGGGTGCCTGGCCCAGGTGCTGCAGAGATTGATGGAAAATTTCCTGCCTCCCATCAGCAGCTGGGCTTTGCTAAGCCAGGCGCTGCAGTGGGTGAGCAAATGGGGCTTTGCCCCAGGAATGGTTTTAGGGCTGTGCCCAGAGCCCAGCAGACGTCATTTGGGAAGTGCTTTCTCTGCAGGTGGGAAGCTGGCATGGTGGGATGGATGTGAGGATGGGGCAAACCCAACGCTCCCAGCTCACAACCTGGTTTAGCATCTCCAAGCAGAAAGAACATTTTCAACCCCCTGAGGGGCTGAGGACAGGATGAGCCCATGGTCCTCGACTTGGAATTCCCCCATTGCTGCAGGAATCCCACACATCTCTCTTGTCCTTGCCTTCATGGGGATGACCTGTGCCAAGCTGGGAGGTGGCACACGGTGACATCCCCCTTGTCCCCACAGCCCTGTGCCCGTCCCACCAGCTCAGCCAAGACAAGCAGAGGCTAAGAACATCAACTGGGTTTTATTCCTCAGGTCTGACAAGTAAAAGCACAAATTCTCTTTGGAAATAAGGAAAAAAAAAAAACAACACCAAAACCCCAAACCAACGTTCAAAGCACGCAGACCGTATCTCAGGATGGAGGCCACGCTGCCAGACACGTGTCCTTCGCAGAGATGTAGTTTAAAAAAAAAAAACACCAACTCATGGAGGAGGAAAGACACAGAGCTACAGGTTTCCATGTCAATTTTAAAGAAAAAAAAAAAACAGGCCCTTTTTTTGCTATTGTATTATAAATATCCCATCCGAGCGATTCGGAACAAACAATAACCATAAAGAGGAGCATCCTTTCTGCTTGGCCCCGTGGGCACAACATCTCTAGCGGCACTCAGGGCGCCAGAAGCCCTCGGGGGCGGTGGGCTGGCACCCGGTGCGTGCCCCGGCTCTCGGCGGGGGTGGCGGGTGCTGCCATCATCCCTGCGAGCCAGCGGCACCCGTCACCCTTGCCCGAGGCTGTCAGGATGCCGCAGGGACCGGGGGAAGGGGAAGGGGACAAAGGGACGGGGGTGCCGGCGGTGCCGGCTCAGGTGCAGGTGGCCTCTTGGCTCTCGACGGGGATCTCGCTGCCGCTGCTGCCCTCGCCGTACTGCTGGTAGGGGGGGATCTGGGGCGCCTCGATGATCAGCAGCCCCTCCGGGGACAAGGAGGCGAACACCGTGATGGGATCCACCTCGTAGGGCAGCCTGCAGGGGGGTAGGAGAGACGGGATGGGTTAGGATGCTGCGTTCCCCAGTGCATCCCGACCCTCGGAGCCCCAGCGGGGCCAGGCAGCAGCCCCGGCGCCCCGGCAAAGCCTCTGTTATTGCTGGAGCGCCTGGGAATGTGCGGGGGATATTTGGAGCGGGCTCCTGGCCCCGCGGGAGCTCTGTTTAATCTCCCGGCAGATGTGTTTGACGGCATGTCAGCGCCGCGCGGGGCAGGAGAAAACCCCGGCCAGCCTTGCCCGTAAAAGGAGCCCGAGCGCCCGCAGCAGCGAGCCCCAGCTCCCCGTGGGAGCTCGGGACGCACAGCGCTCCTCCAGGCTGGAAAAGCAAAGCGGAGCCGCTGCCAGCCGAGGAAACCCTTCCCATGCCCTGGGCTTCGATGCTTTTCGCCGTTCAGGCCGTGCGAGCCCCGCGGGTGGGACCTGCCCCCCGCATCGGTCGGGGCTCGCCTCTGCGGTGTTGTTGCCAAAGCGAGCCGCGGGTGAGTCACGGCGATAGCGATCGCTCTGACATCATGGGGATGCGGGGATGTGCCGGGATGGAGCCCGCCCGCCGTGCCCGCTGCTCCCGGGCTCGCCTCCTCCCCGTTCCCCTCCTGTCCGCAGCCCCGGGCATGGAGCAGACTGACAGAGCGCCTCTAAAAAGGCCTCCTCCTCCTCTCTTTCCCTTGGGAAATCACCCCGTGGCCCGGGCAGGCCAGGCAGGTGCTGCAGAGGAGCAGATTTTGGGATGGAACAGTCCCTGTGTGTGTGAGCTGGGGCACGGGGACTGGCAGAGCTCGGCCGGACCAGCCGGTACCTACTGGATTTTCTTGGTGAAGTTCTTGGAGACGATCCCTCCTTCCACCTGCTGCTCCTCGTGTTTGCCTGCGGGGAAGGCCAACACCCCACATCAACACCTTATTATTTTTTCCCCAACAAACAACAACAACTGAACCCAGCAGGAGTTTTCCAAGCAGCTGTTTCCCTGCCCCAGTGCAAACTCTGTCTCTGGGGAGGGCTCAGGAAGCCTCTCCATGTGGGGAAGGAGATGCTAGACACAGCACAGCCACATTTCCAGTGGAAAACTGGGGTCTCACAGGCTGCCAAGGGCTGGGGCTTAAGAAAATAAACAAATAATAAAACTAGTGTAGGTGGCAGCATCCCCCTTGGCCTCACCCCCAAGGATGGGCTCCTTTCCATCCCTCTGTCAGGCTGGGGGTCCCTGTACCTGGATCACCAGCCAGAGGCTGCCTGGACACCCCTGAGCTGTGGCTTTACCCCTGTGCTGCAATGAGCTCCAAACAAACACTCAGAGCTGTGTTAGGAGGCAGCCCCCAGCCCTCCCTGGTGATCCCAGCCCGGAGGACCCAGGGACAACGGGAATGTCAGTGCCAGGCTGATGGGACACTGACGGCAGTCGTGGGCACCCCAGAAGTGCTGGACCCCACACCCACTGTTCCCGACATTAACTGACATTTCAGGGATGTGTTTGTGGCCGACCCAGCCAGGCTGGGCTGGGGGCTGTGAGCAGCTGCTCCTTTCCTCCCAGCCTCTCCCTCGGCCCCTTTAAAGGGAATCTCCCTCCGTGCCGACCTCACCCTGGCTATAATTAACCGAGCAGAGCTGGGGCCCCTCTTGGCTGCTGGCTCCGGGTGCTGCCAGCCAGGGCACAAAGCAGGGAGATCTACCCCAAAGGACACGTGTCCTTTCTCATTTTGGCAGCAAACCACCATGGCTTGTGAGCCAAACCCCCCCTGTGACACCCAAACTGCCTCTGGAGATGCCCCAAAGCCCTCCTGCAGCCCCCTCAAGCTCCCAGGCAGGGGGTTCTGCCACCCCCTTAAAACAAAGGCGATTTTGGCACTTTGCAGCAATTCCTTGAGCTGGCAGTGCCACCTCCCCGCTGCCCTGGCTCTCACCTGACACCTCGACGTAGCCATCCTTGGTTTTGACGGTGAGCTCCTCGGGTTTGAAGCTGTGCACGTTGACACACACCTTCCAGGGCTCGCGGGGGAAGGGCGCGGGGCTGCGGCTCTCGGGGTACCCCCCGAAGTGGGCGCCGTACGCGGGGGCCATGGGGGGCGTGCGGCCCAGCCCGGCGCGCAGCGGGCCCGGCCAGGTGGTGGTGAGCCGGGGCCGAGCCCAGTCGGGCCAGTCCGCCGTCAGGTCCCCGGGGAAGGGCGACAAGCCGAAGTCATCGTCCAGCAGGCGCGAGGTCAGGCCGGGCTCCCGGAAAGGGTCGCGGAGGCTGCGCCTGCCGGGGTAGTGGCAGGAGAAGGGCATCTGGCTGTCGGCCATGGCTGCCTTCCGAGGGGTCTGAGCGTGTCCCCGCGGCTCTCACACGGAGCCTCAGCCTCTGTGCGGCTGCTCCTGGCTGCAAACTTCCCCCGGGAGCCTGTCCCGGAGGAGGCGCATCCACGCCGGGTGGGACGCGGGTGCGCGGGGACGGTGCCTCCTTCCCGGCACCAGGTGAAGGACGAGGAGAAAATCAATTCGGGCTGAATCACCGGGAGCTGGAGGAGCGCAGGAAGGACGGAGGGAGCTCTCTGGCCGCGAGAAAACGCTTCCTGTCTGGCTGTGATCCCAGGACTGGGGAGAGGAAAATAAAACTTCTTGTCAGGAGAGAGAAAAAAAAAAAATAATAAACCCAAATATCCTGAGATTAAAAAGCTTCTCTCTCACTTCTCACTCTCCAGCACTTTATGTGCAACTTTCCCTGCTGCTCCTGGGTGAGAGCTGCAATAAATGCCTGAGCCTGGAGCCCAGAAACTTCTCTAACCTTCCAGCCGTTGGGCGAGTACTATTTATATGGATTTCGGAGGAGGGGGGTGTGTGTTTTGCAAGTCCTGCCCTGTCAGCCGAGTATTTTGGAGAGGATGAAACAGCCGAGGAGAATTTGGGCAGTGGCAGCTGACCTCTGCTGAGGATCCCGGCTGCCACGGGGCCGCGGCGCTTCGGCAGCTGCCCCAGCCCCTGCCGCCCCCTCCTGCTGCTCTGCCCGCCCAAAATAGCCCCCAAGCTCACCCGGGGCTGGCTGCTTTCACCCCGCTGTCACCTGTTAAAAATACCGCGGTGGGGCTGAGCAAGCTGCTCCCCTCACTGTACAGCCGCGTGTCCCCAGGGCACCGCCGTGCCGGGAAATGGGTCACCCACTGCTGGCACCCCCGGCAGTGCGACCCCACGGGGGTGTGTGGGCAGTGTTTGGGGCAGGGGCACAGGATGAGCGTCTCCGGGATGCCTCTCTGGCCATCATAACCGGCTGGGCCCGGAGAAGCATCCCCTGACTGCAGGAAGGAGAGATGGACCCTGGGCAGCAGCAGCGCTGCTCAGCACCTGCCTCCTCCTCATCCTCCTCCTCCTGGTCCCGCCGCATGCCCCGGCCCTGCCGCAATCGCGGTGCGGGCAGGGCGAGGCGTTAATCACAGCCGCGGCCGGGCCCGTAATTACAGGGCAGCGGCGGGAGCGGGCTGCGAGCTGCGAGCTGTGGGAAGGGGCGCGGCAGCAGCGCTGGAGGGGCAGCTCCGAGCCAGCATCACTGGAGACACGGCCCGAGCCCGGCCACGGGCGGGGGAACGGCTGGCACGGACGGGGACCCCATGGAGGCGGTCCGGGCACGGCTCCGGTGGGCAGCGCTGGAGGATGGGATGTGATCGATGAGGGTGACGTTGGCACTTCCTCATGCCGCATCCTGGCTCTGCATCATGCTCCTTCTCTCCAGCATCTGCAATTTTTCTAATGGACTCTGTGGAAGTAATTGCAGCTTTAATGCAGCACAGGCCGCTCAGGGATGGAGCCGCTGGTGGCTCCATGGCATTAATCAAGCTGGGGACGGGGAGCTGCCTCTCCTTGGCTAGGCCAGGGGTGCCCCCCGAGCATGGGGACACACAGGGGTCTCCCTGGGGTCCGAAGGGATGCCTGGAGGTGCCCGAGGAGGTCCCAGCTGAGTACTCCTGGTGTGGGGAGGCAGCTGCTGCTGGAGTGACTGAGCATCCCCCTCCATTCCCTTGTCCTGCCCGGCTGCCTCTGCCTGCCTGGGGACTCCCGGTGCCCGTGGGTGACAGTACAGGGACAGTCCTAGGGGTCACTGTCACACACAGCCTGAGCTCAGCTGGGCACAGCTTGGCTGGGGAGCAGGATCGCCCCAGCACCCAGCCCTGCCACCCCCTTGGGCAAACAGCAGCGCACGGGGTGAGAGGGACAAGCCCCGAGGAGGTTTCAGGCAGTCCCACGATCCTGCCGTGTTTCCAGGAGCCTCACAACATCCCCCATCCCACATTGCCCACATAGCTCCAGGCCATCCTCCCTCCCCGGCCAGGAATTCTTTCTGTCGCCTTGTTCATCCCCATTAGTCACACGTCCCCTCCTCCCGCCTGCTCTCACCCTCTCTGGGCCATCCCAATTTAGCTCCTGTTGTCATTCCAATCCTCCCGGCTGCCTCCCACCCCGAGCCACCCCACCACATCAGCTCTGGGAAGCATGGAGTGCCCTTGCAGCTCCCCTTCTCCTCTGGGTGACCTGGGGATGCTGTCCCGTGTCCCCACCTGTGCCATGCCCAGACCTTTCCTGGGTGCCATCTGAGCCCTGTTGAGGAAGGAGCATGAGGACATGGGGACATGGCCCAGTGCTGCTGCTCCCCTGGGGGACTTCAGGGTGCTGGAGAGTCCCCACTGCCCCGGGCTGCTGCCCAGAAGGTGCCAATGGCAGGACCCTGTGGCATGGGAACTCTGTGCAGGAAGGGAAGGGCACAGCCCCAGGGAGAGCACTGGTGAGCCCAGTGTGACCTCCAGGGACAGATGGGCACATTTCTGGCTTGGACTCCCAGTGCCTGAACAAGGTGGGGGGATCCAAGGGCCTGGCAAAGGGCAGCAGGAGCCTGGCCCAGCAGGGAAAGCAGAGCTGCCAGAAATACTAGCCCACAACTTTTTTTTGCTTCAGCCAGTGCCCTGAGGAGCCAGTCCTCAGCAGCTGGGAGTGGAGGCACATGCCCTTCCCTGCAGAGCAGCTGAAACAACCCGAAATATCCCACCGCACGCACTTGTATGCAAAAGGAACATGATGCAAAGGAAATACTGTCCAAACCTTTATTGGAACCTTTTTCTAACCAGGCTAACAACTCAAACACCCAGGAAGACTAAAGGATACAGAACACATGTGGATGGAGAGCAAGGGGAGCTTTACAGTGAACTCAAACAGATGTGCCGGTGTCGGTGGGGATGGAATCAACCAACAGGCAGAGAACAGAGGCACCATTTCCCTCCTGGATTTTCTCACGTCTGGGCTTTTGATCTACATCTTTTGCTCATTCACAGGGTTTCAAAGGTGGAGAGCTGCCCTGGGCTGATGAGGGTGTTCTCTAGGCAATAGCCCAAAACTGGGGTGCTTGACCATGACACTGTTGCTTGGAGGCCCTCCCAGTCGTGTGCAAACTACCAGGCTGCAGCAAAGTGATGAGAATGATTTATTCTCTGGTGAAGAGGTAATAAAACCCCACTGGACACTAAAGGGACCTTAGTGCCTTTAGGCACCTGAACCTGCCCCTTTCTCAAATACCCCAAGAGGCCTTGGCTGAGCACCCAGCAGCTCTGGGCCAGCTCTGTAGGAGCAGCCCAGTGTCACTGGCTGACACTGGAGCTGTGCCCACCCTCAGCAGCACAGGCAGCTCTGCCCCAGGAGCACAAACACCTCCCCAGGTGAACAGAGCAGGGGCTGCAGCCTTGGTGGAGCGATGCTGGGGCAGGGTGGGACTTTCAGCACATCTCATTTTAGCTCTTCTCAAAGCTGGGGGAGGGTGCCTGCAGCAAGCTCTGCTCGTGTTGGACACAGCAGGGGAGGCCTCCCAGCCCTGCTAGCTACTGAGCTCACACCAGGGAAAAGCTGCTGGCACAAAGCCTGGGGAAGGGGGCAAAGCAGGGCACAGCACGGGGGTCTCAGGATGGGGCAGGGTGGGCATCCTTCCTTCCTGGTGGAGACCACGGCCAGTCACTTCCATCCTATTCCCTTCCTCATCACCGATCCAAAGGGTGACAAGCGTCCCCAACCTCCAGAGGGGAGAGGGGACCAGCAGTGGGAGATCAGAGAACTCCAGGGATTTTTGGTGATGGCAGCCCTATGCCACATGACAGAGTAAGAGGAGCAGGGTTATTCCTCCACCAGAGCTGGCTGTCACCTCTGAATTCCCCATTTCTTTCCAGGGGGATGTGATTTGTCAACAGAAGCTGCTTCAAGGAAATTGAGAGTTTTCCCCTGCCTTGCCCATCTCCATCACAATGAGGTTCCTCTCTAAGTACTGGTGGTGAGGTCCAAATGAACCAAATTTGCCTTCCTCTCTCCAACATATCTGGCACCACTTCAAAAGCTCCTGCCTTCATGGACCCAACAGTATCACCCAAATAGCTTTTTTTTAAAGTAATGCTCAATAAATAAAAGAAATAAATATTAAATAGAGGCCAAGTCCTCTCAGCCTGTTCAATATATGTACAATGCATAGCAAAATAACAGTGATTGGCTGTTGCAGACAAGTTTGGTACAAATTCAGTCCCCAAAACAACAAAAACATTGAGAAAATTGCAGTTAACATAAAGCAAAGCTCAGCCGAGTGCTGCAACCAATGAAGAAAGAACAGAAGAACAGTGATTTGAAACATCCCTTGTCTTTGCTTCCCAGCAAACCTGCAGAAATGGTGTTGGATTTTCTGGAGCATAGGGTTGGGACAGGGGGGACAAACCCAGAGCCAAGGCAGGTCCAGTGAATGGGGAGAGTTGATGGCTCCAGGGTCAAAGGGACATTTGGGAAAGAGCTCTGTGACATGGGCTCTGCCAGGGAAAGGCAGCAGGGGTGCTTGTGGGATGATTCAAAATCATCTGGGAAAGAGCCTTTGAGTGTGAGACTCCCAAAAACCAGCCCAGATATTATCCTGATGTTGTGGCTAGCTCTGAACACCCCTTGTGTGTCTGACCACAGCAGCAATTCACCAACACCAAAGTGACCCAGCTGCCTTTCCTCCAGGTGAACCTGCTCTTTGCAGACAGCACCTGCAGCAATCTCAGATGCTGGATGCAGAGCAAAAATCCATAAAAGCAGTGAATGAGAGAAACAACTTAAAAAAAAATAATTAAAAAGCACTGGCAAAAGGCACAGAGACAGAAAAACTCACAGCTTCACACAAACCCACAGAAACCCCATCTGTCCACTAACAGGAAGGGTGTACTAAAGCCTGTACTAAAAATATTAAATAAGTTAAAAAATAAATAACACCGAGGGAGACTCACATGTATATGCACATGTGCACACACACACATACACACAGAGCCTTGATCAGATCCGTCACCAGAGGCTGGATTTTGCAAGGACCTTCCGCGGGGATCGCTTTCTCACAGTCTCATCTCCTTTGTTTTCCCATGGGTGGGTCAGCGGGCAGGGATGAACACGGCAGGGCAGTCCCGGCATCCTGGCCGGGAGCGCGGCGGTGGCTGCGGGAGCGGGCGGGTTTCGGGCTGAGCGCTGCCGGCGCAGCCAAGGCAAACAGCGCGGGGCCAGCTGGCTCCCGGCCGGCCCGCGCAGGCGACACTGCGCTGGTGGCACCGCCAGCACCCCGGCTCGGCCGGCAGGCAGACCCTCGCTGTCACCTCCGACACGTCCCAGACCCGTTTCTGCGCTCACACCCATCGCATTCCTGCACGAATCTAATGAGAAACCCGAGATTCCAAGGTGAAAGCGCGCACCTCTGCCCTGCGTCCCTTCGTGTGTCCCTGAGAGCGCACAGGGACACGGTGGCAGCAGGAGTGACTGTCACTCCTCCGGCCACCTCACTGAGAGGGGCCACAGCTGTAAACCTTTACACGAGACCGGCGGCATGGATACATTTGAACAAACAAACAGATCCAAAAATAACTTAACGTTAGAAAAAAAAAATCAGAATAAATAAATACTGGTCCATTCTGACATACAATTAAAAATAGAATAATAATAATATTAAATAAATAAATAAATAAATAAATAATTTAGAGAGGTTTACTCCAATGCAAGTCTGCTTGGGAAAACCCTAGGAGCATTTAGCTGCCATGGACTGTTCAGGCAGAGGCAGTCCTTGATGGAGGGATCAGCTGGACGAGTGCAGGAGCTGCCCCACACAACCCCTGACCCACACGGGGTGGGTGCTGCCAACCCTGCTGTGGTGCTTCCATCATCTGTCCCCAGCCACGAGGATTCCAGTCAGTGTGAGTTTGGTATTTACACCAGTTGCACAAAGCTCCTCTTCTTTCCTTTCCTTCCCTGGTTTTGGATCTCCAGGCTCGCTGCTTCCCTGCTGCAGCTCCGCGTGTGCATTACGGGGTGCCAAGGGGCAGGGGGTGCTTCTGAAACACTGGGAGAGCTGGGGAGGTCTGGGATCCCATCACTGCCTTTGGATCTTCCCAGGGAGCAGAAGGATGGGGCATTTCAGCATCAGACTGGGAGAGACTCTTTGGGGAAGAAGCATGAGGTTTTCAGCCCTTTTGAGAGGGAGTTTGCTGCAGAGGGTGGCCAAGGGGCTGCTGCTGGGGCCAGCACAGGAGGGAGGGCAGTGGCATCCTGTCTTTGATCCCTGGAGCATTTGCTCAGCCCTGCCAGGAGCACTTCTCTCTGTATCCTAGAAAGGATCTTTCCAGAGGTTGGACCCATCCCCACTAAACCAACCACACCAGTGCCCAGCTCTCTGCCTCAGCCCCCTCATCCTCACACTGCCTGCAGCAAGCAAGGTGAGGGATGAGGGTCTGGGAAAAGGGTGAGCTTTGGCCATTGAAGGCACAGGACAAGGGGAACTAGCACCAGGAAAGATCCTGGGAAAGATGGCCCTGACATAAAACTTCCTCCTGTACCACCCAGATGGAATCCCTGCCTGTGCTGCTGTACTTTCCAACAGATAACAGATTTATAGGCTTGCTGAGGCAATCATCCAGTTCCACCACAGCAGCTCGTGGCACTCAGCCTTCCTCCCCTTGCTGCTTTGTCCCTTTTCCAGCTGCCAGGGGCCTGTAGGTAATTCTGTAGATGGGGGGTGGGTTGCATTCTTTTTGAGCCCCTCTCCTCCTGCAGATGGTGGCTGCACTCAGTCCTTTTCTGTAACACTTAAACAACACACACCTCCTTGACTCATTAAGCCCAAACTCGTTAATAATCATGCAGGATGGAAGGGGAGGGGATGGAAAAAGGGAGGGAGGGAAGTCTTAAGCCCAAATTAGCGTCTCTAAGCACCCAGGTGTTGTAAGAGAAATAAACTCCTCGGCACCAGCTCAGCCTGTGCTGGGAGAAGCCTTTGTTACCCGGCAAAACACAGTAATTGCGCAGGCAGCTGGGCTGGCACGGAGACAAAACCCCAGGGCCCAGGGCAGCCTGTGGCTCCCTGGCAAAACAGGCAATTAGTGGGGGCCCTTTCCGTCCCCCTGCACTGCTCCAGCCTCCCAGTAACAAACTGGGGCACCACTGCATCCTGCTGCAGCCTGGCACTGGCCCTGCAGCTGTGCTGCTGATGCTGCCCTGGGGCAGCCAGAGGGGCTCAAGGAGGAATTCCAGGATTGCCTGGAATCCTGCTGTGTGTTTCAAGGAAGGGGAATGGGGGTCCCCTGGCTCTTGCAATGCCCTTTTAACCCTGTGTGTTCTGATTGCACCCCACAACTGCCATCTCTGCACCTCCCTCTGGTCCCACCAGCAATGCATCCAAGGGCAATGCTCCCTGAAGAAGAACCTAAACCCAACCTGTCTGAGGCTTCCTCCAAGAGGGAAACCCCACAGCTCCTGTCTCCCTTGCGTGGCCCAGCCCTCGGAGCACAGCGCGGCACCACCTCCCCTCTGCCTTGTACCCCACCAGCCCCAGGTCTGCTTCAGACCTCAGCAGGTGGTTTGCAAGCGATTCAATGCTGGGGGGATAAAACAACCCTGCAAAAGGTGCTGCTGCCTGGTAGGAAAGGGCAGGAGAAAGAGCAAACAGGCTTTTTTTTTCCCCCAGGAAGTACATTGGGAGGGATTTCTAGCCTTCTATTTATAGCAGGGACTGGCTGACTGGCAAAAAATAAATATTTTCTCTGCAGAGCGGGCAGCAGCTCTGGAGGAGAGACCCAAAGGACCTGGTATTTGCCTTGGTGGGGACAGCCATTCCCCCACCCATCACTGAAGTTTTCCAGCGAACTCCTCCCCAACTGGGTCTATCTCTCCAGCAGAAGTTAATTTGTTGGTTCCTGGTTTGTGAGAAGAGCAAGGAGCAGAGTTCCTTCCTTTGGACCACTGGTAGTGCTTTGGAGAGCAGTAGCAATGGGGAGATGGGAGCATCGGGGAGGATGGAGCAGGTCTGTGCTGACAGACCCTCTCTAAAGCACCGACCCTTCTTCCAGCCTGGCCTGGGGAGCTGGGACGGAGCCACCCGCTCCGCTGGGGAGGAGGGGCTGCACCAGGCGCTCCAGGGCTCTCACTCCCAACCGGGGAAGGGGGACCCGGCAGTGCCACCGCGTCAGTATCGGGGATGATTGCTATCGATGGCCAGGTAGGTGGGAAGGAAGCGGAGAATGCCAGGAATGTGGCGGTGACGCCGGCACCCGGTGTCAGCCAGCAGTGGCACTCCCTAACGACGCAGGCTGTCGGAGCTGGCTCCTGAGTCATAGCTCCTGCTCCTGCTGCGGCTGCTCCTGGGGCCCGAGCTCCGGCTGCTGCTCCAGCTTCGGCTGCGGCTCGTCCGGTAGCTGGAGTAGCTGCGGCTGCGGCTCGGGGAGCGGCTGAAGCTGCTGTACCAGGAGGAATAGCTGCCGGCGCTGCTGGACGAGGAGGGGCTGGGACGGTAGTAGGGGATGGGGCGTTTGCGGGCACTGTGGGGACACAGAGATGCGGGTTACCAGCAGCACAAGGACACACTTACTGCCAAAATCTCCAAAAAGCACCGTTCACTCTGGGCAATAATCCCAAAAATGTGATTGTGTTCGTTTGAAAGGAAAAAGAGATCAGGTAGCTGACGGGCCTTGGGATTCAAACCACCCACCCCCACAGCCCTGGGGAAATCCCAGCCACTCAGTCTATTTGATGTTGTCCCAAAGAGCCCTCTGCATGAAGGGTAGAGTCAATAGTTGACTCTTTCCATTGTGGGACACCACCATAGGGCAGGGTGAAATAAAAACCTGTGAGGGAATGCTCTTGGCACCTGAGTCCCTGCTCTTAATCTTACTTAATCTTCTTTTTTCCCTTCAGCTATTGTAAATTGAGACCCTCTCCATCCTCCCTCTGCCTCCAGCTGGAAATGCCCAAGCTCTAAAGGAGGGGTGGAAGGGCCTGCTGATCAGGCTCAGGGAACCCGGTCTCCTGGAGAAACCTCCTCTGGCAAGGGCTGGGACCCAGGGACAGCCCTCACCCCCCCGGGGAGTGCCAGCCGAGCCTGTCTCCGCAGGACGGGACAGCATCCCCTTGCCTTGTGATGCGCCGGGCTTCCAGGTGGCTGGGAGAGTCTCTCCGGCGTTTCCTCAGGGGGGAGTAGGAGCGGCGCCGTCGCTGCCGCTCCCGGTGCGACTCCTTCTCGCTGGAGCTGTACTTGTGCTCCCGCTCGCGGTCCCTGCGGAGGCACAGCAGGGGGATTGTCACTGCAGGGGCTTGGGGGGGGTCAGGGATGGACAGACAATGACCATGGAGGCACAGATGGGCAGAGGACACTCAGCTCCAAAAGGGACAACTCTAAGTGCTGTGGTGGTGTCACCTCTGAGCGCTCACACAGCTGGACAAACAGACTGGCACCACTAATTGCAACCAGCAGTGTCTTCCAGTGGCTTTGCGCTGCCAAGCTAAGATGGCTTCCAGGGCCCTGTGTCAGTGGGTGCAGTGTGTATTTAGCTCCTGCTGGAGCTGGCAGGAGCAGCCCTGCCAGCAGGCCCCACGTGAGCTGAGGGCCTGGTAGCCCTGCAGGGCTGTGTAAGCCTCACCAGAAGGAGTGCCGGTGTTGCTATGGTTTTCTCTTTTGTTAAATTCCCATACACGTCAGCACAGGCCCTTCTGTGCAGCGTGGCTGATTTCATACACCCTGCTCAGTGCCATCTGCAAAGCAACACACTACAGGTCAAGGGCCTGCCTGATCCCTGCACGCTGCAAGTGTCCTCCTCACCAGCACGGGGATTGTCAAAGCCTGCAAGAATCGACCCTGGCAATGTACGATTTTGAGGCTGCAAAATGTTCACAGCAGCACAGGTGCTACCAGGAAAACCTGCCAAAGGCATCTCTAGGGTTGAACTGGGAGGCTGTTTCCTATGGTGTGTGGAGGGAGTAGAGGTGCCCGGACTGTGTTTCTCTCTGCAAGGCTGTGAGCACCAGCCTCGGGGCATCTGACATCTGCCCTCACAGCAGGGGCCCTTCCATGAGCCTGACAACTCTTTGTCAGAGCTGTGACTCTCAAAAGCAGAGTGTCTTTCCCTGCTGCAATCAGATCCATGTCTGACAGGGCTGTTGGCTGTGTGGGCAGACCCAGCTGGAGCCTCGGGCTCTGCCCACCACCCACAGCAGCACGACAGTGATGGAGGCAGGGAAAGTGTGGGGCAGCAGGTACCATATGGGTGGACAGCAGATGCCACAAGCAGACAGCTGTACCTGCTACGGCTGTAGCGGGAGTAACTGGGGCTCCGGCGAGGCCTCGAACTTCTACTCCCAGGACTTTTTTTGCAGGATTTGGAGGAATAGCTGGGGGAACGTGAGGAAGACCTGGAGACAGGAAGGAAACATAAAAGAGTTAAAGATGCTGGAGGGTGAGGCTGTACCAGACTACTCCAAATGATGAGCGGGTAAAGATGTCCCATTCCCCAGGGTCTCAGCCCAGCTCTGCCTGGCCAGTTGTGGATCCCAAACTCTTACACCTCCCCCTGCAAGGAGCCTGCTGGCTGCCAAGAGCTAGCCACTGCCCCGGGTCATGGACACAGCCGTTCCAGCTGGCCCTACCTCCTTGCCGAGGAGCAGGACCTGCTTCGGGAGGAGCTGGGCGAGGCCCGGCGGTGCGAGGAGCGGCTGGAGACGGGGGAGGAGCGGCCCGTGCTGCTGCAGGAGGCGCTGCGGGAGCCGGGCCTGCGCGGGGAGCTGCGCGCCGCCGAGGGGAGCGGGATTCGCTTCTTGTCCTCTGAGGAGCCCAGACATGACGGTAGGCACGCTCTGTGAACAGACGTTTGGGCACTTCTTGAAGCTGTGGCTGAACCCCCTGGCTGAGGGGAGCAGCATGCTCCAGCAAATAAATATTCCCATCCTTCCATTCCCTAACTGGAGGTGAAAAGGACCTCTTAGCTCCCCAGGCTCTGTTGCAGAAGACCCCGTGTGTGTGTGAGAATCCAAGAGCTCACCCTCGGGGCTCTGCCAGGGAGAAGAGGTCTGGAAGAGCACTGTGGCAGCAGCTCATGTGCCCCATGCCCAGCACAGCAGAGGTGTCAGGCTGGCAGAGCCTGGTGGGGCCAGCGAGCAGTGCTGGTGCTGGGCAGGGAGTGAAGTCAAAAGTGCTGGAGCAGGGGAAAGGCAGAGCATGGCAGGGCAAGGGCTGTGCTCCAGCCTGGCTGGGGAGCAGCGTGAGTGGGCACTGAGCAGGCCTGTCCTGTTGCCTTTGGACAGCTGCGTGAATTCCTCCTCTTCCAGAAGTGCTCTGGAATGAACTGGGGTCAGAGCCCAGCAGCCAGGGCCAGCTGCAATCCCAGCTCCACCCATGTGAAGGCAGAGTTACCCCACTGGAGTCACCGTGTAAAAAGTACAGACAGACCTAAAATTTTACCCTCTGACTGAAAAATGAGGCTTATTCTTACTAAAACCCATTACCCTGGCTCCCTCCTGTCACATTCAGTGCTCCAAACCATGTCCTTGCTCTAACTTTCAGCCTTTAGGACCCAAGGGCCTGAGCTGGAAGAGCTCTCTACTACCACAGCCTGAGCACAGCCCTGGGTACCAGCCACCACGCTGCAGTGCCCTCATTCCCAACATCCCCTGGCAAAAACCCAGGAATGGGAGCTGGTCATGGAGGCTGGCAGCTACTCCCTCTCTTGAAGATGACCTGTGGCACTGGGTGGTGGTTGGATGCCCTGTGGCCCCAGTGCAGAGCTGCTGCTGTGTTATCCTGCAGCCAGCCAAGTCCTTGCCCCTCCCTGTGCTCCCCACTGGCAGGAGATGCTGTCTTGTCACCCTGGAGCTGTGCTGGATGAGCTGGGAAGAGGAAGGGGCACGCTGGGTTTGGCTCACTGGACAGGTGAAAGAACAGCCCATAATGATGTTAGTGGAAACAAGCCCCACTTCCCTTCCCCACAGTAGGCAGAGAGGGAGAATTAGCATGGCAACCCCCAGATGCTCCTTTCACATTGTGCCCAGAAGGGCCAGAGACTTTTTTGACATGGCCATGCCCAGGTGAGCAGGGATGTGCTGTGACCACAGCCTGACCCAGGCCCAAACCCTGCATGAGCCACAGCAATGCCAAAACACTGCCACAAGCAATGTCCAGGGATGTGATGGCTGGGTTTTATCTTCCTCCTCAGGCTACACAACTGGTCCTTGCTGAGTTCTGGACTCCAGACTGGCAAGACCGTGGGTCTGGTTGGTACCTGCCTGCCTCCAGAGCACACAAAGCTCCCTGCCAGCTCACCACGGCAGCTGGAGCAGGCAGGAGACACAGAGCAACAACGTACCAGCAGCTACTGGTAATCACTGACCTTCGGTCTTGTCCCTGGGCATCTGGAGACAGATTTTCCAAAGCTGTTCCCTTGGTGTGGGAAAAGCAACTGGTGAAGGAATTTCCTGAATCAGAGCTGTTACCGCTGTTGGCCAGTTTGGGCTTCCCGGACGAGAAGGCATGGCCAAAGCCATCATGGACTAGACTTCTTTTCTCCTGGCTGTCCTTTGACCTGGATGAGCTCGTTTGAGTGGAGGGAGGGGAGGAAGTATCGTTTCCTGAGTCATATTCATGATACTCTCCATTCTGGCTGGCTAGGTTGCCAGGCGGGCTGTCTGTTTTGGTAAAGAGGTCAGCAGAAGACCCTGACTGAGAGATCTGAAAGCAAAAAAGCCATTTGGCATTGTTTGAATGGTTTTTGGGGGGGTTGGTTTTGGTTTTACTTTGCTTTTTTTTTTTTTTTTTTCAAATAAACCCAGAAATTTTACCATCATGATGCACTGAAACAAAAGGAAAGGAAAGAAACAAAGTAAGAAAGAAAGAAAAAAAGAAGAAAGGAGAAGAAAACAAAAGCACATATCCCTAAAAGAAATCCACAGTAAGAAGAAACTTATTTTCCCCCTGTATAATAACGGGAAGATTTAGAGATCATGCAAAGAGTATCAGCATGCGGTTCATGTTAAACAAAAGAGTTCAACAAAGTAAGTGGGCAACCAAAGAATTAAAATAACTAACTAAATAAAAAATGTAACAGAGGACAAAGCCCTTATTTAACCTTAAAAAGGGGAGGAAAATAAAAGGGGTATATACATATAAAAAACCTACATAATCCTTGCAAAGAAAACAAAAATGAAACAAAAACTTAGATGAGTGAATTTTTTTAAGCTTCCTTAATAAAGTGGCTGAACCAATGTCACTAAAATAAGCAACAAAAAACGAAATCAAATCAAATTAAGGGCTTCTGTACAAAGCAAAAACTGGCAAATAAACAAGCTTATCACTTTGAAATTAAAAAAAAAAAGAAAAAAAGTAAAAATAAAAAGAAAAAATAGGGTGAGGGGAAAAAAGAAAAATCCCTTTGGAAATAAAAGGTATACAGATATTTCTTTGTGTGCTTTTTACCCCCTGAAGAAGATATAGCTAATGCGCTCAAGTGACCTCTAATAAATTCCCTGGTGTCTTGCGGATAGCATCCACTTACCCATCAAGAACTCCTCCTTTAGTAGGTAAGGTGTAAGAAAAAAGGAAGAGCGGGCAACATAAGTCCATCATTAGAGTCTCAAATTACATGAAAAAAACATAAACCCTCTCTTCAATCCACACTGCCAACTGTTTGCTGCCTCCTCTATGCAAATGTCATGACTGCTTTTTGTCTGCTTGACTGTCTCCCTTATTATTCATTTTTGTTTCCTTCTGCTTTAAATTAGCCTGTCCAGCCCGTTCCTGGAGGCTGATGGCTTGTGCTGAAAGCTGCAGCTTGCACTGAATCCCCCTGAGCTGTATGGAAATGACAAAGGGAACTCAGTGAGGGAAGAAGCAAAAGAATGGAGGAGGAAGAGTGTCCCCACTGTGGGGAAGGGGACAGCAGCCCTGCTCCTGCCAGCCTCTGCAAGGGGGTCCAGCCACACCCTGACTGGGCTGCTGAGCATAACAAGCAAGCAAGGACCCCAAACTCACACAGACCGACCTGGGCTGGGCTATTCTCTGGGACCCTGAGCACCACCAAGGGGATTTGCATCATTTCAGTATTTTATAGTTCAGTTTTAACTGCACTGGCATTTACCTGAGCCAGCTCAGGCACGTGGCAGCACTGGGAGTGAGGCTGTGCTAGTGCTAACATCTGCCCTTGCAATGGGGTGAGAATTAGGGCCCAATGCACACATCTGGACTCTCATGTGGCCTCCTCCTCTTTCACTCAGAGCCTCCACTCTCCTCAAACCCACTCATGAGGTTTGGTGCAGGGTTCTTAGAGTGGGGACACACAGGTTTGGCTCCCCCACCTCAGGACAGTCCTCCAAACATGTTCCCAGCAAGCCGTGCTCCCTCACACTCGTGCACATGCCCTCATGCCACGTTCTGGGGCACACAATGCCCCATCTATGCCATGCTCTCCACACCAGGGACCTGGGCACCAGTCTGGGACCTTCTGAGCCAAAAAACCACATTGCAATGTTGGTGCTATCTCAGGCAGCAGAGAAGACCTGGATCAGCTGTCACACAGCAGGCACAGGGCCAGTCCCTTTGGAAAGTTTAGCTCTGGATTGGATGACTTTTTCATCCTCAGAGGGGCTGCAGACTCAGCCTGTGTCATGTTTCACATGGATCTCCTTCATCCTATCAGATGGTGCCTCCACATCCACGCTGCTGCCAGTGGCATTCAGTCTGTGTCCCCAGGGAGGGCTGCTCCCGACCCAGTTCAAGGTGCTAACTGGGACAGGGACAGCTGACTGGGACACAGGTGCTGAACCAGCAGGGACTGAAACCAGAGCAGAGCTACCAACACCCACAGCAGCTCTCAGCACAGTCTGCACCAGGATGGCTGCCCACAGCACTCTGCTGCTCTGAAAACACCTGGAGCTGGAGGATCTCCAAGTACTTTCTGTGTTGCCAGGGAGAGAAGCGTTACTGCTTCTGGGATACAGGATTGGTTCATCCCAGCAAATCCATAATGGAGTTCCCCATCTCCACCCCACACTAACTTCTAACTGATGCTCAGTCCCAGTTCAGAGGAATCAGAAGCCCCAGCAGCAAACATGGGAAATTAAGTGATCCTTCTTCATTAGCCAACTTGCACCTTCAATGCAGAAGCCCTGGACAGAGCAGAAATATCTCCCAAATGCTCCCAGCTAGGAATGAGTGGAGACACACATTGCAAGTCCTCATTTCAGCATCTGGAATTGCTCCTTGCTTCTTCTCAGCTCTAGCAATTCTCTACAGGTCCTTGCTTACTCCAGCAGAAACTGGAATGTCACAGGAGCCCAAGGGAGCCAAATAATCAGCTCTGCTTTTCACCAGCTCTTGCTGAAATCCTGATGCCACATCCAGAGCCCCAAGAGATCTGACCTCTGTGCTATGGACCGCTGCACTCTCCCCAGCCACATTCCAGAATATACAGGATTGCACTTTCAAATATATTACCAGGAATTTTTCTTAAAAGATGGGTTTTGGTTTGCATTTAAGCTGAATCCTAACCTAGAGACAACCAGCTTTACATCACCTTTCACTTACAGGCATAAACAGCCTGTGAGGTACTCCCTGGCTGCAAGGGTAGGATGAGCATGGAGTGGGCACAGGGTTGTTCCAAGGGACACTGACCCCAGCATCACACACAGAGATACCTTCCTTCTGTTCCTTCCCAGTTTAAACTGAAAAGCTATTACTGCTGCCAAGAAATACAGCAGTTTCTTGGCATTTCTAAACCAGCTTTTCAGACTGACTGCAGGACCTGGCATCCTTGCTTCTGCTCTGCCTTGGCTGACATCTACCTTCAAAGCAGCAACTGTTGTCAGCATATCACAAAATCTGTCAAATGACCGGGAGGATCAACAAGCTCCTCTGTAGTTCAACATCTGTGGCAGGAACACTGGCAAGAGGCAGTGTGAGTATCAGTGAAATATGGAGCTGACAGTCTGGGAGAGGGCTGGAGGGTCTGCATGGGGCCAGGGAGGTGTCAGGGGGGACACAGCAGCTTCTCAGCCCCACCACCCTGGGGCACCAGGCTGTAACCAGTGGCTTCCTGCAGGCTCTGGGGGAGGTTCTGCCCTGCAGCAAGAGCCAGGAGATGTCCCAGGGTGCTCAGCTTGCCTGCCTGCTCAGACCAATTCCCTGTATTCCCCACTGGGTGATCTCGACTTTGCTCGTGGTCCCATTTTACTGAAAGTCTTGCCAGTCACCCAGGATGGAAACAGAGTGCCACATCTAAAAACACTGCACGGAGCTCAATTGAATCACACCATTCTGTGTGATTCTGAATTCTAATGGCTTTTTACTTTTCTAGGGTGGCTTAAAAGAGCCTGCTCTTTCACAAATCTAATTCTCTCTATGTGAACATTTGGATTTCCCCCCACACACAACACCTAATAAGTAATCAAATAATCTCAGTGAACTTTGTTTCATCCAGCTTTCAGCAGGGAACATACTGCTGCCCTCAAGGGAACCCAGGATATGTATTTATTGGATTTTTTTCGTTTCAAATCATTATTTAGTCAAGATGAGGGGGGGAGCAGAAATGAAGCACTCACTCATATTCCAGACTGTAATTCCAAGTGCAATCCCAGACCAAGAGGCAGCACAGTCTAATAGGTTACAAAAATATAATCACTGCTCTTCTTCCAATTAAACTGAACAGCTCCATTTACTGTGCCACAAACAGCCCCCGGGCGAGAGATGACAATGCTCAAAGTTGTCTCAGCCATGTGGGGACAGCAGAGTGGCACAGCCTCACTCAGAGCTGCAGGATTTCATCCGTGGGCCTTTTTTCTCTTGTTTTGCAACTCACTTCAAAGCAGAGTTAATTTCTCTTTCAGAGGGGCATAACGCCTGCTTTTCTCTCTTTTTCCAGGCACTGTGCTAATGAAAGGAGTGAAACACTTGTGTCGGTGACCCCGGCCGGCATCTGCCAGCGCCGTCGGCGCGGGGCCAGCACCTGCTGGGGCTGCTGGGGCTGCGTGCCTGCCCTGGGGCTCTCCACCTGCCAGGGCTGGGGGACACGGCCTCACCTCTGCTGAGAGCCTACCCCAGCTGGAAAGCCAACCTCTGACTGAGTACAAAACCACAAGTTCTGTAGGAATTCAGTATTTTGGCACACTCACGAGTCCCTGAGTCAAGGAACACTGAGTGGGAAGATCCGCCTTTTTTTGGCTGGATGGAGAGTTCAGGGTGAGGCTTTCTGTCCCACAGAGCAGGGAGGCAATGACACAGCTGTCCCTGCAAGCCCTGAGCTTGGGTTATTTGGGGCTGGATGGTGGCACTGCTGAGCAGCCTGGCTCACCAGTACACTGCTGGGGTAAACTCCAGAGAATGCCAAGCAAAGGTTTGTTTCTTTTCAAGGATCATTTTAGCCTGCTGGGGTGCTGGCATTGTATCCCCACCTCAGCTTGAGCCAGGCTGGCACTCCTTTGGAGCAAGGGTTTGTCCTCCACCACTTCTTTTTGGTACCTGGTGCACAGCCCAGCCCTTCAATTGATACAGGCAATGATCCTTTCCCTCCAGCTGCTGCTCCCAGCACTGAGCTGTGGATTTGTCACACAATAACCAGGGGTAACCTCAGTCCCCCAGCTGGGAGAGGAAAACAGGAAAAGGAAAAAAAGAGTACAACTTCTATATTTATAGGTTTTCCCTTTCTGCTCTTGAAGGACCCTGTCTGCTGTCAAAAATATACTGCCTAGCACTCAAAAGAATAGTTTTTCCTATGTAAGCCAAAACCCAGGCTAGAAAACAGCAGCAGCAAGCTGCCATAAGGTTTCCTCAGCCTTCCAGCACACTCTGTCCCAGTCCCTGCACAGCATTTCCCCATTCAACCTTCCTGCAGACACGAGCACAAAGACAAACAGCATCATTTGGACCAGCTGTACCCCACTGAGCTTCACTGGAAATCTGGCTCAAGCCTGTGATAATTTGTGGCATCACAAATGAGTTACAGTGAAAGCAAAGGAGCTGGCAAGGAAAGTGTATGCACGGTGCAGTTATCTTCATCAGCAACAACAAAGGCAATTAGATCCGTGCCCTGCAGGTATTTATATTGCACTGCTAAAGGAAAGCAGGGTGGCACAGTCATCCATCTGTGTCGGTGTGGAATAAAGTGCCTGCAGCTGGGCAGGGGTATTCTGCATAGAAATAAATGCTGCACATTACCCACAGCCTCTCTGTGCCTGCTGAGGCACAGGCCCACAATCCTGCTCTCCACAGGTGCCTCTTGCTGCTGCACGGGATTAAAGAAGGAGGAGAGGGAAAAGCTTGGAAATTCACTGCCATAAAAAAAAGTAGCAGGGAACTTGGAGGTGTTTCTGCATGTGTACATGCATGTGTGGGTGCGTCGGCTTTTGCATAAAGAGGCAAGGAAGCAGCAAGATAGATGCATAGGCAGGGCATTGTTTTGTGTGCTTTATCCCCCAGCAGTTCCAGGCAGACCTAGTTAGGAATTGTGGCTGTTTCATTACAAAGGAACGAAGACAAATAGGGTGGGGAGGATAGCAGAATTTACCACAGAGCACTTCAAATTTTCAGAAGCAAAATAATGTAGAATAAAAAATATCTTGAAAAGCAAAATCTTTGTTTTGGAAGTGCTACAGCATTATCTCATATTTCTCTGTATCTCTGTGTTTTTCCCTGATCCTCCTTGGACAGCCCCTTTTCTATGGAGATATTACAGTGCATCTCCCTAGGTAAGGATGGTTTGCTTTGGAAGCCCATGCCAGATGGAAGGATAGGGAGTGTAACATACCAATTCTCACAGAGGACTGAAACATGGCATTTTTGAATCCTAATTCTTATTTTTTTCCACAAAATCTTTTATTCTCCAGCTTCTTTTTTTAATATATGATCAACATATTCTGCAAGAGCACATTTTCATTTCAGGCTGCTCTCAAAGTCTGACAGAACGAAGCTTATTCATAGAACAACCATTTAACTCATGAAAAGGAAAGGCTTCAAAGGGTTGTGTATAGTCATTAATAAATGAGACTAAAGGTTCCCATTCCATTTTTCTCTTGCCAGTTTTGAGTACATGATATTTAATGACCTTATTCAGCAAAATTTCAGGGGCAGCTCTTAACCAGGGGCTTCAATTTGAACAAGTGCTTAAATGTGCTCTTGAATGGTGTCCCAAGAGAATGTACTTCTTTTGGGGACAGGAGGACAGTAGTGGCTTTCATGAGTCATTATGCCTTTTAGTCATTAAAATATTTGCCTAAGTTATTAACCCTTACTAGAAAGAATACAGGAGCATCCTGATGACTTTTACTTTGCATCCACCCCCTGCATCTGGAACTATCAAGCTCTTGTCTTTCCTTCCCTGCAGCTTTTCCATTTGCTTCACTCATTTACCTCGAGTGAAGCAAAATGGAAAAACAAGTGCAGGATGCTTGAGTTTAGCTCATTTTAAAGCTTTTAAAATTTTAAATGAGAGTTTACTCTTTCTCAGGAAACAGAACAGCTGGCAGTTGGCCTCACAGGACTTAGGAAGCCTGGCTTCCGAGAGAGGAAACCTAGCACTAATTAAAAACTAGGCTTAGGCTCAAAAGCATTTATGAAAAATACACTGCTTGAACTCAACAACACCCTGGTGACATGATGCAGTCTTTGGCTCACTGGTTTTTTGTGGGGGGGAGGAGCTCTGAGCTCAGCAACACCCCCAGTTCATGACAATGAGCTCCATACCTTGTTTTTCTTCCTGTGCGTGTGCGTGCATACACCAGCGTGTGGTGTGAGGTTCTGCTCTCCAGGCTGCCTTATAAGGCTTTACAAGCAGTGACTCACATGGCCCCACACGCTCTATAACGAGAGCAAATATGCATATCTATAATGTTGAGAGACAGCTTGTGCCTGTCTGTACCCACGTACAATCCCTGGGTATTTTGATCGGCACGCTGTCTGTGTGGGTGAGTGGGTAGAGTCTCTCCTCTTGCTGGCACCATCTCTCTCCTATCTGATGTAGCTCCTGCGTGTGGCTGAGCTATTTCCAACTGATGACTGGGCCTAAAGGAAAACAACTTTGGGCTTGGAGGACTCTAGTCAAAACACCTCTAGCATTACACATCCACATGTGTGACTGCCAGATCCTGCACTACCTCCAGTCCTATGCAGCAATTTCTCTCTCCAGAGTGCCTATCTGATACCAACACCACAGTCAGGCATCACACCTCTGCTTTACTGCTGCCAGGAACAAAGGGGAAGCATGCCACAGAAAAGGAAGGCTGATATCAATCTCTATATAATATTTCTCTCCATCTCTTGCTCCCTCAATTCATGTATTATATGATCTCTTTCTGTGTATATGGAAAAACATCCCAAGGCACTGAGCCTGATTTTACCCTCAGATGCACATGCAGTTCCCATTAGCATCAATGAGGGCTGCTCATAACTTCCAAATTTGGCCCCTGGGCTTGTCAGTCCAGAGGAGCAGTGATCTTAGAAGGATCCTGATAGTCAGAAAACATCCCATGCCAATAATCACCAGCTCATTAAATGTAAATGTTCCTTCTGTATATGTTTGATACCCTTTTTCAGCCTGAAGGACTAAACTTTTGGATGTAAAGACCAGTGAAATAAGTTCACATCCAGCTGAGCAAAGACTGCATAACAAACTCTTCCCTTTAAAATATCATTTCTGGAGGCCACTTTTGGGTTTTTTTTTTTTTTTTTTTTTTTTTTTTTTTTTTTGTTAAATGTCCTCAATTCATTATTCATAGGCTAAAGACTTTTCAAGTTTTCCCCCTCTCCAGCCCCACCCTTGGTGTGAAAGTGCTGAAGGAAGGAATGACTTTACATACATTGGAAAACAGCACCATGAATTAATAATACAGTTTAACCAAGTTCGTCTAACATCACTATAATTGAGTTATAAAAATTTCATATCAGAGTTCTTGCCCAGATTCCTCTGGCTATTCAAGCAAAGAAGGACAGTGTGTAATACTTACTACTTCCTTAGAAGACAGGAAGCTGTAGAGTGGGAGGGTTTGGCTGGCTTTTTGACTGGCCTGAACCTCTGCAGAGGAGCTTCTCTTTGCTGTGATCTTTGAATGGTGCCAGGAGCGCCTTCGCCGTGTTTTACGCCCTTCCTCCCGAGACCTGGCTCTGTGCCTCCAGGAGACAGGAACACCAAAATGTTATTCCTTAGGATTGCACTAGTGCCCTTTCCCAGCTCCACACCAACCCCTGGCAGGTCTGTGCTAGGACTCTGCACATGGGAGGCTGTCCTTCCACATGACTGCTCTGTGGAGTCATGAGGGAGAGAAAAGGGATGTTTTGCTTTTCTACTTTAAAAGAAAAATAATAATTTTGCATCCAGGCTTTGGACCTTAACCTCAAATTTCAGCTCCAGTGCATGATTTTATGGTGGCTCGAGGCAAGCCATGACCTTCCTGCACCATAGAATGTTCCTATGGTGACACACCTCCAAGAGAAAACACACTCTGCTCTTGTATGAGCACCCCTCCAATTACTGATCGCATTCCTCCCCCCACTGATCTTCAGCTTTTCATAAGAAAATTCCCAGTACTTAGGAGGAATGAAGTAGGAGAGTGGGGGTGGGCTGATCAAGTGCTTTCAGAGAACATGAAAAATGAAATTATTATGTGTATAAATGACTTGCTATTGCAGCAATCCTGGGTCTAGCACCAGCATCCACTTAGCCGGCCCCAGGATGCATCTGTCATCCAGAGGAGAGATTTTAATCAGGTCAAAGACAATGACTACAGATTGCCATGGGCAAATATATTTCCATTGCTAAGACCATGTTTAAGGGTTTCCTGGGACATCAGCAGTACAAAACCCTTGGGCTGGGGAAGGGACACTAGACCGGAATCAGCTGTCATAGGCTGAGCATCAGCCATGGGGATTAGAAGTGACTTTCAGATCAAAAAGCTGCAGCCACTGCTTCCTGAGGCAAAACCCTTCCATGGCTGAGACCACAAACAGCTCAGCCCCCGGTGTGACACTGCTGCTGCCAGAATGGGCAGTGGCTGTGCACAGAGAGCCTGGGGGTCACACAGGCTGTGGCAGCCACATCCTTGAGCCCAGCGGGCAGTGCTGGGGACCCTGAGCTCGGGAGCAGTGCTGTTACCTGCTCCGGCAGCTGGGGGAGTGGGAGTCGGAGCTCTCTGAGCGAGAGTGGCAGCGCCGATGCCGATGGGATTTCCGGGTGCGCCCACGAGAGCTTTAAGAAGCAGAGAAAGAAAACCAGCATTAGGTGAGCAAGTGGGGGATGCAAGAGCCAGCAGCTGAAGGCTGAGGTCGATAATGTTCAAATCAGAAGGGAGGTATGCCTTTTAAACCGAAGAGATTGGTGTATGAAACGTGGCACAGAACATCAAGGCATGAGAAATTCTCCGTCCCTTCATCGCTGCAGTGACACCTTCCTGAGATTTCTGCTAGCATTTTACACACAAGCTATTAGAGGTTGGCTCTGTAGCATGCTGGGGGAAGATTTGTGGACAAGCATGTGGGAGTGCAGCAGCCAGCACCAAGACTTTAAAGAGCCATGTGCTTGCCTTTCATCCTGCAGCCTACCCTGTAACAGCCAGGCAACTGCCCAAGACCTTCCTGTTGCTGAGCTTCGGGGGAAGGACCATCTCTGTGTGCAACCCATCACAAAGCTCCAGCCCTCTCCCTAGTCCTTGTTAAAAAGCAGGTGCAGAAGGACGAGCTCCAAGTGATAGAGTTCACTCAGTAGCAGCCAGCCTTCCCCACCCTCTCCAGGTGGGAGCATTTAGCCAGTCCTGTGGGCAGTTCTCGTGTGTGCTGCACAAAGTACAGCTCTCCTAAGCACAGCCTGCCTTGTGCACTGCTCCTGCTTGAGAGACAGGACCAAATCCTTGGCTTCTGACAGGTGCCCAGTCACTGCTGCTGCCTTTTCTGGCAGGGCTGAGGACAGTCCTCAGCAAACTGTGTGCAGGGGACAGAGGGCTTGCTGCAGCTCCTTTGCACCACCGGGCTGTTTCTCATGGATTCCCTGGCCCTGTTACCTAAGGACTATAGTTGTTCATGCCAACAGCTGAAGTCCTGGGTGCAGAGAGCAGGGTGACATGGATGACAGGCTAGCTGCCACCTTCTGTGCCCCATCCCTCCCATCTTTGTTCACCACAGCAGTTAATTTAGGTCTGGAAGCGTTTCCATCTGCTCAGGCTGGCATGGCTGTGCCAGCAGGCAAAGCTAACTGTGGGTGAGCTGGTGGGAACAGCCTGACTTCATGGCCACACAACACAGGCTCTGACAGCACAAATACAACCTGCTTGGACAGCATTTAGCAACTTGCTGGTAGAAAAACTCAGCAAATAATTGCTTGAGAACAGCATCTCCCTTAAGACAAAAGGGCAACCTCCAGGGCAATTCCTTCAACTCTGCTTGGCTGTTTTCTTTGATGCCTTTCACACCCAATGATTCTGTTTTTCTTAAACTTGGCATTTGGGGATCCTCCTTTCTTATTTCCATACAGCTAAAATCAGCAACACTGAACATCTTTCACTCATATGGTGGATTTGTGTGAAAATCCATGTGTTTGCCCTTCACCCCCTGCACCAGTCCCTCCAATTTGTCTTCCCTTCCTGCAGAAAGGAAGGCTGGTCCTGTGTGTTTTAGATAACCAGTTGCTCGATGCAAAGATAAGTCAAAGCAGTGTGATTATAAAAAATCCTCATGGGATCCATCTGATCCACGCCTGGGAGCAAAAGATTTGCAGAAACTGGGAGTAGCTGAGCTCTGATTTGCCAGCAGAAAAATGAAGCTAAAATGCCTTGGGGCTGGTTTATCCCCCAAGAGCAATTCCAGCAGCTCTGGTTCCCTGAGGTCAGGGCACACCAGCAGGACATGGATCTTAGCTTTAACTGCATGGTTAGGCTGGGGAGATGCCTCCTTTACAGATAACCTAGGGAGCCTCTCTTTTACCACTGAGGTTTCCAGGTGCAGGGCAGCCCAGCTTGAGGGGAAACTGAGCTGAAACTGTGCCACTTAATGTGCAGAATTCTTAGTGAAAAGGAGACTGGCTTTCTGCATGCAATGGAGATGGCCTGTGAGGCAGTATCACAAGGCCCAGCAAAGCTGACCAGGGGCTCTGTGCCCAAGGTTCAGCCTCGAGACTGTTACCTTGCTCTGAAAGCAGGTCAGAAGCCACAAGTTGCAGTTCCCAGAAGACAGAGAACGAAGCGGAAAACAGAGGCAGCTTACAGTCCTGAGGAACAGTTCTTCCTTCCAGTCCTAAGGAACCCCATTTCATACCATGCCCCTCAATCATGTGCCCCACAGGACAAAGATTGTGCTCTGCTAACAATCCAGGGCTGAACCTCAAGCCCAGATTTTTGCAAACTCCATCCCCTCCAAGCAATCCCTTCTCTTCTCTTTGACCCCATTCAGATCCTTGGCTGTATTGTATCTCATGGGTAGGTCCTAATGCAACCTCCTAGAGCAGCAAACCAGGAGTTGCTGAGGCCCTTCCCATAAGGGTGTGCCAGCCTGCCCTTTTGGCAGGTCAGTGTTCAGCCTCTCATGCTGCCCCCACCAGAAAAGCTGGAGCCTTTTCTCTGGACTGGATGGACAAGACTCTGCACATCTGTGCAAGATACACAAAGTACAGAAAGAGGTGTCACAAAAGAAAGGCAGAGGAAAGCTCTCCAGCCTCTACAAGCCCTTTTCCATTCCAGCAAAACCAGAATTGCTGGTTTTAGCTTCAAAGTAATCCTGAGAAATGCTGAGAGCTGTACCGCAGGTGTTAGCTCCAGGGGCCCCACCACATCAAGCACTTCCTAGCCCCACACTGTGCAGGCAGGGCAGAGAACTCCATGAACCACTACTTACTGTTTTTTGTGTTTTCTTTCTTCCTTTCTCTTACTTTTGGGGCTTGAAGAACTAAATAAGAAATGGCTAATTAATTTGGAGATTTCTGTTCCGATAAAAAGCTGCACAATCACACAATCAATGTTACAGCTCAGTTGCCCAAGAGCATGCAGTAAAAATGAAAGGGATTCATGGTTGTCACAGCACAGGGGGTCTGAGTGCCTGCTGACAAATCTGCTTCATGGGCTTGGCCAAAACCCTCAAAGGGATCAGCCAACTTGGTGACTTTGCCTTTTTCCATAGAGAAAATGAGTATTTCTTGATAATATATACACAGATACTGGAATCAGAACTCTTCCAGTCCACACCATGGGAGTCACTGACCCCAAAACCACATGGAATGGGGGAGACCCAAGGGGATTCCACAAAGAAAAACAGAAGAAATGTCCTCTGCTCCCAATCAGTGAACATCAACCTTGAAAAGACCATTAAACTCTTATTTCTAAGGGACCACCCACACTTGCTCAACTCTTACCTGTGCCTTCTCTTCTTTGATGACAACCTGCAAGACACAAATATGTACACTGAATACAGGGTCTCACAAAATTGGAAATTTGAGTCCAAGACAATGTTAAGGCTCAGACTGAGCACTGAGAAAAGGCCTCATTCAGCAGCTGAGCAGAATGGTCCTGACTCTCCTTTAGGCAGCTGGTGAGGGAGCAGCTAAAAAATACTGGTTTGCAGTATTTCCCTACAAGTAACTGAGAACATAGTCCTCAGGATAACAAGTCTTTAGAGAGATCAGATACATCCCCTATCTCTGGTGGGTCCTTTTTCTCTGCTACTGCCTCCAGTTTTGCACTGCATGTAGAGGTGGGTCCATTCCCTGGTTATCTGTATGAAAGACCAAATAGCAGTCAAGGGAAAAATCCTCTCTGTGTAACTCCAGAGCAGCCTCACAGCCAAACCAGCATCATGGCTCTGTCTTGCCTCCTGGAGCACCATTGGGATGACATAGGACACACCTAAATGGCTACCAAGGGTTCAAAGCCAGAGTCTCTGACCCAGGACTTCCATCAGAAGATGGCATCCACAAAAGAGCATAAGAATTCCTCTTTGGGAAGAAAGTCTTTTAGAGAAGTTCCTATATCTTTGTCTCTCCTTCTCCCTTGCTCTTTGGAGATTCAAGCTCTACTTTTCACCCTGTTATTCACTTTTGGTAGCTTCTCTCTTTGGTTCAATATATTATAAATACATGAACCTTCTTAGGGAGATGGAATCCACTGTTCTCGTCAAATATTGGTTTAACAGCTGAGAGAAAACAGTGAAATATTTGCAATTTTAAAATTTAATCATGCTCTTTGAATTAAAAATGGACTTCAGAGGGGAAGGTGGAAACAGTCACTGGGGCTGGGAGAGGAGATTGGGATGTGGGTGTGGGGAGTTGGTCTGAGCCATTTTCTGGTCCTGACACTCTCTGCAGGCTGGGGAGGGCTGGGGAGGAAGGGATGGGAACCAGCACAAGCCCTGAGCACTGATCCCACTGGCATTCCAGAGCATGGACACATGTGAATAGGACAGCAAGGACAGCAGGCTGAGGCTCCACAGACCTCTCAGTGATTTGGCTTGTCCACCTCTGTGTCCCCACAGCCCAACAGTTCACATTTCTCTGTTTGCACTGGCTGGACACCCCATTCCATGCCCTCCTAGCCCAGAGGGACTCAGGCTATGCCTCCTCTTGGCAGTGCTCAGAGCCTCACACCTCTCTGCCCACTGGGACCAACAGCTGCCCAGGCCACAGTGCCTTCCACCCCTTCTCCAAACACCCATCCAAAAGCCATTGCATCTTCAAGGAAAAAAATACCTGGTTTTTTTTCGCTTCTTGGAGCTTTTCTTCTTCTTCTTCTTCACAGGTGAAGGGCTGTAGGAGGGAGACCTGAGGGAGGACAGAGACGCATTAGGGACTACAGGGCTGCTCACAGCCTTGCTGGCCACCCCAACACTCACCCCACTAGCAGTGGCATCTCCAGGGCAGAGAGTGGCTGGGGGTCCTGGTAGGAGCAGGATGGGTCGAGGGATGGACTCAGGGATGAGCCTCAACCCAACTCTGCTGCCCTGAGGGGAGGGCGAGAAGATGGCGGCTCCTCCCTGGGCTGTGGAAGCCCCAGGCCTCACTCCTCCATCTTACACTGACCCTTTCCCCTCATACCCAGCCAAGGGCTGGCCTTCCTGTCCCTCACACTGCCATGGCTCCCTCATACCCAGCCAAGAACTGCCTTGCTTGGCCCCTCATGACACCATGGCTGCCTCATGATGCTCTTCCCTCACACCCAGCCAAGGGCTGCCCTGCCTGTCCCCTACCACCACCATGGCTCCCTCATGACACTCTCCCCTCACATCCAGCTAAGGACTGCCCTGTCTGTCCCTCACACCACCATGGCTCTCTCATGACCCTCTTCCCTCACATCCAGCCAATAGCTGGCCTGTGTGTCCCTCATGCCGCCATGGCTCCCTCATGCCACCATGGCTCCCTCACACCCAGCCAAGGGCTGCCCTGTGTGTCCCCTCACACCGCCATGGCTCCCTCATGATCCCCCTCTCTCACACCCAGCCAAGGGCTGCCCTGTGTGTCCCCTCACACCGCCATGGCTCTCTCACCTCCTTCTCTTCTTGCGGCCAGATTTCTTTTTCTTCTTCTTCCCCCGAGCTGGCAGTGGCCGCTCCCCATCACACGAAGGGCTGAGGATGGGGGACAAGACCCAATAAACATTAAAAATAATAAAAATAAACCCTGAATGGGCTCACATGGGACTCTCTGGCATCGCCACCTCAGGGACATGGGCCAGCAAGGTCAGTGTTCATGGTGGGTGTGGGTGTTGCCTCATTACCCTCTAACGAATTATTTAGTCACAGTTTAAACAAACTGTCTAACAGAGATATAACAAGACAGCTCCACCACAGCAATGCTGATTATCTAAAACATGTTTGCTGAGGTTAACGACTCCAAAACAGATTTATAGGTTTTGTTGCTCTTTGTAAATATGCTTTAAATAATTAATTGGCATTTAATTTGCATACAGTAATTATTGCAACCAGATGCATCTAACTATAATAAAGACTTGACATGTGTTAAGTAGCAATTGATTAGAAATATATATATATTTATTGAGACACTATGGTAATTGAAGGAGATATGCATCTCTTATACAGTTGTTAAACCTTGAAAATAAACCCTCCTGCAAATTAATTTCTTCTTTAAACATATGATGCTGAATCGTGTTATGTTTCAAAGAAAAGCAAATACCGTGGTTAATTAATTCAGAGTATTGGGCTGAAAAAAAATGACAGATACTCTGTGGCTACTCATTAACTAAAGCAAATGCTTGTAAAGACAGAGGCAGCTGGTGGCATCCCTAAATCAGCCCAAATCAGCCATGTGCATCTCCAAACAGATCCACCGGTCCAAAAGGATCCAGGACCAAGGTTTGTGGGGGCACAGTGAGCTCCCCAGGGCCTCTGAAAAATCACTGAAGGTGCTGGGTTTGTGCCTCAGTTTCCTCACTTCCCATCCTGCCCCTGGGAATAGCCAGGAGCAAGGGATGGGTAGAAGCAGCCCTACAGCTGGAAAATGCTGTGAGATCTTCACTACAAAACAGGCTAGAAATTGAGCAGTTTTGTGCAGCAAGAACAAACATTATTGCTAATGAAAGTACTAATGCAGAGCAAACGACACTTTGGGGGGGGACACTCAGACTCCACCACCCCGACAACACTTGATCATCCAGGGCTTGAATTACCACTGAAATTACATATCATAAAAACTCAATTGCTTAGTGCTTTTAATACACTTTGGGAAAAAAAAAAATAAAAGCTCTGCAAAATGAAACTGCAGGCTAATGCTTCAGTTGTGAGCTGTGAATAATGAGTGCTTCTGGTGCAGTAAATTCAGTGTGCAAGCACGGCATGGCCCCATGGAGCACCCACATCCTCCTCCTCACTGCTCCTCCCAAGGATTTCACGGATCAGCAGCAGGATGTGGCACACCTTGGTGGCCCTTCCACCTCCCTGCAGACAGAAATCTGCATTTTCCAGGATGTCTCATTGTCACTGAGCTCAGACACCTGCCCAAAGACACCCAGGGACACGGCTGGGCACTGCCACAGCCACAGGAGAGCAACATCTGGCCATGCAGCCCCAGGCACTTTCTGCAGAGCCCTTCTCCCTCTCCCCACATAAAGTCTTTTGTCTTTGATGTGGCAGCTTTCTCCCGTGCACTGATCTGACTTCAATTGTTCCTCCGTGATAATAATCAAAGTCTAATTAAAAGTGTGCTTTAGATTATTGTTCTGGTTGGCCTGAAATCTGAAGATATGAAATGTGCTTTCTTGCTTTTTCTTTCCTGCATCTTTAACTGAGCAGAGAGGCTTTAATCCCAGAGACGGTTGAGCAGGCAGGGCTCCGAGACCCCAGCTGCTTCATTTACAACGTTTCATTCATTTTTCTCCTCTCAAGTGGTCAGGGACTAACGACAAGCTGATAACGAGGCTGTGTCCTAATGAAGGCAGTGCTGCTGAGCTGATCTAGCATGGGGAGAGGGGAATTGCTCAGGGCGATTCCCAGCAGACCTGGCAGGCAGAGGAGCGCTGGCAGGCCTTGGAAGACTCTGAAGGAGGCTGTAGGAGCATGCCTTGGAGTAGAAACAAACTGCAGGTTTGTCCCTGCAAGCTCACACAGAGATTTCACGCGATTGCACACATTTTCTGTTCACACACACAGAGCCATTGAAGCCACCCCCAGCTCTCACAGACCCCAGAGGGGCTGAGCAAACATCCACAGACACCTCCCCTGCCACCCTCCATGTCCCAGGGTGGCCCTGCTGATGGCCCTGGCTCCTACATGCGGTGCCATGGTCCCATCTGTCCCTCCCCTGCCACCCCAAGGTGACCCTGCTGACAGCCCTGGCTTGTACCTGTCGTGGCTATGATCCCCTCTGTCCCTCCCCTGCCACCCACCGTGTCCCAGGGTGGCCCTGCTGATGTCCCTGGCTCGTACCTGCGTGACCTGCGGTGGCCGTGGTCCCGTCTGTCCCTCCCCTTGGCACAGCCATTGGTGCTGGCAGGCTCCCTGACCACGCAGCTGCTCAGCTTCTCGGGCCGTCTGTCCTCCGCAGGGTACGGCAGGCAGCTGAGCGTCCCACTGCCGGGGTAAGAGGTGACAAAGAGCCATCAGGAGCCGTGCCTTCAGCTGGGGCCATTCCCCACATCCTGGGGAATCTCCTTTTGCAGGCAGGAGCCGTGCAGCTGGGAAGGAGAGCTGCGGGTTGCTCTCAGTGCTCCCACAGGGCTCTGGAATGCCCCATTCCCAAGCCAAGCTGCACCCCAGCCCAGGCATGCTCTGCTCATTCTCCAGGCAGAGATGCCACGAGCATCGTGCAGCTGGACAGCACAGGGCCAGATCCAATCCAATGGGAACAAAAGCCTGGAGCCAGTCAGGACATCTTTGTCTTCACTGTGGAGTTTAGATCACTAGCTCTGCAGAGACAGCACAGATTTTGCACTCCAATAGGAAAAAAATCCAAAATCCTTTCCCATTTCAAATGTAGTTTTCTCAGCCTGCTAATGCCTCAAAAACACCTTGCCACACATCCTCATCCTTGACTGGCAGCAAACATCCTACAAAAAAGGTGCTGGGCTTATGAACACACCTGGTCCTGCTGACAGCTCAACCTTGAGAACCTGGGACAGCCCAGCAGAGTTAAGGGGAACCACCTGGGCCAGGTCAGTGCCTTAAAGAGCCCTGGGAGCTGGCAAGGAGCAGAGCAAAGGCAGGGAAAGCCTGGAGGCAGTGGTTTCTAAGAAACACTGGGGTTTGTGCAAGCTGAAATGGAGAAAAGAAGCTGCTGAATGGAGAAAACAAACCCAAACAAGTCTGCGTGCAGACACTCAGGAGGAAAGTAAATAGGTTTCTAGGCCCCGCACATATTTATTTCAAAGAATGAAAAGATTAATGAAAAGCCATAAACCATCCCCAGCAGGGGTGCTGAAGACGCTGGGGTTTAGTGTCATCCAGAGCATTATGGAATTGATAAAGCAAATGTGGGCATGTCCAGGCCCAGCCAGGCTGTGGGGTGATACCCAGGGGAGGCTGGGCTCATCTGGCACTAAAAGGGTCCCCATTTCTTCCAATTACCATTTTAAAACCAATCCCAGGACTGGGCTGTGGGTGCTACTTTAGGGTCAGCTCTGCAAGTCCCATGGCTGTGTCTGTCACCAGGCCGGCCTCCTCTCCTTGGAAAGCAGCACTCTGGAGCCCTCAGGCCATGTGGCTCCCAGCAGAGCAGGGGGAGGCTGGGATGTCCCCCTGCCAGCCCTGCAGCCACACTGAAAGATGCTCTGGCTGCAGAGACCACCACAGCCATCACACATGGGCTGTGGAGACAGCAACAAGGGCCAGGGCCAGGTGTGTGCTGCACATTAAGCATTAAGGTTAAGTGGGGGCAAGAGAGTGGTTAAAGAGCAATGGCACGTTAAAAAAGCCCCAGTTAGGCATGGCCAGAGCTTTGCATGCCCCAGGGAACCTCCTGCTGCCTGCCTCAGCCATGAATAACACTCCTTGGGGTTGGAATTGGCACAGGAGCATCTGCAGATGGGTCACCCCTCTCTTCCCACCTGTGTTTTCTCTCTCAACAAGTATCCACTTTCTCTAACAGCCAGCTCCTCCTTGGAGCCCATTTTGTAATGCCTTAACATTTAAGGATATGCACAGCCAAATAAAAGGGACAGGGATCAGTGGGGAGAAGCTGGGTGAAATGTTTCTGGCCTAGAACATGCTGGAGGTGAATAATCCCTCTTGCTTTAAAAAGTCTGTAATAAATCCCACAGTTGCTTCCCAACATCTCCATTATTTTTAACCATCCAGGAAGCTACATGGTTAATCATTTTCTGTGTGCCAGCTAATTGGCTTGTGGCCTTTCCCAAACCCCTTTTAAGAGCAGCCTTCTGAGGCTCAATCATTAGGATCCATTAAAAACGTCCCCAAATTAATGACCTGTGCAAAGCCTGAGCTGGATGCACTCCAGCAGCAGAGGCAGGGGAGATCCTCCCCAGGCTGGCAGCAGGCTGGAACACCAGTGCCAGGACCCGGGCACAGCAGGTGACATCCTTGTCACCCAGCCTCTAATGGGATTTCCAGGTCCTGGGGTCAAAACATATTGGCCTCGAGGCAATCAAGGACTGCTGTCCTGCAATGTGCCAGGAGCCATTTCTTCTGGGCTTGGAAGTAATTATTGATGGAAATAATTATTCTCCAATTCCATCAAAGGCTGGCTTCCATTCAACCAAATGTTCTCCTCTGATGGATGCTGAGAGTCACTAATGCTTTAAACTGGCTGGTAATCCCCTGGCATGGAGCTCCATAGACATTGATTGAAAACATTGATTGAAAATATATATATATAAAAAAAAACCATTTTCTTTTCTTATTGTCTTTCGTGTCTTTCATGACTGATATAAAAGTGATGCAGTTTGGTGTGAATGATCTCTGTGGCCTCCAAGGAGGGATTATCACACCCTCCCTGCTGTTTGTGCCTGCAGCAGAAAAGAAGAAGCCTCTGTGGGTGTTTGTGCTGGAGCTGGCCCAGGGAGAGCAGCGGGGATGCTCGGCAGGATGCTGCTGGGAGCACGGGGCTCACTCAGCCCAGGGGCTGTGCCAGGGGAGGCAGGAGGGTGCCCTGCTGGGGGGCAGCACTGTCCCAGCACTCCTAGTGAAGCACACAGCCTCTTTCCCTCTCTTTGCTTTGTTTGGCTGTATGTTTGTCCCTAAGGATGCACTCAGTCCTGGCCACGGGCAGGCAGACCAGGACAAGGCAGCTGCCCACCCATCCCACCTGCCCTCCAAGCTTCTCCATTTCTACTTGGCAATTTGATCACTTGCACTTGTTTTTCTCTTCCCTTTCTTTCTCCTGTGCAGAAACCCAGCCTGTCCATCAGACCTGTGCAGAAGCAGCACAGCTGCTCCTGATGGGAGATCCCCCACCCCAGAGCAGGGCACCTGTGTGCTGCCTGCCCCCCATTCACTGCAGAACATGCCCTGTGCAACCACCCACCACAGCTGGCTCATCCTGTCCCTTCCCATCCCAGCAGTCTCTGGTCCAGGAGGGGTTTTTGGGCTCATGGCAAATTTTGCCAATGCTGCAGTGGCTGGAAGAGAAGCAGCAGGCACACAGTGCCCTCAGCACAAGCCTCTCCCAGCCCAGCTTGCCCACCTCCATAGTGTGGTGTCAGATTTGGGCTCTCCTATGTATTCCCTCTCTAACAGAACGTGTTGGCAGCAGAGGGTCATGATCTACTGCCTACCCCAATACAAGTGATGCAGGAAAGGTCACTGCTGGGAAGGAACCCAACATCCCTTATTTGAAGGTGGATGAAACCACCGTAAAGCACTGTGGCCACATGGAGGAGAAGGGATGGGTGGCTCTTTGCTGCTGGCAGTGCCCTGAGGCCAAGCCCACTCTGCCTCCCTTGCCTGGGGAAGGGATGTGACCCCCAGTGTGTGGGGATACCATGGAGAGCAGCTAATGCCTGCCCTTGCCCACAGACAGATCCTGGCACTGCCCACAGAGGACAGGACAAAGGCACAAACCACTGGCTGCCTCAGGGAGCAAACTCCCAAACCATGCCCATCTCTCCATCATGGGCTGCCGTGCTGCCTGCCACAGCCAATGCCATCTCATCAGGCCATGGCATGTGGCACTTGGTGACGCAGGCTGCTCGGGGAGCTGAGCCCAGTGACACCCCCAGCCCGCAGTGACAGCACTCAGGGGGCTTTGCTGTGCACTTGACATTCCCTGGGTGCTGCCATCCCCTGCCCACAGGCTCCCGTGTCCCAGCCCAGCTCCCCTGGCCCTGCAGCTGCCTCCTGCCACAAGCCTTCCATCAATCAGCCTTTCCCTCCAGTAACTCATCTCAAGAGGAGACAAAAGCAGGAAAATTGTCTCCCTGTGACCTTTCAGCTGCCAGACTGTGACACCAGACCATCTCCCCACTCAATTGTGTAGTCCCTCACCTCCACGGGATGGACCCCAGCAGTTCCAGCTGTCAATGGCCTTGTGCAGCCCCTGTGTCCTTCCCAGCTGCCCTGCAAGCAGCAGTGTAAGCAAACTGGGGCTGGACCATGCTAACCAAGCAGTTTTTGGGGATTTTTTTATCCTTTATTTTCCTTTGCACATGCAGCTGGGTTGGGTGCTGGATGCAGAAGCACTTCAGAGGCCCTGGGCACTGAGTGCACTTGGCAGACCTGCACTGGCAGCATTTCCAAGGTCATAGGATTTGGGATAACCAATACAGAAACTTTACTACATTCCCTGCTTCAGCCCTAGCTGCCTTCATGCTCCCATCATCTCTACACCCCTCAGTGAAAAGGCAGGAGCAGCTTCAGCCAACCAAACCCCCCAGAGAAAAAAGGCTAAAACATCTCTGATGAGCCTAAAAGCTGTGAATGTTTCACTGGTATTGAATGATGAAGGATGGACACCTTGCCTGGAACTGGGAACATCAGGATATGGCATCCTGAGGGGAGGCTGGAGAAACTCCTGTGCCTGCAGCTACTTGCACCAGCTCCTTTAACAAACAAAAAGTGCATGGACAGGTAACAGAATATCCCATCCTTCATCTCCTTTCCTCACCTGGAGGTTTTGGCTGTGCAAGAGCGGGCAGTGGTGGGTCAGGATCCCTGCTCTCCCACATCCCTGCACTCTCTGCCACAGCCACATCACGTTGTGCTCCTGCCCTGGGCTCTAGTGAGGGTGATCTGAGCTGCTCAAAGTGTTTCTAAAATCCACCCTTTGGGCTGAGAAGCTTTTTGGCACCGGCAAAATGAGCCTGTGATTTTGTCTCTTGCTCTCTGGCTTTGCTTATCTGATTGAAAAAGAAAATGCTCAGACCATTCCCTTGTCCCCCGAGACGGAGGGGACAGAAAAGACTGTCATAAAGACATTTCCCAGCAAAACCTCCAGCAGATGTGTTTATGTAAAGCTCTTTGAAATAAGCACTAAAAATACCTCTTCAAAATTAGGAGATGGGGAATATTGTGAGTGCTTCCCACAAGCACTCACACACACACACAAACACCCGAGGCAGGTTCTTTGCCCACCTCATTCAACCCGTTATTATTAGTGCAGCAGGAGCCCTGCAGTTTGTTATTGAAAATTATAATAGCAAATCACCGAGATATTTTCCTTGATTACACAGACTCCAAGCCAGTTCAATTTTAATCTTCTCCCTGCTATTTTTTTCCTGTGTATCAGCAGAGGCACCAGCTGCAGAAAGACACGTGGGTTTCTTGAGGCAGTTCAAACGCACAAGAGAAACACAATTCTGTACTATACATTTTTCATAAGATTTTTGCCAGTTGTGACTCTCCTCCCCCTCCTGCTCCTGGGAACCCTGTGTCCTGGCACAAGCCTGGATGCGGCTCCTTTTCCTTCTTGCACTCCAGAAAAGGTTTAACGACCGCTCTCGGCACATCCCGGGCCAAAAAAGCAGCTTGGCTCTTTCTTTTCCAGCAGTTGATTTGCTATGCATGGCTGGATCAGAACAGAGGAGCTTCCCCGCTGGAGGAGGCCCCGCTGGCGGCGCAGGATCAGTGCCAGATGCTCCGGGGGATGCTGAGAGAGGGCAGCCCGCGGAGAGGGCTCTGTGCCGGGCACCAGCTGCCAGCGGCTCCTGGGGATGGACCATCCCTGCACAGGGAAAGCTCCACGGGGAAAGCCGTGCCTCTGTGAATCGCCTTCTTAGGCATTCTCGGTGGGCACAGCCTCTCCCCGCTCTCCACGGCTCGGTCTCCTCCTCCCCAAGGAGCCCCATCGCTGTCCCCCTTCCTTGCAGCGCTCCGTGTCCCTTTCCCTCGCTTCCAGCGACCCAGGATGGCTCTGCTGACTGCCTGCCAGCGATAACAGCGAGAAACCTGAGGAATACGGCACATGGTCACATTGTTTCTAAAGAAAACCTGGCCCGCTGCCCCATCTCGAAGGGTTCCTGCGGCATCTTGTGCCTCCCACGCTGCCGGCTCGGCTCGGGGTCCCCGCGGAGCTTCCTGCCCGTCTGCACCTGCACACTGCCCGGCTCTCGGGGGGACAATCCTGTGCCTTTCCTGTCCTCAGATCCTCCTCCTTACACAAACACCCTGCGGGCGCCCATGCCTGTACAGCAGCCAGTTTTCTCCTCCATCAGGAAGCACGACAAGGGCTTTGGTTGTTTCAGGTGCCCGCAAATGCAGATGGACATGCGGACGTGCTGCCCCATGGCACAGCGATCTGGCACATCACTGATCCATGGCATAACCCTGAGCCATGTTTTGGGGGACACCAGGCTCCTGGGTGACCCAGCGGTCTGGGGCTGAGAGATTATGCTAAACCACACCATAACCCCACAGCCATTCTCCTCCCAGCACTCCCGGCTCCTCTCCTTGCCATCACCCCAGGCAGCCTGCAGCAGAGGTGAGCTGACAGCCAGGCATGGGGGCAACCTGGAATAGCCCTTGCAAAGCTTGGGGTAAGGAAAAGTCTGGATCTGAGCTCATTTCCCATGAAACACTTGCCCACGAGCAGCAAAGGGTACAACCAAGCTGGGCAAAGGTCAGGACCAAGGGGCTGGGAGGGAGCCCAGAGGCTGTGGTTGGGCATTTCTCAACACAGCACGGGGAGCCAGAAGCTGAGGATGATGCTTAATGCTTTAGGAAGGGTTTAACAAAAAAAAAAAAAAATGAACACATGGATGTCCTAGAAAATAAGGGCTTTGGCACTCCCTGCAATATGGTCAGGCTGGAGAGCACCTTCACACCCAAGGGGCTGCACAGTGCCAGCCTCTGCTCCTGGGACAATCAGATGTGCCTGCATTGTCCAGACCCTGTGCTATTTGGCATGGCAAACAGCAGTGAAATAGTGAATTTGCCAATAACAACTCGTTAAATTTTAATCAAATAGGGAATGGTAAGCACACAGTTACACACAGCTCCTGGGAGCACTGAGATCACTTTAAAAATAAATTAGTAATTAGGCACTTAGAAAGCAGCAAAGAGATGGCTGGAGAAGATCCACTTGGAGCAGCAATGCTTTCTTTGCCACTCACATAAAGATTTTCCTCCTCTCCCTTAATCTTCTGTTGAATTGTCACTGGAAAAGGGGAGAACCCACTGGAGGTCCCAACACTCAGGTAACTCCAAGAACACAACCTGTTCATGCAGCTGCCACATGCCTGGAGAGCTGCCCTGGAAATGCCTGGCTGAGTCTCTCTACTGCCCCATCCATCCACCCAGGCTGGGGACAGGGACACCCAGGTCACCAGATGCTGTTCATGAACCCTGAGTCACCCCATGTGCCACAACACAGGCATGGTGCTCACTAGGGAACAGAGATTCCCAAGGGCTCAGCTTGAAATGACTCCAACATTAAAAATTGCTCAAATCCCCCAGGACAGACTCAGGAGTGCAGTCAAATGGGTGTCCCCAACTTGGGTGCCAAATGGATGTCCCCAACCAGGGCATAACCTGGGCAGGGTCTGGTGAGGAGGGGTTCCTTGGCCATCCTTCTCTTTGGGACTTGTCTCCTGAACATGCAGCCCCCTGTGATGTACAGAGCTGCACTGCCAGGGCCACCCTGGGGCCAGGAGGGCTCCGTGACACCGTGAGGAGCAGATGTCTCCACACAGAGAGGCGTGGGCAGAAATTAGCTCCCGTGGAAAGGAATTAACCAACAGATTTCTGCTGCTGAGCAATGAGCCTGCAACGATCCCAGCCCAGCAGGGGATGTGGAAAGTGGACTTTAAACTCCCACCCTCACTTGCTGACAGGGATTTTTTATGGCCAAAAAGTGCCCCTGCCTCCCTGTGTGTGCAGGGACAGCTGAGCTGGGAAGCTCCTGAACTGCAGCTTCATGGGTGGCAGTGTTTGGTTTGACTCCAATTCTCTTTCCCTGTAACACCCCCTGATCCTGTAGGAAACACCTCAGTGGTCAGGAAGGACTGGTGAGGAGGTTTTGAGTAAAGGACAGTTTCTGGAAGGGAAGACAGGGCCTTTTCTCCTCCCACTGTACTCCAAGGTGGAAAAGGCTGGTATAGCTGTGCCATCCCTGCCACACACAGGGCTATGAGGTGCTCAGTGCTGTGTGGGAGTCAGAGCCAGAAAGAAACATCCTGTCTGCTCTCAGGTCTCCAACCATCCACACCACCCTGCAACTCTGGCCATTGTTTTAAATCATCCCAAAAAAGAAAAAAGAGGATATTTGTCCACTTGCTGCTTCCTAGGGGGATGATTTGGAAGAGGCAGGTGAATCCCTGTGGCAGACCCTGCCAGGACAGGCTTCAGAGAATCATTTCAGTTTCCATCCCATCCATCTTTAATTGGGTGTAATAATAATTTTATTGCTCGCTGGGATTTGTGAGGCTGAACTAATATTTGTAAAATGCTTTGCTATCCTCAGCTGAAAGGCAATCTAGAGTGGCAAAGCCCTGGTGTTATTCACATTTGGATAATCCAGAATTATTCATAAACAAAATCAAGATTATGCAAATATATTCATTAGTTCTCAGAATACCTCCAGGAAAATAGGGGAATTAGTTTTGTTAACAATTATGTATTATGTAAGTGTGTGTCTAAGCACGCACAGCCCCGGTGGTGGGGCACGTTCACCTGGGATTCATCCTGGGATCCCAGAGGGCTGGAGAACAAAGGTTTGGCCTGTACAAAGGCACCACCTCAATTTTGGGATATCCTGATGCAAATCACAGCACAGAGCTCTGTGCCCTGCCAGGGTCCCCCACTGACACCCCCAGTGTCCCCTCTGTGCCCCCACGTGTGAGCACCCCCAAACCTTACCTTACCCCCAAACCAGCCTTCCCTACCCAAATGAGGCCTTCCACAGTACATGCAGGACCAAAAGGCTGTGGATTTGGGATCTGGGCATCCCCCTCACCCAGGGCCTGCCCTTTGTGCCCTCACACGATGCCAGCTTGTGCCCAGCCTGGCTTTCCACAGCGTGTCACCGTCTGTTTGGGATGTGCTGGGAAATGGGAGATAAAGGTGCAGTGAAAATACTGCATGGTTTAATTAATGCCACATGCCTTTCACTCTATAGGTTGTGTGCATGGTTAATTATTTTTATAAAGAAAATAATTAGTCCCAATCAAGGCAGAAGCTCTCCAGAATTACAGCTCATTAACCGCTCTCACATTTTTCTGTTCTATAAAAAGTCATGTGGTGCTGATGAAGATTATAGACCCTTGGAATCAGCATTAAATACGAATTCAGACAGTGTTACCATCCTATTACCATCAACTGCATCGACTTGGCTTCGGTAATTGCAGCTGGAGATGAAGGGCAGGGATTTCTGCTCCACACAATCTCTGCAAACAAGCACCCTGCCCATCAGTGTGCTGCAAACAATGTGACCCAAGCCCTGCCTTGGCTGAGTGCAGCCCTGAGGAGATGACAGCCACCAAGGAGAGAGGGGAAAGCTTTGGTGAAGATGAGGAGTGTTCAGGGTGGGTTCAGCTCCTGTTTGGGCACACAGCAGGAATCACCCCGAACCTGCCCTTTGGCAAAGCCACCAGCCCAGTGGGTGCAAAGGCCAGGAGATGCAGAGGGGACAAGGAGCAACCTTGAGGCAGTGGGATTATCCTCCTGGGAGATGGGGAAAATAGGGCATGGGGGATGCTCCTGCCAGGGATGGGGAGCATCTGCAAGCAGCTCCCTCTGGGCTGTGCTAGTCCAGGCACGGGTCCAGTTCTATT